>NC_133537.1:338505149-338832226 GCF_048544455.1 Silene latifolia | reverse complement strand
ACACCAACGGAAGACATTTGGGGATGCCGGTGTGCCACAAACCAGCATTCGCCGAAACTCGGATTATCGTGAAAAATGTGTTAAAGCTCGTTATTTGAGACTGAAATCGAACAGGTTGATTCCTGAAATGAGCTCGGACCCGTGATTGAAAAACAGGGAGAAAAAAAACAGGGTCCGGTACGACCTTCCGAACGGCTGAAATTGAAGTGTATAATACACGGTTTTTCGGGATTCTGGGGTCCCGGAACAAAATTCTCCGGAAATCACAAAGAAAGTTCTTCGGGTCAGATAAAGCGGCCACGCAAAGTTTGAGCACCAACGGAAGACATTTGGGGGTGCCGGTGTGCCACAAACTAGCATTCGCTGAAACTCGGATTATCGTGAAAAATGTGATAAAGCTCGTTATTTGAGGCTGAAATCGAACAGGTCGATTTCTGAAATCGAACAGGTTGATTCCTAAAATGAGCTCGGACGCGTGATTGAAAACAGGGAGAAAATGAAACAGGGTCCGGTACGACCTTCCGAACGGCTGAAATTGAAGTGTATAATACACGGTTTTTCGGGATTCCGGGGTCCCGGAACAAAATTCTCCGGAAACCACATAGAAAGTTCCTCGGGTCAGATAAAGCGGTCACACAAAGTTTGAACACCAACGGATGACATTTGGGGGTGCCGGTGTGCCACAAACCAGCATTCGCCGAAACTCGGATTATCGTGAAAAATGTGTTAAAGCTCGTTATTTGAGACTGAAATCGAACAGGTTGATTCCTGAAATCGAACAGGTTGATTCCTGAAATGAGCTCGGACGCGTGATTGAAAAACAGGGAGAAAAAGAAACAGGGTCCGGTACAACCTTCCGAACGGCTGAAATTAAAGTGTAGAATACACGATTTTTCGGGATTCCGAGGTCCCGGAACAAAATTCTCCGGAAATCACATAGAAAGTTCCTCGGGTCAGATAAAGCGGCCACGCAAAGTTTGAGCACCAACGGAAGACATTTGGGGGTGCTGGTGTGCCACAAACCAGCATTCGCCGAAACTCGGATTATCGTGAAAAATGTGTTTAAGCTCGTTATTTGGGTCAGAAGTCGAACAGGCTGATTCCTGAAATCGAACAGGTTGATTCCTGAAATGAGCTCGGACGCGTGATTGAAAAACTGGGAGAAAAAGAAACAGGGTCCGGTACGACCTTCCGAACGGCTGAAATTGAAGTGTATAAATACACGGTTTTTCGGGATTCCGGGGTCCCGGAATAAAATTCTCCGGAAATTACATAGAAAGTTTCTCGGGTCAGATAAAGCGGCCACGCAAAGTTGGAGCAACAACGGAGGACATTTGGGGGTGGCAGTGTGCCACATATCAGCATTCGCCGAAACTCGGATTATCGTGAAAAATGTGTTAAAGCTCGTTATTTGAGGCTGAAATCGAACAGGTTGATTCCTGTAATTGAACAGGTTGATTCCTGAAATGAGCTCGGACGCTTGATTGAAAAACAGGAGAAAAAGAAAAAGGGTCCTGCATTTACCTTCCAAACGGCTGAAATTGAAGTGTATAATACACGGTTTTTCGGATTCCAGTGTCCCTAAGAAAATTTTCGAAATCAAAAAGAAAGTTCCTCAGGTCAGATAAAGCGGCCACGCAAAGTTTGAGCACCAACGAAAGACATTTGGGGTGCCGGTGTGCCACAAACCAACATTCACCGAAACTCGGATTATCGTGAAAAATGTGATAAAGCTCGTTATTTGAGGCTGAAATCGAACAGGTTGATTCCTGAAATCGAACAGGTTGATTCCTAAAATGAGCTCGGACGCGTGATTGAAAAACAGGGAGAAAAAGAAACAGGGTCCGGTACGACCTTCCGAACGGCTGAAATTGAAGTGTATAGTACACGGTTTTTCGGGATTCCGGGGTCCCGTAACAAAATTCTGCGGAAATCACATAGTAAGTTCCCCGGGTCAGATAAAGCGGTCACGCAAAGTTTGAACACCAACGGAAGACATTTGGGGGTGCCGGTGTGCCGCAAACCAGCATTCGCCGAAACTCGGATTATCGTGAAAAATTTTTTAAACCTCGTTATTTGAGGCTGAAATCGAACAGGTTGATTTCTGAAAATGAACATGTTGATTCCTGAAATGAGCTCGGACCCGTGATTGAAAAACAGGGAGAAAAAAAAAACAGGGTACGGTACGACCTTCCGAACGGCTGAAATTGAAGTGTAATACACGATTTTTAGGGATTCTGGGGTCCTGGAACAAAATTCTCCGGAAATCACATAGAAGGGTGCTCGGGTAGGATAAAGTGGCCACGCAAAGTTTGAGCACCAAAGGAAGACATTTGGGGGTGTCGGTGTGCCACAAACCAGCATTCGTCGAAACTCGGATTATCGTGAAAAATGTGATAAAGCTCGTTATTTGAGGCTGAAATCGAACAGGTTGATTTCTGAAATCGAACAGGTTGATTTCTGAAATCGAACAGGTTGATTCCTAAAATGAGCTCGGACGCGTGATTGAAAAACAGGGAGAAAAAGAAACAGGGTCCGGTACGACCTTTCGAACGGCTGAAATTGAAGTGTTTAATACACGGTTTTTCAGGATTCCGGGGTCCCGGAACAAAATTCTCCGGAAATCACATAGTAAGTTCTTCGAGTGAGATAAAGCGGTCACGCAAAGTTTGAACACAAACGGAAGACATTTGGGGGTGCCGGTGTGCCACAAACCAGCATTCGCCGAAACTCGGATTATCGTGAAAATTGTGTTAAACCTCGTTATTTGGGCTGAAATCGAACAGGTTGATTCCTGAAATCGAACATGTTGATTCCTGAAATGAGCTCGGACCCGTGATTGAAAAACAGGGATAAAAAAAATGGGTCCGGTACGACCTTCCGAACGGCTGAAATTGAAGTGTATAATACACGATTTTTCGGGATTCCGGGGTCCCAGAACAGAATTCTCCGGAAATCACATAGAAAGTTCCTCGGGTCAGATAAAGCGGCCACGCAAAGTTTGAGCACCAACGGAAGACATTTGGGGGTGCCGATGTGCCACAAACCAGCATTCGCCGAAACTCGGATTATCGTGAAAAATGTGATAAAGCTCGTTATTTGAGGATGAAATCGAACAGGTTGATTCCTGAAATCGAACAGGTTGATTCCTAAAATGAGCTCGGACGCATGATTGAAAAACAGGAGAAAAAGAAACGGTTCCGATTTACCTTCCGAACAAATGAAATTGAAGTGTATAATACACGACTTTTAGGGATTCCGGGGTCCCGGAACAAAATTCTCCGGAAATCACATAGAAGGTTGCTCGGGTCATATAAAGCGGCCACGCAAAGTTTGAGCACCAACGGAAGACATTTGGGGGTGTCGGTGTGCCACAAACCAGCATTCGCCGAAACTCGGATTATCGTGAAAAATGTGATAAAGCTCGTTATTTGAGGCTGAAATCGAACAGGTTGATTTCTGAAATCGAACAGGTTGATTCCTAAAATGAGCTCGGACGCGTGATTGAAAAACATGGAGAAAAAGAAACAGGGTCTCGTACGACCTTCCGAACGGCTGAAATTGAAGTGTATAATACACGGTTTTTCGGGATTCCGGGGTCCCGGAACAAAATTCTCCGCAAATCACATAGTAAGTTCTTTGAGTCAGATAAAGCGGCCACCCAAAGTTTGAACACCAACGGAAGACATTTGGGGGTGCCGGTGTGCCACAAACCAGCATTTGCCGAAACTCGGATTATCGTGAAAAATGTATTAAAGCTCGTTATTGCTGAAATCGAACAGGCTGATTCCTGAAATCGAACAGGTTGATTCCTGAAATGAGCTCGTACGCGTGATTGAAAAATAGGGAGAAAAAGAAACAGGGTCCGGTACGACCTTCCGAACGGCTGAAATTGAAGTGTATATAATAATACACGGTTTTTCAGGATTCCGGGGTCCCGGAACAAAATTCTCCGGAAATCGCATAGAAAGTTCATCGGGTCAGATGAAGCGGCCACGCAAAGTTTGAGCACCAACGGAAGACAATTGGGGGTGCCGGTGTGCCACATACCAGCATTCGCCGAAACTCGGATTATCGTGAAAAATGTGTTAAAGCTCGTTTTTTGAGGCTGAAATCGAATAGGTTGATTCCTGAAATCGAACAGGTTGATTCCTGAAATGAGCACGGATGCGTGATTGAAAAATAGGGTGAAAAAGAAACAGGGTCCGGTACGACCTTCCGAACGGCTGAAATTGAAGTGTATAATACACGGTTTTTCGGGATTCCGGGGTCCCGGAACAAAATTCTCCGGAAATCACATAGTAAGTTCGTCGGGTCAGATAAAGCGGCCACGGAAAGTTTGAGCACAAACGGAAGACATTTGGGGTGCCGGTGTGCCACAAACCAGCATTCGCCGAAACTCGGATTATCGTGAAAAATGTGTTAAAGCTCGTTATTTGAGGCTGAAATCGAACAGGTTGATTCCTGAAATCGAACAAGTTGATTCTTGAAATGAGCTCGGACGCGTGATTGAAAAACAGAGAGAAAAAGAAACAGAGTCTGGTACGACCTTTCGAACGGCTGAAATTGAAGTGTATATAATACACGGTTTTTCGGAATTCCGGGATCTCAGAACAAAATTCTCCGGAAATCACATAGAAAGTTCCTCGGGTTAGATAAAGCGGCCACACAAAGGTTGAGCACCAACGGAAGACATTTGGGGGTGCCGATGTGCCACAAACCTGTATTCGCCGAAACTCGGAATATCGTGAAAAATGTCTTAAAGCTCGTTATTTGAGGCTAAAATCGAATAGGTTTATTTCTGAAATCGGACATGTTGATTCTTGAAATGAGCTCGGACGCGTGATTGAAAACCAGGGAGAAAAAGAAACAGGGTCCGGTACGAATTTCCGAACGGCTGAAATTGAAGTGTATAATACACGGTTTTTCGGGATTCCGGGGTCTCGGGACAAAATTCTCCGGAAATCACATAAAAGTTCCCCGGGTCAGATAAAGCGGCCACGCAAAGTTTGAGCACCAACGAAAGACATTTGGGAGTGCCGATGTGCCACAAACCAACATTCGCCGAAACTCGGATTATCGTGAAAAATGTGTTAAAACTCGTTATTTGAGGCTGAAATCGAACAGGTTGATTCCTGAAATCGAACAGCTTTATTCCTGAAATGAGTTCGGGCGCGTGATTGAAAAACAAAGAGAAAAAGAAACAGGGTCCGGTACGACCTTCCGAACGGCTGAAATTGAAGTGTATAATACACGATTTTTCGGGATTCCGGGGTCCCGGAACAAAATTTTCCGAAAATCACATAGAAAGTTTCTCGGGTCAAATAAAGCGGCAACGCAAAGTTTGAGCACCAACGGAAGACATTTGGGGGTGCCGGTGTGCCACAAACCAGCATTCGCCGAAACTCGGATTATCGTGAAAAATGTGATAAAGCTCGTTATTTGAGGATGAAATCAAACAGGTTGATTCCTGAAATCGAACAGGTTGATTCCTAAAATGAGCTCGGACGCATGATTGAAAAACAGGGAGAAAAAGAAACAGGTTCCGGTACGACCTTCCGAACGGCTGAAATTGAAGTGTATAATACACGATTTTTAGGGATTCCGGGGTCCCGGAACAAAATTCTCCGGAAATCACATAGAAGGTTGCTCGGGTCAGATAAAGCGGCCACGCAAAGTTTGAGTACCAACGGAAGACATTTGGGGGTGCCGGTGTGCCACAAACCAGCATTCGCCGAAACTCGGATTATCGTGAAAAATGTGATAAAGCTCGTTATTTGAGGATGAAATCGAACAGGTTGATTCCTGAAATCGAACAGGTTGATTCCTAAAATGAGCTCGGACGCATGATTGAAAAACAGGGAGAAAAAGAAACAGATTCCGGTACGACCTTCCGAACGGCTGAAATTGAAGTGTATAATACACGATTTTTCGGGATTCCGGGGTCCCAGAACAAAATTCTCCGGAAATCACATAGAAAGTTCCTCGGGTCAGATAAAGCGGCCACGCGAAGTTTGAGCACCAACGGAAGACATTTGGGGGTGCCGATGTGCCACAAACCAAAGATTCGAAACTCGGATTATCGTGAAAAATGTGATAAAGCTCGTTATTTGAGGATGAAATCGAACAGGTTGATTCCTGAAATCGAACAGGTTGATTCCTAAAATGAGCTCGGACGCATGATTAAAAAACAGGGAGAAAAAGAAACAGGTTCCGAACACACGATTTTTAGGGATTCCGGGGTCCCAAACTTCTCCGGAAATCACATAGAAAGTTGCTCGGGTCAGATAAAGCGGCCACGCAAAGTTTGAGCACCAACGGAAGACATTTGGGGGTGTCGGTGTGCCACAAACCAGCATTCGCCGAAACTCGGATTATCGTGAAAAATGTGATAAAGCTCGTTATTTGAGGCTGAAATCGAACAGGTTGATTCCTGAAATCGAACAGGTTGATTCCTAAAATGAGCTCGGACGCGTGATTGAAAAACATGGAGAAAAAGAAACAGGTCTCGTACGACCTTCCGAAAACTGAAATTGAAGTGTATAATACACGGTTTTTCGGGATTCCGGGGTCCCGGAACAAAATTCTCCGCAAATCACATAGTAAGTTCTTTGAGTCAGATAAAGCGGCCACCCAAAGTTTGAACACCAACGGAAGACATTTGGGGGTGCCGGTGTGCCACAAACCAGCATTTGCCGAAACTCGGATTATCGTGAAAAATGTATTAAAGCTCGTTATTGCTGAAATCGAACAGGCTGATTCCTGAAATCGAACAGGTTGATTCCTGAAATGAGCTCGTACGCGTGATTGAAAAATAGGGAGAAAAAGAAACAGGGTCCGGTACGACCTTCCGAACGGCTGAAATTGAAGTGTATATAATACACGGTTTTTCAGGATTCCGGGGTCCCGGAACAAAATTCTCCGGAAATCGCATAGAAAGTTCATCGGGTCAGATGAAGCGGCCACGCAAAGTTTGAGCACCAACGGAAGACAATTGGGGGTGCCGGTGTGCCACATACCAGCATTCGCCGAAACTCGGATTATCGTGAAAAATGTGTTAAAGCTCGTTTTTTGAGGCTGAAATCGAATAGGTTGATTCCTGAAATCGAACAGGTTGATTCCTGAAATGAGCACGGATGCGTGATTGAAAAATAGGGTGAAAAAGAAACAGGTCCCAGTTTACCTTCCGAACGGTGAAATTGAAGTGTATAATACACGGTTTTTCGGGATTCCGGGGTCCCGGAACAAAATTCTCCGGAAATCACATAGTAAGTTCGTCGGGTCAGATAAAGCGGCCACGGAAAGTTTGAGCACAAACGGAAGACATTTGGGGTGCCGGTGTGCCACAAACCAGCATTCGCCGAAACTCGGATTATCGTGAAAAATGTGTTAAATCTCGTTATTTGAGGCTTAAATTGAACAGGTTGATTCCTGAAATCGAACAAGTTGATTCTTGAAATGAGCTCGGACGCGTGATTGAAAAACAGAGAGAAAAAGAAACAGAGTCTGGTACGACCTTTCGAACTGCTGAAATTGAAGTGTATATAATACACGGTTTTTCGGAATTCCGGGGTCTCAGAACAAAATTCTCCGGAAATCACATAGAAAGTTCCTCGGGTTAGATGAAGCGGCCACACAAAGGTTGAGCACCAACGGAAGACATTTGGGGGTGCCGATGTGCCACAAACCTGTATTCGCCGAAACTCGTATTATCGTGAAAAATGTCTTAAAGCTCGTTATTTGAGGCTAAAATCGAATAGGTTGATTTCTGAAATCGGACATGTTGATTCTTGAAATGAGCTCGGACGCGTGATTGAAAACCAGGGAGAAAAAGAAACAGGGTCCGGTACGAATTTCCGAACGGCTGAAATTGAAGTGTATAATACACGGTTTTTCGGGATTCCGGGGTCTCGGGACAAAAATCTCCGGAAATCACATAGAAAGTTCCCCGGGTCAGATAAAGCGGCCACACAAAGTTTGAGCACCAACGAAAGACATTTGGGAGTGCCGATGTGCCACAAACCAACATTCGCCGAAACTCGGATTATCGTGAAAAATGTGTTAAAACTCGTTATTTGAGGCTGAAATCGAACAGGTTGATTCCTGAAATCGAACAGGTTGATTCCTAAAATGAGCTCGGACGCGTGATTGAAAAACAGGGAGAAAATGAAATAGGGTCCCGTACGACCTTCCGAACGGCTGAAATTGAAGTGTATAATACACGGTTTTTCGGGATTCCGGGGTCCCGGAACAAAATTCTCCGCAAATCACATAGTAAGTTTTTTGAGTCAGATAAAGCGGTCACCCAAAGTTTGAACACCAACGGAAGACATTTGGGGGTGCCGGTGTGCCACAAACCAGCATTCACCGAAACTCGGATTATCGTGAAAAATGTGTTAAACCTCGTTATTTGGGCTGAAATCGAACAGGTTGATTCCTGAAATCGAACATGTTGATTCCTGAAATGAGCTCGGACCCGTGATTGAAAAATAGGGATAAAAAAATAGGGTCAGGTACGACCTTCCGAACGGCTGAAATTGAAGTGTATAATACACGATTTTTCGGGATTCTGGGGGCCCGGAACAAAATTCCCCGGAAATCACATAGAAAGTTCTTCGGGTCAGATAAAGCGGCCACGCAAAGTTTGAGCACCAACGGAAGACATTTGGTGGTGCCGGTGTGCCACAAACCAGCATTCGCCGAAACTCGGATTATCGTGAAAAATGTGATAAAGCTCGTTATTTGAGGATGAAATCAAACAGGTTGATTCCTGAAATCGAACAGGTTGATTCCTAAAATGAGCTCGGAGGCATGATTGAAAAACAGGGAGAAAAAGAAACAGGTTCCGGTACGACCTTCCGAACGGCTGAAATTGAAGTGTATAATACACGATTTTTAGGGATTCCGGGGTCCCGGAACAAAATTCTCCGGAAATCACATAGAAGGTTGCTCGGGTCAGATAAAGCGGCCACGCAAAGTTTGAGTACCAACGGAAGACATTTGGGGGTGTCGGTGTGCCACAAACCAGCAGTCGCCGAAACTCGGATTATCGTGAAAAATGTGATAAAGCTCGTTATTTGAGGCTGAAATCGAACAGGTTGATTCCTGAAATCGAACAGGTTGATTCCTAAAATGAGCTCGGACGCGTGATTGAAAAACAGGGAGAAAAAGAAATAGGGTCCCGTACGACCTTCCGAACGGCTGAAATTGAAGTGTATAATACACGGTTTTTCGGGATTCCGGGGTCCCGGAACAAAATTCTCCGCAAATCACATAGTAAGTTTTTTGAGTCAGATAAAGCGGTCACCCAAAGTTTGAACACCAACGGAAGACATTTGGGGGTGCCGGTGTGCCACAAACCAGCATTCGCCGAAACTCGGATTATCGTGAAAAATGTGTTAAACCTCGTTATTTGGGCTGAAATCGAACAGGTTGATTCCTGAAATCGAACATGTTGATTCCTGAAATGAGCTCGGACCCGTGATTGAAAAATAGGGATAAAAAAATAGGGTCAGGTACGACCTTCCGAACGGCTGAAATTGAAGTGTATAATACACGGTTTTTCGGGATTCTGGGGGCCCGGAACAAAATTCTCCGGAAATCACATAGAAAGTTCTTCGGGTCAGATAAAGCGGCCACGCAAAGTTTGAGCACCAACGGAAGACATTTGGTGGTGCCGGTGTGCCACAAACCAGCATTCGCCGAAACTCGGATTATCGTGAAAAATGTGATAAAGCTCGTTATTTGAGGCTGAAATCGAACAGATTGATTCCAGAAATCAAAAAGGTTGATTCCACAAATGAGCTCGGACGCGTAATTGAAAAACATGGAGAAAATGAAACAGGGTCCGGTACGACCTTCCGAACGGCTGAAATTGAAGTGTATAATACACGGTTGTTCGGGATTCCGGGGTCCCGGAACAAAATTACCCGGAAATCCCATAGAAAGGTCATCGGGTCAGATAAAGCGGCCACGCGAAGTTTGAGCACCAACGGAAGACATTTGGGGGTGCCGGTGTGCCACAAACCAGCATTTGCCGAAACTCGGATTATCGTGAAAAATGTATTAAAGCTCGTTATTTGAGGCTGAAATCGAACAGGCTGATTCCTGAAATCGAACAGGTTGATTCCTGAAATGAGCTCGTACGCGTGATTGAAAAATAGGGAGAAAAAGAAACAGGGTCCGGTACGACCTTCCGAACGGCTGAAATTGAAGTGTATATAATAATACACGGTTTTTCAGGATTCCGGGGTCCCGGAACAAAATTCTCCGGAAATCGCATAGAAAGTTCATCGGGTCAGATGAAGCGGCCACGCAAAGTTTGAGCACCAACGGAAGACAATTGGGGGTGCCGGTGTGCCACATACCAGCATTCGCCGAAACTCGGATTATCGTGAAAAATGTGTTAAAGCTCGTTTTTTGAGGCTGAAATCGAATAGGTTAATTCCTGAAATCGAACAGGTTGATTCCTGAAATGAGCACGGATGCGTGATTGAAAAATAGGGTGAAAAAGAAACAGGTCCTGACGACCTTCCGAACTACAAAATCAAGTGTATAATACACGGTTTTTCGGGATTCCGGGGTCCCGGAACAAAATTCTCCGGAAATCACATAGTAAGTTCGTCTGGTCAGATAAAGCGGCCACGGAAAGTTTGAGCACAAACGGAAGACATTTGGGGTGCCGGTGTACCACAAACCAGCATTCGCCGAAACTCGAATTATCGTGAAAAATGTGTTAAAGCTCGTTATTTGAGACTGAAATCGAACAGGTTGATTCCTGAAATCGAACAGGTTGATTCCTAAAATGAGCTCGGACGTGTGATTGAAAAACAGGTAGAAAAAGAAACAGGGTTCGGTACGACCTTCCGAATGGCTGAAATTGAAGTGTATAATACACGGTTTTGTAGGATTCCGGGGTCCCGGAACAATATTCTCCGGAAATCACATAGTAAGTTATTCGAGTGAGATAAAGCGGTCACGCAAAGTTTGAACACCAACGGAAGACATTTGGGGGTGCCGGTGTGCCACAAACCAGCATTCGCCGAAACTCGGATTATCGTGAAAATTGTGTTAAACCTCGTTATTTGGGCTGAAATCGAACAGGTTGATTCCTGAAATCGAACATGTTAATTCCTGAAATGAGCTCGGACCCGTGATTGAAAAACAGGGATAAAAAAAATGGGTCCGGTACGACCTTCCGAACGGCTGAAATTGAAGTGTATAATACACGATTTTTCGGGATTCCGGGGTCTCAGAACAAAATTCTCCGGAAATCACATAGAAAGTTCCTCGGGTCAGATAAAGCGGCCACGCAAAGTTTGAGCACCAACGGAAGACATTTGGGGGTGCCGATGTGCCACAAACCAGCATTCGCCGAAACTCGGATTATCGTGAAAAATGTGATAAAGCTCGTTATTTGAGGCTGAAATCGAACAGGTTGATTCCTGAAATCGAACAGGTTGATTCCTAAAATGAGCTCGGACGCATGATTGAAAACAGGAAGAAAAAGAAACAGGTTCCGGTACGACCTTCCGAACGGCTGAAATTGAAGTGTATAATACACGATTTTTAGGGATTCCGGGCTCCCGGAACAAAATTCTCCGGAAATCACATAGAAGGTTGCTCGGGTCAGATAAAGCGGCCACGCAAAGTTTGAGCACCAACGGAAGACATTTGGGGGTGTCGGTGTGCCACAAACCAGCATTCGCCGAAACTCGGATTATCGTGAAAAATGTGATAAAGCTCGTTATTTGAGGCTGAAATCGAACAGGTTGATTCCTGAAATCGAACAGGTTGATTCCTAAAATGAGCTCGGACGCGTGATTGAAAAACAGGGAGAAAAAGAAACAGGGTCCGGTACGACTTTCCGAACGGCTGAAATTGAAGTGTATAATACACGGTTTTTCGGGATTCCAAGGTCCTGGAACAAAATTCTCCGTAAATCACATAGAAAGTTCCTCAGGTCAGATAAAGTGGCCTCGGAAAATTTGAGTAGCAACGGAAGACATTTGGTTGTGCCGGTATGCCATAAAACAGCATTCGTCAAACCTCGGATAATCGTGAAAATGGATTAATGCTTGTTTAATGCTCGTTATTTGAGGCTGAATCGAATAGGTTAACTCCTGAAATGAACTCGGACGCGTGATTGAAAAACCGGGAGAAAAATAAACTGGGTCCGTTACGACCTCGCGAACGGCTGAAATTGATACACGGTTTTTCGGGATTACAGGGTCCCGGAACAAAATTATCTGGAAATCACATAGAACGTTCCTCGGGTCAAATAAAGCGGCCACGCAAAATTGGAGTAGCAACGGAAGAAATTTGGTTGTGCCGGTATGCCATAAACCAGCATTCGTCGAAACTCGGATAATCGTGAAAAATGTATTAATGATTGTTTAATGCTCGTTATTTGAGGCTGAATTGAATAGCTTAACTCCTTAAATGACCTCGGACGCGTGATTGAAAAACTGAGAGAAAAAGAAATAGGGTCCGGTACGACCTTCCGAACGGTTCAAATTGAAGTGTATACACTTAAATTTGACCTGTTCGGGAGGTCGTATCGGACCATGTTTCTTTTTTTCCCGGTTTTTCTTCCATGTGTCCTGGATTATTTCAGGAGTTACCCTATTAAGTTTGAGCCCCCAAATACAAAGTATTAATCCATTTTTTCATGATTATCGGAATTTCACTCAAGGTCAATTGATCGCATACCGGCACCTTAAATGTTCCCTGTTGCTCCTCAAAATTTGAATGGCCTCTTTATCTGGCATGAGTAATCCACTGTGCGATTTTGGGAGATTTTTGCTCCGGGTCCTTGTAGTACCGAAAACCGTGTATTTTACACTTCAAATTGAGCTGTTCGGGAGATCGTATCAGACCATCTTTCTTTTTCTCCCGTTTTTTCTTCCACGTGTCCAGGAATACTTCATGAGTTACCCTATTAAGTTTGAGCCTCAAATACCGTATTAATCCGTTTTTTCATGATTATCTGAATTTTAATCAATGCTGGTTTATCGCATTCTAGCACTTTCAAATGCTCTTTGTTGCTCCTCAAAATTTTTGTGACTGCTTTATTTGACATGAGTAACCCTCTGTGCGATTTTTGAACATTTTAGTTCCGGGACCCTGTAATCCCGAAAACCGTGTATTAAACACTTCAAACTAAGCTGTTCGGAAGGTCGTGTCGGACCATGTTTCTTTTTCTCTCGATTTTTCTTTCACGTGGTCAGGATTACTTCATGAGTTACCCTGAAAACTCTCTTATAAAAGAGTGACAATACAATTTAAAACAAAACATGAGAAAACTCTGAAAAGTTTTAAATATATACTTTGTTCTTCATAAGAGAAAAGTCGAAAACAAGATAACTTTACTCCACAATAAAAAGAAATTTCTTTTTTTTGGTGTCAACTGTCAAATAAAACGTAATACCATTACAAATATTGAAAATTCATAATTTATAATCACAATATCTCTTATTTAACCATTTAATAGGTCTTGGTATAGACGAGTGGGGCGAACAGACGGGTAAAGACCTCTAATAAAATGGGTAGGGGGACAAGGTGGGGCACCCCCCATATGCTTCCCACTTTATGACAAATGGGTATTTTGTGAGGAAAAATGGTATCCGTTTATATGTATAGACGGATAGTACACTACTCATAGTTTCAAACAAGATAAATATTCTCTTATCACGTAGTCACGCACCCTTGTCAACTTTTGTCTCCCTTTTTATCTTTGGTTTTGTCCAATCTTGTGCATTATTGTAACTTTGCGTTTCACTTTCTCTAAATTAGCTCCCCACTTCTTTATTTTTCTTTTTGTCCTCTTCTATTTGTAATTTAATTAATTCTGTTGTAATAAATTAAATAAAACAACGAATTCTTGAACTTTTTGGGAAAGTGGTAAACAAGTTGAAATGAGAATTGAGAACTACGGAACACAGTTTTTCACACTTATTTAAGTTTAATCCAAATTTTTTTAAGGTAAGAAAACTAGTTGAAGTCACCGGCTTTTAAACCACCTCGAAAGAGTTGGATATAAATAGCCAATAGAAGTCATAAAGTCAGCTTTGAATTATTGGAACTGGCCCCATATCTTTTGAAGTTAAATTCAGTTTTTAATAGTTATGTTTAGTTCGGGTCGATCCAGTTCAGTTTAGTTCAAATCACTTAAGTTCAATTCAATTTAATTTAATTTAATTCTATTTGTTACTGCTTATAAGTTCAATTCTGTTCAGGTTCATTCAATCAATTCAATTTAGATCAGTTCAATTCAATTTAACCAATTTTAATTAAAGTAGTTAAAAAATAAAAGGCGAAAGAAATAAACGGTTATGAGGGAGTATTCGTTATTCACAAAAACTTCGGAGAGATGATCTCTCGATAGTGTTATTGAGAGACCTCTCATATGATGGGTGATGAACCCACTGATTTTCTTTTTCCCCTATTATGTCTCCCACTAAATTAGTGGGAGACGATCTCTCATGAAACCTACTGTTCGTTATTAACCTTTTTATTCATCAAAAAGTGTACTTCAATATGAAAAAAAGTATTCTCTTTATTCTAATGAATAGTTTACATTTAATTTATTTTATGGGAAAAAATAAAGCAATTGACTTGAATGGAGGGAATATTAGAATGAAATAACTCTAAAATCCTTAACATTTAAAATATTCCACCGTTCTCACGCATTAAGATCGAAAAATCATAGTTTTGGAGTACATGCAAACTTTATCCTCATATCATGCATTTTTGGAACTATATATCACAGATTTATAACGACAGCAAGATGCATGTATGATTCTATATACACAAATTTTCTTTTGTAACGCGCTATAAGCTTGTAATGATGAATATGTGTTTATTTTATGATAAAAAATATTCATTATTTCATTTATCTGATAAATAAAAATTTATAAATGTTACTTTATATCATAAAATGATCATATTTTCTCCGTATTGATGACCGTCTCAAGCGATAATAAACGAGTATGTATATGGTATATAACGTATATAATCCAAATTTGCCCATAAATCTTTCCAATCACTCAACTTTCTCCTCATTTCTCAACAAAATCATCCATATATACAAACTTTTCTCCTTAAAGTAAAACCTACTCTACCATAAAACACAGTCTTTAGAAAATTGACATAAAAATTCATACAAATTTTTTAAAATTTCTCAAAATTTATGTTTTCAACTATGAAGAATAATAAAAATATATTTCATTTTTCATTTACAATATTTTTCATCGTACAAATATTAATATTTTTAACGCATGCAGCGACAATTAATAGTAGTCCCATAAAAACAATAGTTGTATTGGTTATGGAGAACCGGTCATTTGATCACATGTTGGGTTGGATGAAGAAATTAAACCCGGAAATAAACGGGGTAGACGGGTCCGAGACAAATCATTTATCCGTATCCGATCCGAATTCAGAAATTATAAATTATAATGATACGTCACATTATGTGGTTGACCCAGACCCGGGTCATTCATTTCAAGCAATGAGGGAACAGATATTTGGGTCGAACCAAACCCGGTCTGATGAACCGGCTCCTATGAATGGGTTTGCTCAACAAGCTTATTCTGTAAATGGGAGCATTGAGATGGCACGTCATGTAATGAATGGGTTCAGACCAGATATGATACCAGTTTATCAGACTTTGGTTCAGGAATTTGCTGTGTTTGACAGGTGGTTTGCTTCGGTTCCGTCTTCGACTCAACCGAACCGGTTGTTTGTTCACTCGGGTACTTCGGGTGGTGCTACTAGTAATATTCCTGCATTGCTTGCTAAAGGTATTTTCTGCTACTATCTCATTTTATGTATTTTGATTTTCACATTTTTCATGTCGAAAATGAGTTGGTATCATCCGTAGTTAGCGAGTCTTGATATCACCCTTTCAAATATCTGAATATGAAATTCGTCAAATTAATTAAAAGAATGCATGTGAAAGGATGATATGGAGATTTTCCTCATACTTATTTTTTTCACAAATTGAATTGCTTACTATTAGTTTTTTTTTTTTTTTTACTTTGTTTTACATTGACCATGAATATTTCAAATGGTCGTTGGATACAAAGTGGTTTTAGGGTTTCTGATCACAAATAGGATTATACATCGAGCTCTATGTAAGCATTGTACAACTAGGATATAATAAAGTGAGCTTATGTGTATTTTTTCTGAACTTATTCAAAGTTTGTATCTTAATGTGTAAATGGATGAGCTCAGATTCTATATAATTAAGTTCATAATCTTTAAAATAAAACTCGAATACTTTATTACATAGTTCGAGTTCTAAACCGTACAACTTGTACAACTGGAGCCGTCTGGAGGTATAGTCCATGAATTAGTTTATGATGCCCCTCGGTTTGTATTTTAGCTAGTTTATGTAGTCAAATACTTTGTAATCTCGTTTTATTTTATTTATATCAGTTCATCATTGTCCAAAAAAAAAAAGATACAAATGTATTCACATTTGTTATTAATAAATAATTCATAAAATTAGATTTATAACAAAATTATTGTGGAGTATATATGGAAATAAATGTTGTCAAGATGTTACTCGCTTTGTCTTTGGTCATTTATTTACCTTTTACATTTTTTATGAGAAATATTTTAATCAAATGCGTAGACCTTCGTATTGAATATGATAAATCTTACCGTTTTATAATTTTGAATTGTAATAGGTTACCCACAAAGAACAATATTCGAGAATCTCGAAGATTCCGACATAGGATTTAGAATATACTACCAAAATATTCCGGCGACATTATTCTACCGGAACCTAAGGAAACTCAAGTACATTCCCAAGTTCTTGCCGTACGGCATGTTCTTCAAGAAGCATGCTAGGGAAGGCAAACTTCCGGGTTACGCTGTTATCGAACAACGTTATACGGATACTAAATTAGACCCGGCTAATGACGACCACCCGTCACACGACGTGTATCAAGGACAATTGTTTATCAAGGAAGTTTATGAGACCTTAAGGGCTAGTCCTCAATGGAATGAGACCCTTTTATTGATTACTTATGACGAACATGGTGGATTTTACGATCATGTCCCTACACCGTTAATTGGGATCCCTAGCCCGGATGGGATAGTCGGACCTGAACCGTTCTTGTTTAATTTCGATAGGTTGGGGGTTCGAGTCCCTACTATTGCTGTCTCGCCTTGGATTGAGAAGGGTACAGGTAATATTCTACTTGATTGCTTAATTACTCATATTATTCCAATGATTAATTGTATCACCTGGTGACGTTATCTCATTTTTTATTCACGGAAAGTTGGTAGGTAAGTAAGCATGCAATTGATCTTATAGTGGATAATCACATGAATTTCAAGACTTTAAGAATTTTGAGGCTATAAAGTAGAAAAATAGTCAAAAAGAGTTGACACAAAATAAAATAAAAAATTGACAAAGTTGGATTTGATCATTATTAGACAACAATTTCAAGTTGGCACAATCATTTCATGTTCAAGTCACACTTCAAGATCTAGTCCTATATGGTCAAGGTTTATTAAAATGAAAGGTTTGTTATTATTTGCATTAAAAAATCGGATTTCTCCCTTATAAAATAAAGTAAATGTAAAATATTTACTGGGACAAAGGGAGTACTTACGTGAGTCTAATAAAAGTATTTTTTTTTTGTCAGAATAATTTGAGTTAGGACATTGAATTTGGTTCGTGTCTTTCGTTATAATCAAGATTAAATTGTGAATTGTGATATATTTAGAGATTGAGACCGAAATTAACATTTTCATATCATCATCAAATAACCGACACCAAATTGTCCGAACTTTTGATAAAGGATTTTAATTAGCACTTGTAACTTGGAAGAAGATTTTTATGCACAAAGATAAAAGATGGCCATAAGTTTCGGATCTTTTTTTTGTATTTCATTATTGAAGGACAATAATCAAGTAGTGTCACAAGTTTCTTCATTTCACACAACCTTTTCTTAGGGTTTTTGGAGTTATGTTGGTTTGAGAATTGTGGCCCTCGTGTTATCCAATGTGTGTCCCTTAGCCCCATTATCACTCTCCTTCGGCGTTATTGGGCAGTATCAAGTCTCGATATCATACTCTCACATGTCTTTATGTAGAGTTTATGTCTAGGTACCGTTGTTTCACATGTTATATAGGTTCATCATTTTAATAAACCTTATACAGTATATTACATGTGAGAGAATGATATTAAGACTCGATACTTCTATTTGGTAATGTCGTATCATTTTCCACATATGAAATGACTTGTGCTCTTTTTTCTCCATTAAGTGACCTTTTTATTGGTTATATATTATTAGTAATGCTTTCAAGAAATTGAAAAGGACACTGATATTGAGCTTTTTATGTTGTCTACATCTTATTCCCTTATAACAAGGCTTTAAGATGAAGTTATTATAGATAAAGAGCAATACTTTTGAGGTAATTGCTCAAAAGATGAATTCACAACTCATGTGAACCCGTCACGTACATTGGAGGACCTTGGTTATGTTGGAAAGGGGACAGATCCCCTTTCTGAACGACTTATTTGTGTTTGTGGTTAGAAACCATTGTGCTTAAAAAAAAAAAAAAAAAAAAAAAAAAAAAAAAAAAAACTTCGTCACATAGGAAACCTTTAAGTCTAGGCGTATTTTGTATATCTCTTATTTATACGAGATTTTATTATTTCCTGTTACATAATTTTCTACGAAGTAAAATTTTCCGACCTTAAAGCAGAGAATTCTGGGCAATAAAACAATCTTATTCTATAATTTGTGTTTGCAGTGGTGCATAAACCGAATGGACCCACACCGACATCCGAGTATGAGCACTCATCCATTCCGGCAACGGTGAAGAAACTCTACAACTTAAGCAGCCCATTCCTAACTAAACGAGATGCATGGGCTGGCACTTTTGAAGGCATCGTACAAACCCGAACTGAGCCCAGAACTGATTGTCCAAGTAAGTCCATCTATTATCTACATTGTAACATATAAATGCGTTTTTGCGTAAGACGACCTTATTCGTAAGACTAGCCTATTAAATACTCTTTCTGACTCAGTTATTTGTTTACCTTTTTTATTCCTAAACAAATGATTGGGACGTAGGGAGTGTAACCAGTAACTCTATAAGTCCATTAAGATTCATTGTCTATATACGGAGTAGTTTATAAACCAAATATTCTCGGATGATCACTAATATGTCCTGACTTCAAAAGATATGTCCCGTCTTAAACAAGAATTTTCAGCCTTTTCTTACCGCAACTTCAAAAATCAAAACAAATTTCCTCTGTTCCATTGAGTTATTTACATTTTCCAAAAATATTCTCACGTATTAGGAAAAACATAAACAATTCAATGGAACAGAGGAAGTATCAAAGATGCATATCCAAATTAGGAAAATAAGTACATAACTATCTGTATTAGTGTAAGACAGTCTCACACTCGTGTTGATGATATGTAGTGCAACTACCGGACCCAGTGAAGATAAGGCAAGGCGAACCAGACGAGAACAGAGAAATGAGCGAGTTCCAGCTAGAGCTAATGACGCTGGCCGCAGTGTTAAAAGGGGACAACATATTGACAAGTTTCCCAGAGAAGATTGGCAAGGGTATGACAGTTAAACAAGGCAAGGGTTATATGGAAGAAGCTGTCAAGCGGTTTTTCGAGGCAGGTCGACTTGCTAAGAAGATGGGAGTCGACGAAGATCAGATTGTCAAAATGAGACCTTCCCTTACTACCAGAGCTTCTAAATCTACCTCTCAACAACCCTGAGTGTCCCGTCCCCTTACTACTAGATATTCGTAGTAATGAACAAATAACGTATCTACAAAATTGTGATCCTTGACGGGATAAAATGTCTCTTATGTCGTACTGTCTGACAAGTTTAAGGCAACTAAAATTCGAATAGCCCTCGTTTATCTGCACAATATGCATCATGATTCAAATGAGGGCCGATTTCTAGGCTATATATCTTTTGCGCTTGAAAAAGCGCGACTGTTATGAAAAAAGTCGACAGGTTCAGAGAAATATGAAGGAAAAAAAATTTGTATGTATTTCATTGTGTCCTACAATCCTGTTTTTGTTCTCTATTTCTCGTCTATGTTCATACAAACCAACTCTCTAGACTGTAGTCAGTTTAATATGCCGTAAAATTTCTCTGTGGTACACAATCAAATGCTTTCCCAGCCAGGAATGTTTGCTGAAGCTTGATTCACCATTTTCACTAGTCTAACCTGCACCAAGATGAGTATATATAGATTATAAACATTATTTCTAAGAATTTCGCGAATTTAAGCAAGAATGTCATCGGAGACGTACCACGCTCTCAGGAACTCCAGGAGGCGGAAGTGTAAGATTCTTAGGCGGAGCTTCAGTCAGATACATTCTTTTGTCGAAACGCCATTCACCAACTTTGCCATACATCAGTTCTCCCTTCATGATTGTGATTTTGCAGCACAAAGTTACAGAGTATATGTGAAAAATTATTTTAAGTACTGTTAAGAGTATAAAATCAATCTTGGGACTTCAACCATCAGCTTAAGCTTTTAGTTGAGATGGTTTAATGACATGGTATCAGAGACACCTTATTAAAAGGTCACAGGTTCAAATCTCACCGCCCTCAAATTTCTAAAGTGGAATATTTATTATTTACATACCTTCGAGTTAAAATCATTTCCGTAAGTGTAATGGATGATGTAACTCGTACCAACTTCTCGATCAAATGGAGGCTGAAACACGGAGATTGACATAGGATATATCAAAAACTCGAAAATTTAGGAATAGAGACGCTGAGACGGAATTAGAATGTGTTAATCATACTTGAACCATGAAGTCTTTGTACAGAATGTGCTCAACTCCATGCAATGCTGAAGCTATGGCATATGCATACCTTCACAAGAGTAAGAAGAGTAACATTATTATCGACAAGGGCCGTAAATAAATTAACTGAAGGTAAATAAGTAAATGTACGAGTAACTCACATTTCTTGTACCCAACCAAATTTTTTATCTGCCTCTGGATCATACTTGATGTACAAAGAAATATTCATCCATGTGGGCGCGATCTCTTTCAGCATTGTCTGCAACAACGACAACATTACTAATTCGAACAGAGACGGGACTTAACCCTTAGGTTAGAAAAATTCACGGCTAAAGCCGATTGCTACACACCTTAGTTATTATAACAGGAGAATTTCCTATCGGATCCACTTTCGCTATGGAGCCTTCAGGGTAAAACTTCCTTATAATCTTCTCATTTTCGGCTGGTTTGATGTAGAAAAAAGGATAAGCTGCCGGATATTTTCCTTTCGACAGGTTAGGAAGCGGTTTAACGAATATATGGTCGGGTTCAGCCATCAGTACATACCTAGCATAAACACAGGGCTCAATTCATTCACAATATCATGTTATATACTCTTTCAGTCCCGATCATTTGTTTACCTTTAAGGTAAACAATGATTGAGACGGACAGAGTAGCTTAAGAAATTTTACAAAGTCTTACAAAAGAGGCACTCACTCTTCCTCTATTGTTGCATTTGACAACCATTGCACAAAAGCCCATGGCCTGTTTAACACAACATATCCCTAATTCAAAAGATCATATAAACTCGGATTAAGGATCATAGTTATCGTTAAATCAATTCTTAATTAACAATCAACTAACACTAATCGACCAAGTAAACGCGATTATATAATAAGCTATTTGCTAGAAATACATGTTACCATGACTTGAACTTCACTTTCAGAACAATTAGTTGCATTTAAACTAACCTATATTCATGGAAAATGAAAGGGCGCCACCGGGTGACATCTAATTTGGACGCCACCCTCTCACATGGGGTGAGTGGGGACCCTTTCAGCTAAAAATGGTTGTGAGAGGGTGACACCCAATTTGGGCGTCACCCGGTGGCGCCCTATCACATAAGTTCTGTAAGTCCTACGTAAATATGTACACTAACAAGTCGATTTCATACATCTGACCCCTCTTATCTCAACATAAACTACATGCATAGTCTGGAGCGAGGGGGGGCTAGTAGGGGCGCTCACCCCTGCTGGCGTTTAAAAATCTCGAAATTTTTAGTTAAAAATTTTGAATTTTTTCGAGGTCCCCTTATAATAATACCTTTCTGCCCCGCTGAAAATTTTCAGCCCGCTAACTTAAAATCCTGGCTCCGCCGATAGTCGTATAATAAGTGACTCAATAACTTGTAAAACATAGTCCAAATTAAAATACCAATGAAGAATTTTTTGGCTAATGAGTGTTTATTAGCAAGCTAATTAGGAAATTAGTGTTACTTTCAAATTATTTTGGTTCATAGTGTCCACGTCATCATTTTTTATTTTTATTTCAATTTTTATACAAAACGCTAAGAAACTTAGCGGCTTTACAAAATGTCATTGTCCAACTATAATATTTGTATCTATTTTCTTAAAAAAAAAAAAAAAAAAAAAAAATTAAAGGCAAGGCCGCTGAGAACTTCAGCGGCTTACTCCAAGTTTCCAACAATTTCATACAAGTTGCATTAGCTACGCTACAAAATGACGGTACTGATATGATAAGCCGCTAAGATTCCTAGCGGTTTTACCTTATATATATATAAAAAAACTAAGTGAAGCCGCTAGGTTTTTTAGCGGTTTCATATAAAAATTGGAAAAAAAATTATAAGTGATGACGTGGACACCATGAACCCAAATAGTTTCAAGTGAACGCTTATTACCTGATTATTTTGCTAATTAACGCTAGTTAACCAAAAAATTCACCAATGAATCGCAAGCAAACAAGTTAAAATACATGCGAACCTGATCAACACCATCTGGTAAAGGGTTAACAACAACAGTAGGAATCTCCTTCATTAAGTTATCAGCGCGACCCGAGTGCAAAACCCGTGTAAACCCGCCCATATCGGACCCGGGCAAATCCTTCACCTTGTTATACCAGTAATACATGACCCTGCATTGCCATTTACTATAAGGTGTACTAGTGGCAGTCACCACAACATGAAACTTTGGGTTCGGTTTACTCACCCGCTTCGTTTCCGGCATCTTTATAACCGGGTCATCTTGACCCGGCCCAGCCGGGTAACCCGTGTCAGAATTTTGTGTTCTTATAAAAAGCATAGTAGTAATGTTGTATGTAAGACAACAAAACCCAATTGTTAGTGCAACCATTAACAACATTGTTTCCCTTTCCTTCATTTTTTTTTCGTATAAGCGGTTTTGAATGATGATAAAATCGCGAAGAATTCTAACCGGATACAAGAAAAATGGTATAAACGCGTAAGCGGTTTTGGATGATGATATAAAATAAGGAAGAATTCTAATAGGATATGAGGAAAAAAAATTATACTGGTATAAGCGGTTTTGAATGATGATTCATGTTAGTTGACCTGAAGACGGGTATGAATGCGAAAAACAGCAAAATTGAGAGAAACTAATAAATCATCACAGAATGAGAAGTAGTAGGTGAATAATTATTATGGTAAATAGCAATAAATATGGTGATATTTTCAAGAGAATTCTGTTACTATATTAAAGACAATTTAAATTTTTAAATGTTTTTCATGCATTTGTGTTCTGAGAAATATGATGAAGAATACTTGATTAAACATGTTTTGTATCACATGGAAATGAATACAATGTGGGACAATTAACGAGTAAGGGGTACGTAAGAAATATTAAAGGGACCCCTTTGTTGCATTTTTAAGTATGATTAATAAATAAATTTGTTGACTTCGTTTCGGTTTGACACGAATACACGATAGTTAAAATTAACAAGTGGGAAATCGAAGCTGAGACCTATTGTCTATAATATCTCTGTCTTAAACTGTTAACGAGATTGTCTAGAAGATGGAAGATGCCATCATGCCGACATTCTTTTGGACGCCTACCCGTCCACCCGGAGATTAAGTAGTCGGATTTTATCAGTCATCATGTGGACGGGTTGCTCGCTGAAAGACCCGTTTATTCTAGGGCCAACCCATGTATGCGGTATGCTCCTACTCTCTTTCGGCTGGGAGAATAATAGTACTGCTGATGACTAGCCCAACAAACAAAACTAAACACGTCCTGCTATAAGACGATCTTATAAAAGAGCTTAAATACGTTCGATCCACATAACAATCTTCACAGGCCCAATTAAACACTTGAGTAGGAAATGTAGCAAGAGACTGTTGCAAACCAACTCCTACAAAAAGTGAAAAAAACTAATGCCAGATTGCCAGACCTATAAAAAGAACATAAATTCTTACTGGTGATGGTCGGCACTCACAACCATTTAAATTATGTTAAAAAAGAAAAGGAGTTCTGAGACGTCACAGTTTGTGAGGGCCACAAGCAAGACTTGCTGAAGGAAGAATTAGGCATACATTAGGTCAAAACCAGTAAAACTTACATTTCAACATTAAAGCTTGATAAACTATGATTTTTTGTGCCTGCATTATTTCCGTCTCACCCAATTTTTTGCGATTTTTTGGAAGATGCAAGTCTTTTTTTGTGCCTTACATCTCAAAAAAACGCCCGACTACCATAAAATACCCGCGAACCATCCTTCTTATTCTCCGCTTCCAAATTGCCACTCCTTTCCATAATTTGGATCATATTTCCATTATCGACACCATCTGGGTTCGGGTTGAGATCTATGGGTAGCTTCATTTTAGCCAAGGACTCAGTAAATTGTTGCATACTCTTCATATACATGTCCACAATCTGCTGCTGCATTGCAGACTGCTCGTCTTCAATGTCCATATTAACCCGACCTGAAATAACCCGACTCAAATTACTATAACCAGTGCCGGTATTATTCCCGGCTTCATTTTCACTCACATTTCTACTTCCATCTTTCTTATCATCATCTGCATTACTCTGTTTATCCTCTGTTTCCGCCTCTGATATGCTCCTCTCTATTAAACTCAAATGAACCGTGTTTTGCTCCTCGCTTACACTAGCCATTGTCGAGCTGAATACACCGGAATTTTGATTACTCGGAGAAATTTCATTCACCACCAATGAAATACCATTCATATCATCATCGTCATCTTCCTCTACATCCAAAACAGAACCAAGATGAAGAAACGAACCAAAAGAATGATTGTTATTAGAGTTAAAATACCCGGAAATTATCATTTGATCTTCAGTATTTGCACTTACGTCCGGAAATTCAACTCTTGAGTAATCATTTCGATCTAATAACACAACTTCTGAAGCTATAGATGAATTTCTTCCAGATAAATTCGGAGACGGAAGGGAAGAAACAAAAGGATACTTTGTTGAGGTTAATGTAAGACTCAACTTTACAGTTCCTGCAGGAGAATGGAAAAGATCGGTCGAAGAAAGACTGAAATCCTGGCAAATAATTTTCCCTCCTTGCTTAATTATCTGAGAAAGCGGGACCAAAGCAAAACCGAGAAGCTGATCTTCCATCAAATTTCTAGCTCGGCTTTGCATCCAAACCTCACATTTAAGGACAGCAGCATCAATTTGTGCAACATTCAACATCAGCTTCTCATCAAATTCCGGGTTTTTCCCGCCTCCAACAATGACCCGGGTTGATACCATATCATCAGGGTTGTAAGTAAGCGAGAATTTAGCATAGACATCTTGGTTATCATAGATGCATATATTATGTATGTTCCTAGCATTATGAGCAAAGATGTCTAGCATTCCGGCGTATTCACTGTCACCTTCTGAATTGCCAAAATGGTAACAAAATCGCGGTGTTTGATTCAAAGATTCCATTTTTACAATCGGAATTAAAGGTATGGGATGACAATAGGTATTGCTTTAAAGGGTAGTAAAAGTTGTGCAGTACTTTGAAAGCCAAGAGAAAGACTAACAGTAAAGTAAAACATTAAGAGCTAAAAGCAGTCTTACATTCTCGACGACTTTTGACACGAAAACTTCACCTAGACCTGAGAAAGAAAAACCGAAAAATAATCGAGACGATTAGAAGAGGTGGGTAAAAGTAGTAGTAGGTGAAATGGAGAAAATGAATGCAGATGATGATGATGATATGAGAAAAAATGTGCTACCTTTTATATAAGAATGATGCTAAATGTTCTTTCACATAGTTTTCATATAGTATATTTTCAAGGGTTATGGGTGGAGGATAAAGATATTTGAGGTATAGAAAAGACATAAGAGACTTTGCTTGACAATGCAACTTCCACTTCTAATACTACTAATGAGCTCTTTCTCCACTACATTGAAAATGGGATGGTCCTACTTCTTGACCTCATAAATTTTGATTGCCACCACCACCCACACTTCTCATATTCTTTTCGCGGAAAAGTTCGAGGGTATGAGACGGACTTACACGTAAGACCGACTCATTAATCTTACAGGTTTATGAGAAAAACATAAAGATATCGTCCCATGCAAAATTTCGCATAGGTCGTTGGTCCTCCTCCTACTACTAAATTACTAATGAGCTCCTTCTCCACTACATAGAAAATGGGGAGGTCCAATTTTGATTGCCACCCACACTTTTCATATTCTCTTTGAACAAAAGTTCGAGGGTATGAGACGGATATACATGTAAGACTGACTCGTTAATCTTACAGTTTTATGAGAAAAATACAAAGATATCGGCCCATGCAAAATTACGCATAGGTCGTTGTTTCTCCTATTAGTGATGAGCTCGTTTGCCACTACATTGGAAATGGGGAGGTCCTACTTGACCTCATAAATTTTGATTACCACCACCACCCACACTTTTCATATTCTCTTTGCACAAAAATTCGGGAGTATGAGACGGCCATGCATGTAAGACCAACTCGTTAATTTTACGTCTATAAAAAAAATGCAAAGATATCGTCCCATGCAGAATATCGCACATGTCAGCTAACTTAACTAGTAAGGTCGTTGGTCCTCCTACTACTAATGAACTCCTTCTCCACTACATTGGAAATGGGAGGTCCAGTTTTGATAGCCACCCACACTTTTCATATTCTCGTTGAACAGAAGTTCAAAAGTATGAGACGGACATACATATGAGGCCGACTCATTAATCTTACAATTTTATGAGGAAAATACAAAAATATAGACATATCGTCCCATGCAGAATGTTTTACATGTCAATTAACTTAACTGGTAAGATCGTTAAGAGTGGTACTCAAAAATAAGGGTTTGAAAGCTATCTAAATATATGTTAACCTTGTAGACTCCTTTGAAATGAGGGAATAAAAGACACCAAGTACTCCACTACTACTTGAACTTCAGGGCAAGGGAATTGGACTTTTCATTAAGTCTGTGTCAAGTGGTTCAACAAAGAAAATTCAGTGATCAGTATCCACATACCT
This sequence comes from Silene latifolia, assembly GCF_048544455.1. Lineage (NCBI taxonomy): Eukaryota > Viridiplantae > Streptophyta > Magnoliopsida > Caryophyllales > Caryophyllaceae > Silene > Silene latifolia. Next base: position 338,804,941 of record NC_133537.1, on the reverse strand, counting down.
GGAATATAGATAAGCTAAATATCTTCTCCATTGCTGGATCAAACTACCTACACAAAAACAACGGAACAATACACGTCAATCAGTCAATGAAAGAATCACAATGTAGACTAACTCGTAGGGGAAAGGGACCGAGAGACGACTTGAGAATCAGAGACTTACAATAAAGTAAAAGCTAAGTAATTAACAGGTCTTAATCATTCACATTTCACAAGTCACAACCCTTGATGCAGGGCATCGGTTTCTTGATTAATTTTTCAAACCCAGGAATAAACAGATGAATTAATTCTAATTAGTAGATATTACAGAGAATGCCTTGCTCAAATATACTTAAACATACCAGTCACCTATTATGTCTTTATTTTTACAACTATGAAATTAAAATGAGATACTAAACAGTGGTGACGGAGACAATTGACGGACAAGGCTGCTGCCTGCCTAGCCTAACTAAGTGCTTTTCATGTTTAGCCATGGCTGCCTTATCAGCGGCTTCCCTCTTCAGTGCCCTCTTTGCACGACGGCCTGTTAGCTCTTTTCCAACCTCTTTTTCTTTCTTCTTGGGCTCGTAAGATGGGCTCTTATCTGGATCCATGTCTACTTCTTTCTGTTTGCGCTGACGAGATGAACCTGCACCCAGGTCCTGAGGATTCGATCTGTGAGCTGGTATTGCCTCCTGGCGGCCAGCCCTTATATAACCGTTGTCACCCAACCTACGATTGCCAATGCGGAGTCCAGATGAGTTATGGAAGAAGACATCATCGAGATCATCATCTTCTTCCTCATAATCGAGCTGATACTGATATTGGTAGTAGAAAATATCGTCTATCTCGTCATCAGGGTCATCTCGGTGCTCCACCACTAAGGGTGTAAACCATGTGGCTCTCAAAAGCAAGCATATACTCTCTTCAAACATGTAATCCTGCAAACTGCAAGAAATTCATTACTTAATAACTCGTACCTGCCATCAAGGGACCGATGCAATATATAGGTTGGTCCTGGGGCATACCTGCCATCAAGGGTCCGATGAACACTAAGAGATTCAAATGGATGCTTGCACTGGGGGCATTTGGGATGCTCATGGTACGTGGCCCATTGAAGGATGCATTTCACACTGAAAGTAAGATAGCATAAATCAGTTTAAAAACTTAATATTCCTTTTCTAAAGCATAAAAAGAAGTAACGAAAGTAAGGTCAACTTCGCATGATGAAGGTATCACAAACTACAACGAGGGGAGGGGGAAAGAAAGGCTGCGACCCGATGATAAATTCTAGAAGTGCTTAATTTATCAAATGAACATAGGAAATTTAAAAATAACTGCACATTGTCGCGGCAAAATTATTAAAATGATCAACCATTTGCTCCGCCTTAAGAAAAATATTTTCCACTCAAACCAATTCAATGATTTATACACATTATTAATTAGCTCCTGAAAACCTTGTAGATTACTCAACGAACAATGCACCGATTGCATAAACTAAGAATACAGTATAATGTAGCTAGTAATCAGGGTATATGAAGGATTTAAGGGTAAACCCGGCAACAGGTTCGATTCATGGTCCCTAACTTACTACTATTCCTTTATTTTATCCGCATAGAAATCGACCATGCCTTCCTCTCTAAATGGTTAAAGAATAACTAATAGCCCAAAAATATGAAAAGTATATTAGCATGCCCCATTTAAACTCCACCCTTCTATCCAGTAATGGCTTCCTAGTTCCTACGGCAGTAGGCAAATAATAGTATTTACGCATAAAATCTCTTATTTTGATCCTGGAAACTTCGCATTATAAGTTTATAACCGGTGAAACAATCACTCAACTCTTTGCAAACACGACTTGTGACATTATTAATGCTCTGCTGCAAGAAAGCACTACTACATTAATCATACGGAGTACTTCTTTAAACAATAATTTATAAGTAAGTTACACAAAATATCTTTTTCGGAGTATATGAGTAACTGTTTTGTTCAAATAGTTCAAAACTCATGAAAACAATCAACACAATAACCTCGATTACCAACACACTATTAAAACACAATCCCACAATTATCACAGATGAAACCAAACATAGAAAAGTTCTCTCAATTTCTTACTTTCGTCATCACAACTCACTATTCACAATCAACCTCTATTCCCAAACCCACGCTACAACAACAACAACAACAACAACAACAACAACAACAACAACAACAACAACAGCGACAACGAAACCAAACTACCAAACCCAAACAAAGAAATGATAAATCAGAAACGCGGGAAAATGGGAGAACAAACCAGTAAGCATGCTCGCAACCTTTAACAAGAGCAGTTTCCTGAAGCTCAATATCGTCCAAGCAAATGGCACATACCCCATTGTGTACCTTCACCATCACCATCATCTCAACCCCCTTCTTTTCTATCTCCTCATATTCCTTCTCTTGCACCTGTTCCAAACAGTACCGGATTCAGAAACATTTATTTCCAGGATCCCGTTAAATAATCTACTAGTACTTCATTAATATTATCACATACAAATTTACACATTTCAATTTTTTAAACATAAAAATCAGATAAAATACACAAAATAATTCTTTAGTTCCAACTTCCAACCCACAAACAACAATGCCGTGATTGCAAACTAATTCGGGGTCTGCTAACATGAATCATCTATCAAAAATCGCCCATAATTCCAAATTTCCAACATTCAATCTTTTCATAACAACAACATTGCCGTAGTCCCAAAATAATTTGGGGTCGGCTAACATGAATCATCATTCAAAATCCGCCACATTCCAAATTTCCAACCCTCAAATACCCAAAAAAAAAACACCCAACAATATTAAATCCTTTCACAAAAAACATCACCTTAGTCCCAAAATGATTTGGGGTCGGTAAACATGAATCATCATTCTAAACCAAACAAATACAAAACAAAAACCCATCAAAATTCAATCTTTTCCCAACAACAATGCCTTTAATTCCAAAATGATTTGGGGCCGATTAACATGAATCATGTATCAAAATTCAATCTTTACACATACGCATAACAAACCCAGAAAACCCAGTAATTAAATTTAACTAATTAGAAATAAGGTAAATCTAGATATGATAATAAACGACAAATTGAATTTGAAAAAGTGATAAATAATCAAAGATTTACCTGATCAGGGACGGTAAAAAGGGTAAGATCGGCAGTAAGAAATTGATCAACAAAGGGGGTTACTGTAGTCATATTGCTAGGTGAAGAGAAATTGTTACAAAAAGTTGGGTAAGTTGCGGGGTAAATATTTGAAGTTGCGGGTTGCCCAAGGAATAATTCTTTGTCTAAAACATTTGAGATTCTATTCCATATTTCCATTAAATAAAAAAGGAAATAAAAATTGACAGAAATTTAATAGTATAAAAAAATAAGGGAAATGTTTAAAAAATAAAAAAAGGAAATAAATTTTTAATATACGCATTTATTGTACGGGTGAATTAGTTGTTAATTCCTAAAATAATACTTCAAAGATTTGGAAAGTATTTAATGTTTAAATACAAATTAATGGTTTTATTTATCATCGCTCGAAAAATAATACTATTAAAAGTCTAAACTAAAATGGCTCATAAAGTCCACGTCAACAAAGCCACGTGTGATTGTAAAAAGCCACGTCTGATTAACGCTATGCCACATTTGCTTTACAAATGACACGTTTGCAATAAAATTGCCAGCACATCAACTTTTTATCAATTTCAATAAGTATTGATGATGAAATTTGTGACGTGTCATGCTGCAAAATACTTAGAAGAGCTACGGAGTATTAAGCAAATGGACTACTAAACGGTCTTTTGATTTGATTTATGAGTATTATTTACTAATCATAAAGACAAAACAACCGTTCATATTATCAAGTTGTACATCTTTCATTTAAGTCTTCATGGCTATTTCTCTTCCTCTCTTCATCTATCTCCTTTACGGTGGGAATTTCTCCGCTAACGGCGATGACACTTCATATACTCCTTACTCCTTAGCAACCATTTATATATATAAGACGACATTAAAAAATCATAACAACTTTTTGCGCTATTCTTATTATTCATAATTCATAATTTGTTCTATTAATCCCTCCCTGACAACTTATTTTTATGTAATTGCAGGTTGTTAGAATCATAAATCCTTTTTCAAGCAGTTTTCAAGCAATTGAGACTCTTTGGTTCTTATCAAATCGGTATTTTTCAATATGGTAACCTAAACGCTTTGTTCTTTATTTCTTACTCATAGCCTTACCGCCTTAGTAATGCATGTTTGCTTTTGTTTAGTTTTCATTTTGGTACAAAGATAACTAAGAGAGGAGGAAGCAAATTATTAGATGATAAATGGACCAAATTGAATGCATAGGATCAATTTGATCATCAAATACATTCTCAAAAAAGAAAGGTAACAATCGACTTGGACACCCTAAATGAAAAAGGGTAAACAAATGACCGGGACAGAGGAAGTATAAGGAAGCTTTTGTGTTTTTATAATTCTATCCTAATATAACAATATGTTCTAATATCTTCTTCTTGATGTCCTACCTCCTATCTCCTATTTCATAAATTCTGTCTTCCCAGGGGTGTTGGTTTTGAAAAAAAAAGTCATATAATAAAGACTTATGTTCCTATACCAATTAACGAGGATTTGGAAGGGATTAAGTGAATGACATAGTTAGAGGAGTTGTCGTACATTTATATACTCGTAGAACGTAAGTAGCAAAGAGTGGATCATCAACCCACCAATACAAACCCATTTAGCAAGAGGACATGCAATTATGTGTGGCACTTATATATGATAATTGCATTTTTGGTCAAATGATAATATGATGGGGTGAAGGTATGTGATTGAGTAGAGACACTCTATTTCGCTGTTGTTCAATTGCCTCTGTGGACTGATTGGTAGCCATTGACAATCTCATATTATTATTATTGAACATGGAGCGAGTAGGGAGTATAGTGCAACTTAGTTCAATATAGTTCGTTGTTTCACTTTGCTTTGACGATTCCTTTCTTTCCATTTTTTCAAATCTCGAATCCTAATAGGCCGTGATGAATGTGATTATTATTGCATGGATATTCAATACTATTGAAAAAAACTTATGCTCAACTATTTCCTACAATAATACAGCAAAGCAGCCATGGAAAGCCCAAATAAATACAACTGAAATTGCAGGATCAACTAATTCAGCCGAATAAAATAGGAGGATTAATTTTATTGCGAAATTTGGTGGTTAGATTTTACAAGTTAGAAGACCATTTGTATTTTTTTTAAGTTATAAATTATGGCGAAGTTGACAAATGGAAGTTGTGAATCCCTGCTGATTTATCTTCTCATATTATATTTTTGGTTTGTACAAAAAATAATATTATTATCTTAACTCTTACTAAGAGATGGATGCGGCCGGAGGTTGGAAGATGGAAAGTTAATGTCGACGGGGCAGTGTTGCCCTAGAGAGAGAATGGGATATGAGTGGTGGTCCGTGGTGGTGAGGGTGAGGTGAGTTCGTGCGGTTGTTCTCCAAGTCAGGCTTAAGAGCCGAGTGTTGTGGAAGCTAGAGCTGCAGAGCAAATGGGTTTGGAAGTAGTGACCTTGGAGTCTTACTCTTTGAACTTTATAAATTTCTTGAAGAAGAAAGTCATACAGCATAGTTTGAGTGAATATGTGACGGGATTCTATTTTAAATATTGTATCATCTGATTTTATGGCTGGTTATGTTTTTCAAAAAATGTGACAAAGTACATATCCAAATTGCCCAGGACATAGAGAGAATTGGAACTTTTGAGACGTAATTCATGTAGAGTATTTTTTTTACTATTGGTTTACATTATAGAGTACATATATAAATTGTTGGTACGTCGGATGTAGACAAACGCGATGGTACAAATATTGCACAACAAATTGTTACTTAAATGTGTAAACATCTTTTGGGTTAGTTTATTTTACATTAGAATTAGTATGAAATCACTAGCATTAAATTCTAAAGGTACCCGTGATTTTCACGGGTCACAAAACTAGTTTAATGTTTAAATACAAATTATGTTGAAGACATGTATTATGTAGTACTCCCTCCTATTCATTATATTCTTCCCTATTTCCTTATTCGGATTATTCGGGTTTTCTTCCCTATTTCCTTTTTTGGGTTGATTTGTGTGGTCCAAATTAAATTGCATGTGGGGTAGTGTGTTTTGTGTGGTCCAAATTCACTTTCTTAATTCTTGTGCAAAAAGGAAAGGGGAAAAATATAGTGAATAGGAGGGAGTATATCACAATTATTTAAGTTTTCAAATTAAATATTTGCGAAAAAGGTAGATAGATTTTACGCATAAAATAAAAAATATGTATAAAAATGAATCTCAAAATCAGTCAATATATTTTTGTGGGATTATGGGTTACTAGTTACTACTTATGATTGTACTCATACGATGTTACCGAGTTCACGAGCTGTACTAGATTTATTCATTATTTAAACTAGAGCATATGAATGAAGTCAGGGTTTGTTGTTAGGAGGTAATCGTCAATGCTGATCCCCGGAAATCCATTATTGTTAATGTGTATATTAGAGTATATGTATTCGAATATAGGTGTCTCAGTTTCTAATGTTTGTAAGTTATACGTGATTTGTCGACTACCATGTTGGATACACAAACGTTTAAACATTAGGGCTTGTGTTTGTCTATGTGTGGTGGAGGCTACATGCCTATACGGCCCTTACATAATTCTGCACGCCTATACGGGCCCAATGTAAAAGCCCAAAAAGAGCAAGAAGACCCATAAACTTGTGATTTAACATCGTCCGATGATTAATCTTTCAGTAAGTCTATCCACAAACTATCCATCTTAGGGGGTGTTTGGTAAACAATAGATTGATAAAATTTCAGCATATTCAAGGCTTTTAGCATGTTTGACTCAACAATCTACTAAATTACGTGTTTGGTAAATAGCACATTGAATCAGTAGATTGAGCTCAATCTACTATTTTCCAGAATGCTGCTTCTACCAGCATATTCAGTTTAGTAGATTGTAAAAAATGAATCTATCTATAATTTACACATGTATACAACTGTAGAAATACTAGCAACATTCAAGCTACCAATCACATTGCACAGAAGGATGGCACACGGATTGATGACGTGGACAAAGTTAGTTAGGAATTGTGTTAGTTTGTTGAGCTTTGTATATAAGTAGATAGTTACACACAATCATAATTATTACACTGTAAACAAACACAAATATTATACTCTCAATAAAACCTCTCTTTTATTTACCTCTGTTTGTTAGCTCAAGCTTGAAGCTCATACAACAATGGTGATTAGGGTTGGTTTTACATGGTATCAGTCGCGTAGGTTCTGATTCCTTCATTTTTTCTTTCGTTTCCGCAACTTCTGATCCTATTTTTCTCATAATTCTGGTAATCATTCTATCTCAAATCAGTAGAATTCCAGAATTTCTTCATTTCTCATTTCTGCATAATTCAATTGAATTTCAGAAATTTTTCACATAATTCAATCGCTGATTCTTCGCATACTTCGTTCGAAGTTCGTTGAAATTCGCTTTTAGTTTCTGAATTGTTTACTTCTCTTGCAAATTCCTCCATTTTTCCTGTGATTTTGTTTAAACATGCCGAATTCTAGTGATTCTGCTACATCTGTTACTCCTTCTGCATATGCTGTATATGATGATCCTCTTTACATCACAGCTCATGATCAAATCACAAATAGTCTTGTTGATACGCCTTTTAATGGTACTGATTTCATGAATTGGAAAAGAGAGATTATGCTTGCTTTAATGTCCAAAAACAAGGACGGTTTCATCACAGGAACTTGTCAGAAACCAGCTGTAACTGATAAAAAGTATGAACACTGGAAACGAGTTGACATTCTTGTGATGCAATGGATTTTACATTCTATTGAGAAGAAATTGCGTGAAAATTTCAAGTACGTCACTTCTGCTAGACAACTTTGGGGCGAATTAGTTGAATGCTATGGTCAAATCAATAGCCTTGAGTTGTATCAGTTAAAAAAGGATTTAGGTGCTATATCTCAGGATAATTCCATCGTAGTTGAGTACTACAGTCGTCTGAAAAAGACTTGGGAGGAGATTGATGCACTTGATCCTATTCCTCAGTGCACTTGTGGTGCAATGAATTCTTGTACTTGTGTACTTTTAAAGAGAATGTTTGATAGAGAGATGCAATCAAAGTTACTGCAACTTCTTATGGGTTTGAATTCCAGTTTTGAGAATGTCAAGAGTAACATTCTCACTATGGAGCCTATGCCTACTATCAACAAGGTTTTGGGACTCCTTCAGAAGGTTGAGAAGCAGAAATCTATCAGTGATACTGCTGGTGCCTTGACAGAGGCCAATGCTTATGCCAGCATCAAGCATCCTTCCACACAGCCTGAATCTTCCTCCAAAAGAGTGAAGCTGGACACAGAAGAAAAGCCAGTCAAAGTCTGCTCACACTGCAAGAAGAAGGGACATGATGTAACTGAATGCTACCAATTACAGACCTGCACTTTCTGTGGTGTTTTTGGTCATGTGGAGCATCAATGTTACCAAGCCAGAAGTCTTGGCAGAGGCAGATCACAAGGAGGCTATGGATCTCAGGGTGGTTATGGACTTCAAGGAGGATATGGTAGAGGAAGAGGTCGTTCTAATAGCTATCACAAGAAAGGTAGCAATGTCTACAAAAGAACTGACAAATAATGCGAGATCTTTGTGAGGTATAGCATCAAAGAGAGTGATCAACTTTCACCATTTGATGACAATGAATATGATTACTACACCACTGAACACGTCTTTAGTCAAGCAAAATCTTCTGATCAACAAAGTTTTGGGACTGAAGAGATGGTGGACAAGGTTGTTCAGAAGGTTATAAAAGCTCTTGCTGATAACTCAGCTCATTCTAATGCTTCTTTTGCTCTTCCTGCTACAAGCTTTGCAGGTATAACATCTGCTTCTAAAACTCTAACTCCTGGTACTAAGGGTCATTCTAATGTCTGGATAGTTGACTCAGGGGCTTCAGACCACATGACTTCTTGTCTGTCCTTAGTACACAATGTTAGAAGTCTCAAACAACCAATTTTAGTAGGATTACCATATGGTAGCACTAAATTGGTCCACAAAACTGGTACAGTCTATTTGACTGCTTCCATTACTCTATATAATGTCCTGATCATACCTGATTTTAAGCAGAATCTTTTATCAGTAGGAAGACTATTACAATATTCTGGTCTAATACTCATTTTCCATTTCAATGAGTGTTGGTTTCAGGACCCTTTAAGTAAGTTGGTTGTTGCCACAGCAAAAAGGAGTGGAACTCTCTACCTAATAAAGAGTCAGGTGCAGGCAAGAAGACCAACTAGCTTGTGCACTTGTTTTAGTTTACCTACGAATACTATAAATAAGCAAGTTATGAATGTAATAGCTTGTACTGCAAATAAATGTACCCCTGACACTGATGTAATGTTGTTGCATCAAAGACTTGGGCATAGCTCATTTGATAAAATGAGACATTTACCTGATTTCCATTTTTCTATTGATTCCAAATTTCATTGTGAAGCCTGTGCTATCTCAAAGCACCACAAACTTCCCTTTCCTGTCAGTTTTTCTCATGCTAAGACCAGTTTTTCTTTGATACACCTAGATGTTTGGGGACCCTATAGAGTTCAGGCTTTGTCAGGTGCTAGTTCTTTCTTAACAATTGTAGATGATTACACTAGGACAACTTGGACCTTCTTGATTCAATCTAAGGATCAGGTCCCACATCTTATCAAGGATTTTTTAGCTCATGTAGAAACACAATTTAATGCCAAGGTAAAAGTTATCAGAACAGACCATGGTACAGAATTTGTGCAAGGGCCTTGCAGAGCCATGTTTAATGAGAAGGGTATTATCCACCAAAAATCTGTTGTTGGAAGACCTCAACAGAATGGCCGTGTTGAAAGAAAACACAGGCACTTACTTGAGACTGCTAGGGCACTCAGACTGCAGGCTAGCTTACCATTGAAGTTCTGGGGTGACTGTTTGTTGACAGCAACCTATTTGATAAATAAGATGCCAACACCCATTTTACAATGGAAGACACCATATGAGATGTTGTTTGTAGAAAAACCAAAATATGATGAACTGAGAGTACTAGGCCCACTATGCTATGCTTCTATGCCTACTACTTATAGAGACAAATTTGGTAAAAAAGCCAGAAGATGCATCTTTATTGGGTATCCTTTTGGTCAAAAAGGTTACAAACTCTATGATCTTGAGACTCATACATGTCTGGTCAGCAGAGATGTATTTTTTCAGGAAGGGATCTTCCCATACCAGACTGTTTCTCCATTACAGGAGGCACCTAATCATGACAAGGGTGACAGCAGTCCCTTGTGTTTGGATTGTGTCACAGATCCAAACCATTCTTTTATTCACACTACCAATATATTACAAAATACAGATCACAATAATAATATACCAAATAATACTGATTCACCACAAATACAAAATGGTAATGCTCATTCTGACACAATAACAAATCCTGTTAACCCAAATACTACTCCTGTTTCACACAGTGAAACAGTCCCAAATGCTACAAATTCTGAAAGAGGAGAAATTCCTGAACCTAGGAAAACTGGCAGGGCACGCCAGATATCTAGCAGGCTTGGAGGGTACCATTGTTCTATCAAGCTACCTTTTCAAGCTTCTACTTCTGCAGCAGCTACATCTTATCAAAGAGAGCTGTTGGGAGCATTGAGCATGTTTGATCCTCAATATATTAGCTCTCTTAATAATGTTCTCCAAGTACATGAGCCTGCAACTTTTTTTGATGCTCAGAAAGATGACAGATGGGTTGCAGCCATGGCAAAGGAGTTAGATGCACTGGAGGCAAATCAGACATGGGAACTCACTCAACTGCCTGCTCATAAAAAGGCAATAGGGTCAAAGTGGGTTTACAAGGTTAAACATAAAGCAGATGGGAGCATTGAAAGACTTAAAGCAAGATTGGTGGCCAAAGGGTACAATCAAGTGAAAGACAAAGATTACAAGCACACTTTCTCACCTGTAGCTAAGCTTGCTACAGTGAGAACTCTGATTGCCATTGCTGCAGTTAAAAATTGGCCACTACATCAACTTGATATCAACAATGCTTTCCTTCATGGCTTCATAGATGAAGAAGTATACATGAAGCCACCACTGGGTTACACAAAGGCTGTTGAAGGGCAAGTTTGTAGGTTAAAAAGATCCTTGTATGGCCTAAAACAAGCTAGTAGACAGTGGAATTTACAATTGACCAAACATCTGTTTCAACTTGGTTTTAACCAGTCCAAACAAGATTACTCTTTGTTCACCAGGAACAATAAGAAATCAGGAAGCTTTCTAGTAATATTGGTTTATGTTGATGACCTAATTATCTCTGGTGATAATGAGGAGGAGATAAGAGAAATAAAGACAAGTCTTGATAAAGCTTTCACTATTAAAGACTTGGGATTGATGAGATATTTTTTGGGACTCGAAATAGCAAGGAACAACACTGGCATACTTCTTAATCAGAGGAAGTATGTCACTGATATTATAAAGGATCTGGGAATGGAGAACTGCACAGCAACAGCTTTCCCACTACCAAGAGGTTTAAAGTTGTCTATAGATCAAGGAGAGCTACTGCCAGATCCAGAAAGATACAGGAGATTAATAGGAAGACTCTTATATTTGAATCTAACTAGGCCTGATATCTCCTATTCAGTGCAGCATCTCAGTCAATTCTTGACACAACCAAGAATACCACACCTACAAGCTGCTCTACATGTCGTCAGATATTTGAAACACACAGCTAATGCAGGGTTATTTTACCCTTCTGATAGTGACTTGAGGTTAAATGCATATTCTGATGCTGACTGGGGAACTTGTGCCTTCAGCAGTAGATCCCTATCAGGCTACTGTGTGTTGCTTGGGAAGTCATTAATCTCGTGGAAAACAAAAAAAACAAAAAACAGTCAGCAAAAGCTCTGCTGAGGCCGAATACAGATGCATGTCTTACACAGCAGGGGAGATAGTTTGGATGGAAAGACTTCTCAAGGATCTCAATGTTCAAGTGCCAACACCTATTAGCCTTTACTGTGATAATAAAGCAGCCCAACACATTGCCCTTAATCCAGTTTTTCATGAAAGAACTAAGCATCTTGATATTGATTGTCATTATGTTAGAGAAAGGATTCAAGAGGGGCTCATTGCAACTAAGCATGTCAAATCCAGTTTACAACTCGCTGATCTAATGACTAAAGCATTGGGAGGACAGCAGCACAATTACTTGTCAGAAAGATTGGGTATGCAATTCCTAAGTGATTCTAGCTTGAAGGGGGAGTGTAGAAATACTAGCAACATTCAAGCTACCAATCACATTGCACAGAAGGATGGCACACGGATTGATGACGTGGACAAAGTTAGTTAGGAATTGTGTTAGTTTGTTGAGCTTTGTATATAAGTAGATAGTTACACACAATCATAATTATTACACTGTAAACAAACACAAATATTATACTCTCAATAAAACCTCTCTTTTATTTACCTCTGTTTGTTAGCTCAATCTTGAAGCTCATACAACAATGGTGATTAGGGTTGGTTTTACAACAACAATCTATTAACCTAAATCCGCTAATTACCAAACACTTCTATTAAATCTGCTAATTGTAATATACTAGTCAAACATGTCAATCAAATCTGTTATTTGTAATCTGCTTGATCAATCTGCTTCTGCTAATTATAATCTGTTGAGTACCAAACAGGGCCTTAAGCTTAAACAGGTCAAGTACATATCGCTTGTGTATATAAGAATATATAAGGAAAGGCAATACGTTTGTCTTATGTACACAAGTGTTATGATACTTGATCATCTTAAGCTAAGACGGATAGTGTCGCTTAAACCAGAAATTGTGTTAATCTTTAGGGAAGCCTCTCCAACATGGCATCTAAAACCCAAGGCCCAAAACAACTCCAATTCAACAAATTCAAATGTTGCCATCCTTTAACAAGTTTGTACATGGTAAAGTCGTACCGATATGTAATTGGTACAAAATAACTCGTCAAAATGAGAGTGTTATATAGTGGTATAGAGTTTTAATATCATTCTCCCATATATACGTTATGATACTCGGAAATATTTCTTTATGTCTACATTATGTATGTCGAAGGGTGGTGTTACAACATTGTTGAAAATAACTTGGCTAATTTATCCTTTTTGTCACGGCTAAGGTGGTGATTATACACGGCTTTCATGAGATTAATAAAGTTGCCGATTTTATAGTCGTCATTAAACTTTTTTTATCTTTTTTTGAAGGAGAATTGCCATAATAGAAGTGAAAAAAACAAATATTGGTGCATGTCATTTATCATACAGTTAGTCTTGCTGAAAACGGGTCGGAGCAAGTAACGGGTAATGCCACTCACAAAACGGATAGGGGGGACAAGATGGGGGCACCCCCATGTACTTCCCTCTCTCCTCTATTTGGATCATTTGTGAGAGGAAATGGTATTCGTCACTCCAAAGTGACGGATACATGCCATCTTCAATGAGATTTTGTGTTTATCATATTTTCCAAAATAGAGGAATAAGTCAAATTATGTGGTTGATTAATGTGACATTGTGACTATACTAGCTAGAATTGGTTCTAGGTTGGAGTACTTGTTTAGACTTCTAATAATGGTAATTTGTACAATTCCACCAAAATTCATCTCTTGTTTCATCATACTCAATTGAAAGAAGTAATAATGTACGAGTAGTAGAAACAAAACTTCTATCGTCTAAAATTGTACTATTGCTTAGCCAATTTAAAGCGAAAACAACAAATACTTAGGCTTCACCATCTCAAAAGCACTAGTCTAGGGCACTTTGTTAATGAAAAGAAACAAAAAAAAAATCTGAATTTTATCGTGATACATCGAGATATTGACATAACATGATTAGAAAAAAAATTCTAATTTTTGTCGAGAAGACCGGACTCGAAAGACCGTTTGAGATTTCATGTAATAGAAATCTTTTTTTTTTTTTTTTTTACACGTGAACGTGAACATTTAGCTGATAAATTAGACTCTAAAAATCTAGGGTTCCAATTTCTAGAAAATTTTAAATTTGCTATCACGGTCCTAGTCAGTTTGTATGTACTTCCTCCATACCACACCAATGGTAACATTGACTTTTTCACACTTGTCGAGACACGTTTTGAAACGTAAATATCTTTTGTTATACATTATTAAAAATTATAAAAAATTGATATTCTTGTAGCATTCATGACGATAAATCAAACAAGATCTCACGTGACTATATTTTGTCTTATAGATTAAGGATAATATCGCAGATTCCCTACGACCATGAATAGTGGCAAAACGGTCAATGTTACCATTGGTCTGATATGGAGGGAGTACGTTTTAGAAAGAAGAATCATTGATCACTATATGTCAAGTTGTCAATGATAAATAATGATGATTCTTTCAAACTTAAATTTTTATTATTAAACCGGAACGAACGCTTCTGCTAATTAATGGTTGAGCTATCTAGGAGGCTAGCAGAGACACTATTCCCCGCTGGCGGTAAGAAATTTCAATTTCTTTTAGTTAAAATCTTCCAATTTTTATTGAGTTCACTTCATACTATTACTCGATTCGCTCTCACTACGGTCAATTCCTGAATCTGCCACTGCTACTAACCCTCTTTTGTTCCGTCACTAAACACGATTCTTTCAAGCTTAATTAATAAATAGAGTATGATTGTGGAGTAGTGTGCATGAATTGGGGGTGAGTATGTAAGTGCGCCCAAAATGGGTAACACAAAAATAGTAGAAGAGCATCAATAATGGTTACAAGAAGCCGTCTTGTCTAACCATCGTGGGTTTTTTTTTTCTTTCGGCTTCATATGCACCCCACTCACTTATTAACTCCGTACTACAACACTCTTAACTTTATATATTCTCTTCTATCTTTCCATCTTTGTTGCATTTCCTCCTAACTTCCTTACCTTTTAACTGTACAAGTATAGGATTTACACCAACACTTATTGAAGACGGACACTTTTCGTCACAAACTGAAGACGGGCCAAATGTCGACATTTTAACGACAAAATGTGACCATTTTAATGACAAATTATTATAGCTTAGGAAATTGTTCTGGTAACGTTTTAGGTTACATACCACCTTCTCTACCATTGAACCACTTGTATTTAGTATTTATTTAAATATTAGAATATTATATATCTTATCATAGGAGATATTATTTATTTTTATTTACAAAGTACACTTATTTCAAATTTAAATATTTCAGAAGAAAGTTCAAAATAATTTTTAAACTAAAAAAATTATTAAAATGATTTATTTTTCTATTTTTCGGGAGGAAAAAAAATCCGTAATAAAAAAATGCGTTTTAAAATAAAAAATAATGTATCGGAAAAAAATTTGTGCCTCCCTTTCGATAAATTCCTGCGTCCGCCCATGGTCTCTCATTATAGACGGATATCCCCCGTCTATAATGAGACTTGCTGATTTTTCGAAGGGATTTATCGCTCATTATCAAGGTGGCTTTAATCAAAGATGGTTTCATCTAAACGAAATGCTCCCTTTAAGATCGACTAGACCAATTCATAGGCACAATCGGTCACGTTAATTAGTATTTCCGTGGCAATGTAGGCCGTGTTTCGATATGTTGATGAAATATTAGGTGGGAAATAATACCTAGAAATCATACGTGGTCCTCTTCGGGATCTTCATCTTTATTTCGATTGCACCTTGGTTGGAAGTGAAGTGTAAAACATCTCTCCATTTCCCTCCAACTTGTTTTTATTTGTTAACCATCAAGAAGAAATTTTCGCCCGCACTTTTTTTAAACAAATCCTTGCTTCCAAAGATAATGATAAAGTTGTATTTTTCTTCTTATAAACAACCTAGTATAAAATTAATAACCAAATTTTATTCGAATGAGCTCACTTATGAATTTTGGGGCGGACCCAAAAGGTAAAATTTAGAGTAGCAAAAATAATGAATATGCATATGATGTGAATCGAACCTGTGACTCATAGGTAAAAAATCATAGTCATTAGAGCTAGACCACTTAATATTTCTTGCATATATAATGCGCATATATATACTTATCTGTTATTCAGCAATATTTGAGGTAGCAAAAATTCGTACACTTAACCGATTTTTTTACGTTTGGGATAGTGGCCGCCGCTCCTTACTACCAGGTGGATCCGCCCCTGCCTATGATATCTTATTTGTTGGGAAGGGCAATTTCATAGAAATTGATTTATGCCACTTCTTCTCCGGGTCAGTCTCCCTTTCTTTTGCTATAATAGTTCCACCAATCAATCTTTGACATTTTCTACCTAACATAGTTATTGTGTTACGAAAACTTAATACCATAAAATGACGCTCTAACATTGTCCTATAACAAAATCCTCATCGCATAATATGAGATCAATCACCGTAAAGTGCCAAGTCTCAGTTTTTGTACTCGTAGTCTTAGATCATCACACAACCAACACGGGTAATTTTTTATTTTTTACCGTACAAAAAAGTCTTACATTCTAGTAATATGGCTCTCAAAGCCATACTCAAGTACTACAATGTAAAACCGAATATTAAACAACATAGAGTAATTACCTTCCTAATATAGAACAACAACTAGGAAGCAATTTTCATAAGGTAATATTGAATTCCATGACAAATTAGAAAACATGTGCATTGCAATCAGAAACACAAACCCTAATTTTAGATGATTACTTACTAAATAAATGGTAGAGGCATCAATCTTTTGGCCTTTAGTGAACGAACATACATACATCTTTCTAATTATATTCCCAAATCCCACATCCAATGAATACAACTCCTAATCCTTTAATATATTCCCACTTGCTTTCCTACTTTACCTTTCCTTTCCTTACCTCTTGTCTTCCCATTCCTTTAAGCAAGAATCATCCGCCTAAAGTTTCAAGGGGGTATTATGTACGGGATTGTATAAAATAATCATCAATGATATGCCAAAAAAGTATCAAAGAACAAACTTGATTTTATTTCCATTACTCTCATATTCCATAGATTTGCCCTAATCTTAACTAGACGCATCGATAAATGAATGCATCGATATTTTACGATAGGATAACGATAGGGCACTACTACATTGTAGAGTGGTACCGAGTATTGGCACCACCCTGTTACATGTTTTATGCAAGTTCCATCAGTGTAGTAGTCCCTAACTCCCTATATGGTTGATGTGAGATAGTTGTACCAAGACTCGATAACATTAGATAGCGTCATCTTAATTTCCTTTTGCTATATAGCCAACATAGGCTTTATATGAAGGGTTCGGACTTAAGAGATAACCCAAAGGACAATTGGCTCACCTTCTCCCTCCCAAGGTTTCTATCCCGTTCCTATGGAAAAACAAAACCATAATCGTCAAAGAACAAACAAAGCAGTGGCGGAGTAAAGATTTGAGCTTAGGAGGGGCAAAAGATTTTAGGGGGGACGGACAGGTACAGATATAAAGCACACTCGAAAAAAATTCGAAAAATTTAACTAAAACCTTCGAAAAACTCAACCGTCAGGGGACGACCGCCCCCGCTAGCACAACCGATAGAATCAGGTCATTAGTGTAGCAACGTAGAAGACTGGTACGGGAATAAACTAAGGCAATCGGCTTCACCCACAAAGTCCAAAGACACACGAACGCAATACGCAAAATCACAATAACAAAGGAGAAGGATAGTTCCTTAAATCCTCAATGATTCGAAAAAAAGAGCTCTAAATGATGCTCAAATTAACAACATTCAAGCATAAACTACTCCATAATCAACTAATCAAATCAATAATCCTACAATTCTAAAGGACATTTTTTTTAGAAATCTTCTAGTCACAATAACCAAAGTGGCAGTGGCTTGAGTGTAGTGGAGTGCGGGAGTGCCTCAAAGCGTTGCAATGGCAACGAATTGAGAGGTCGCGGGTTCGACTCCCTACACGGAAGTGCTGCGGTTACCTGTCATCCTAAAGGATGTCTTACATGGCACACGTGGTTTGTAGGGTATTGCATGTGCCCGGGGGGATTCAACCCCTCGTCACCAAAAAAAAAAAAAAAAAAAAAAAAAAAACTAGAACAAATTAGCTAAATGACACAAAAACAGGCATCCCAAGGAAACCATACAAGGGCAGAGAACAAAACAAAAATATGCAACTCTAAGTCAGCAATTGCAGGTAACCAAGTCAAACTAATACCAGTTTTCTAATCAAACAAACATATATGCAGGCAAGCTTTAAGAAATTTCACAATCATTTGTTTACGTTTGATTAAAATACACTTGCAAACAATACAGAAGGTAAACAAATGATTGAGACGAATCAGTATAATCTTATATAGTTTATCTTATAACAATTTTCCCCTCAATTATTTTACCGTCACTAAAACATCCTGGTTCCGCCATTCAAGCCATCGCTAGGGGGTGAAACCGTGAAAGACCTAAGTTACTCGGCCTCAAATTGAAAGTGATGTTCATGGGTACATGCCCAAAGTGTCTAACACAACTAGTTCTTGGGAGACATGTGATTAAGCATCAAATGATATATAGTCAATGAATTGAAAGGACGGCTCACACGCGACATGCAATCAAAGTGAGGCACATAACACAACTAATTCTTGGGAGACATGATTTAAGCATCGAATGATGGTCATTACGAGTTGAAAGGAGAGCTCACACACGATTACACGACATGCAATCAAAGCGAGGCACGTTTACATCGTAAACACTAATTCTAACAAGTAGTAACTCACAACTGAGAGTTTAACAAAATTAGGAACAAGAAGTAGGAAGAATGTGAAGGCCAAAATAATGCAACAAATTTCTCAAGTAAGCAAAAAAGCAAGAAAAACAAGTACACAACTACACACAATGCATTGATGAATGAATTCAATTTCAAGGTTAGCCCATTTTGCAGGAAAAAATGTCAGAAAAACTAAGTGAAAAGGCAAATTGCCAAAGTATTACAGAAAAGGACATGCATTCCCATTTTTATTTTTCTTGGTGAAAATATACTATATATATTGCAGTATTGCAGTAATATTTTGTGTGCCCTTGAAATATAAATTCTTATATGACAACTAATGATAGTGACCTAGCAACAACTATCCCAAACCCTTTAAATTCTATTGCAGTGTGCAGGCCAACCCATTATGGTCAACAGTAAATTAACTTCTTGTTCTCTAGGAACTATATGTCTAACCATACCCAACTTCAATTGGGAAGTCATGGACTTGTTTGGTGTGTCACAAGATTATTCATCGTCTCGTCTTGGATTGAACGCAAATTCTATCATAAGCCTGTCTTATTGCAAGATGAACTCAAGTATACTGAAATTAATCGCAATACATTATACTCATATATAATGTATTGCGATTAATTTTAGATTCACGTATACTTGAGTTCATCTCATACGGATAAGGTCTAATACAAGAAATATTGTATAGTTCCATAGTGAGTCGCATTTAACGGGATTAAGCCGAGACAGAAACCGAGATTGAAAAAATACACCCAAAAGTAATTTATTTCCACTCTTTGTGAAAAAGCTCATTGCACAGAAGTAAACAGTATCATCAACTGATCATACTATCATAGCAATGCAAGACAAAATAATGCTAAAAATTAAAATATATGGAAAAGGTAAAAAATGCATACCTTACAAAATTACTGTATTCTGGGAATTGAGCAATTATTTGGGGCCTGCCACTCAAAAAATTTATGCTCTTTGACATCCAACAATATTCCAATGGCAGAAGAATCATCAGAGGTAGAAAAGATCACACCACCAAATATATAACAAATGATTAATTGATTATATATAAGGTACAGTTACCTTGCATGCAAAGTTACAACTAGCCCTTTGTCCCGGAACCGGGTAACGGAAAACACAGAAAGAGGTAAGGAAGAAACGGCCTCTCAGAAACTTAATGAAGAACGTCTACAAGGAGTATTTGATTATATTTCATCCGTTCCAGCCATTTGTTTACCTTTTTTATTCTTAATTTTAATCAAAGTAAAACAAATGATTGGAACGGAACGCGTAATAAAGGAATGAAGCAAATTCTAAGAATAGAATTTAAAAACCCTATTCATTGATCACAAATTAATTGGTAGAAGAACACCAAGTTATTAGAATACAACTTACTACAATTACTAGGTTAATTAGTGATAATAATCTCATAATTAATAACAATTTTTTCGAGTTCTTCGAATTAAACAAAATCCAAGACTCAAAAAATCATCAATTTTTAGTTTTAATTCAATTCATAGTATTACCATAGCCAGAACCACCAAGCATACCACCACTAACAGAAGCACCATAAACATCGGTCGGGTCAAGAATTGGTCCACCATTCCTTCCACTACCGTCTCCGCCACCACCGCCTCCTCCTAAATGCAGATCAGACATACTAGGAAACCCGTCTCGTGGTTCAACACCATGATCGTATAAAAAACCCTTGAATAAATGCCCTCCTATCTTCACAGCTGCTTGATATGCAAACTCATCTTCACCGTCTTCGACAGCTGTCACCTTTACGCACTTGAACACCGCCGGCGCTCGTACTTGTCCCGGTAATGTCTCCTTCATGCTCCCTTCTGCCTCCACATTAACCAATTTCGGAAATAAATTAAATTGACGATAAAATAAAATACGCTAAACAAATATTACCCCTCCCGTCTCAGTCATTTATTTAAATTCGATTAAAATAAATGACGAGTCCCCTTATTATTGTTAAATAAGGGGACTCGTCATTTATTTAACAAATGATTGAGACGGTGAGGGTAGATAATTACCTTGAGGACGACTAGAACTCGTGTCGAAACTGTGAGGAGGAGTGTTAGACGTGGAAGTATGTGACGTAGTTTGTGACGAAATCAGCCGAGGTTTCTTCGGTCCGGAAGTGGACCCAGAAGAAGCCCCACCACCGCCGCCACCGCCAGTAGCTGACGTAATCATCTGACGTTCTCTCCTTCTAGCAGCAGGGACCCACGTGCTTTTCACGTGAGTAGCACAATCAAACCCTCGACTTTTACAACAAGTCCGACACCTCTGATGAGTACAATCCTTTTTCGACTGGTTCCCACAGTCCTGACACGTGGCAGTACCCGACCCGGTACCAGACCCAGGCCCACCTCCGCCGGAGTCGAAGCTGATGTTTTTCTGGGACTGGGACTGGTTCGGGTTCTGCCACACACTCGCCGCAGCAGCCGCAGCTGCGGCACGGCTGCGGCTAATGAGATCATGCTCATTAGACGCGGCGAGGATGGGAATAACGCCGACACCTAACGCGGTGGCGGCGTTATTCCCATCAACCCCAGACAAGTAATGGGAGTGGGAGTGGGAGTGAGGGTGAGAGTGGTATTGAGGAGGAAATGAAGAATTGGTGGGGGCCACCACGAACATGCCCATATCAGAAGGGATACCGTATCCGACCCGGGAGTTACTGGGCCATACTGTCCCTGGGCCATGTCCATGGCCGGGCCCACTGGGGACAGTAGAGGTGGGGACAACATTGAACCCTAAAGAAAGGTCATTAGTGATGAATTTGTTTTCTGGAGGATGAGCAGCAGTAGAAGCGGAAGCGGAAGCGAGCCAGTCAGCTAAAGCTGCTGAATCCGAGGATATTCGCCGTGTAGTCGCCACCACTGCGAGAATATTGGCAACGAAAATGAGTGATTATGTGGTGGATTAAGGAGAATTGGGTGATTTGTTGATGTACAAGGAAGGAGAGAAAGAGCAAATGTGTGGATAGTATAAGAGAGAAGGGAAATGATGAAAGGGAGAGTTTTGTGCTCAACTAGTAGTAGTTGTAGTATTATCACTGTTTTTTCTTACTTCCTTTTTAATGGTAGGGACGTGGTTTGGGATGCTCGATCACTTGTCTTGTTTTATTTACTTATTTATTTATTACTCGGATCATTCTATCCCGTCCCGTGACCCGTTGAGAGTAACACAAAAATTTATATAATGAGCGTTATCAGATTATATTGAGTTTTGGCCCTAGTCTTTCATTTAAAAGTTTACTCAAATAGTCAAATACGGAGTATATAATTAAAATTCTAGGGGTCTCTGATGAGAAGGTGATATCGAGTCATTAACATCTAATATCGTCCAAATTATATGACAAAGTATTGGATTTATGTATTTTGATTAAATGAATGTCATGTTCTTTTAGACTTAAAGTCATTTAATTTAAGTTCAATTCAGTTCATATCCTATAAGTTCAGTTCAGAACCTATAAATTCAATTCAGTTCAGATCTTATTCCTCACTTAATTTAAGTTCACTTCAGATTCTATATGTTCAGTTCAATTCAGTTTAGATCTTATAAGTTCATTTCATATCCTATAAGTTCAGTTCAGTTCATATCTTATAAGTTCATTTCAGATCCTATAAGTTCAGTTCAATTCAGATCCTATAAGTTCAGTTCAGATCAGATCAGTTTCAGTCCAAAAGAACAGGGTCGAAATCTTATATAAGTGATATATGAATTATCTTTAATTTAAATGTAATGCTATAGGATAATCTTCTTAACATTACATGTAAAACAATCATATACAAATTTAAGTCGTTTGTTTGGTTATATGTGGACCATTACATTTAAAAAAACCGATTAAATAATCGTCATTTCTTTTTAAGACATCACATAATGTAGCAAACACCGTAGATTAAAATATTTTGTGTATCTGAATTTTATAGGGGAAATAATTGTTCTTAAAATTTTGTCAAATGTATTTCTTTTTCTGATAGAATGATCAAGTAGTTTATTCGAGTAACAAAGTAATATACGAGTACAATTTACATTTTTTCAGTAGGAAAACAAAGTTATACACATTTTTTTAAAATTAATAATAATATCAAAAGTAGTGTGGAAAATAAAAAGTCACATGACCATTAAATTAGTATTTAAATGCTTTAATATTATTACTGTGGTTAGCTTTAGCTTCCTATCTAAGACCTAAGTAGTAGCTGACTCTTCTTTCTCCCCTCTCTTTACTTCTCTAGTACTGATCTGCTCCATCCATTGGATTATGGTGGACCATCTTTTTTGCTTTGGTGGACCTCTTTTTGCTTATTTTTTGGCTTTAATTATCATTCCGAATCCTTTCATTAGACGGTCATGTTCATTTTAAGTGTAAATCGAGTTAAATTTTAGTTCATACGGATGGATATTACACTAAAACTTGAGAGAGACGGTCTTCCAATAACTTATTGAGAGACTAGTCTTTTGTACCATTTTATTTGTATTTCGTGACCCTTTTATTTATGATCATGACATAGTAATTTCGTACTTATTTACTTAATAAATATATCTATTTTATCTTTAATCATGATTTGTACTTATTTTATTATCTTCAGTACCATTTTTTCTTAAAATTATAAAATACTCTATCAATAAGCTTATTGAGAGACCGTCTCTTATAAGACCTACTCCGGATATTATAGGCAATATTTTGTTTGTTACTAAGCATTCTATTTTGTTTCTCATTCATCTATTTGATTCGATTTATTCTTAGGACCGATATGTCATTTTAAACCAAATTTGTGTTTAAAGAAAGGCATTATAGTCATTTTACATTGCGTTGAGGACTTTTATCTGAACCTGTTCTTTTTTGAAAAAAACGGTCAATTTAAAATAGAAATGAAAATGATTATGGTTACTTGGAACACCAATAAGAGCAATAGCAATAGAAGAACCTCACATAAAGTTCTTATTTTTTTTTTTTTTTTTTTTTTTGTGACGAGGGAACCCGCAGCCGCTACCTTTGGTGCGCACTGGGTAAACCCTCAGGTGTACGTAATAGCCTGCAAACCACGTATACCAGGTAAGCCACCCGAAGGTGACATGCTCGAAGTCTATTAGGCATGGACTCAGGCCAAGAATGCTCCACAAGATTTTGCTCATGAGGAGGCTTGAACCTGGGTCTCCTGGAAATTTCACCCATGTTTTAACCACTAGACTCCACCCTTGCGGGCTAAAGTTCTTATTTTGCCATGGCACATTTCATTAATTCTAAAGTTTAAGAACTTTTATTCAAAATAGATAACATTTTTATAAAGTTCTTAAATAGAAAATAGTAAATATGTAATTGGTATTTACAATTTTCAAAGTCATGTTTATTGGTCTCCAAAATCTCATGTATAAACAACCAAGTTCTTATTGTTCCGGGTGTAATTCCAGAGCAGATATTTGTTACCACTCGTAGCTCGTAGAATGATGTCCTTGCTTGAATCCTCCTTGCGGTCTCCTGAAACGATGAACAAACTGAGGGCTCGGCTTTGGCCAAGCGTACTCACTCCGACGCTCAAGTCAGTAAACTTAGAGAGAAGTTGTTGTAACTTGGCTAAGAGTGTATTGTAGAGAGATAAGGAAGATATTACCAGATGAATAGTGGTTATTAGGTCAATTTATGGATCCTTTCCTCAATGAGGGTTGAGGAGTATTTATAGACTTTCACCTTTTGTCACGTAGTGGCCAAGTGGCCAAGTGGCTAGCAGGTGGAAAGACCGTTTCACCCTCGGCCGATGGACCCATGACAGGCCGACCGAGGGGTCTTGGATATGAGTACGCGGATATGTGTCCCCTACTGCTGCTAGTTGTCCGGCGAGACCAGGTGACAGGCCGATGGGCTCCATCGGCTAGACTGTCTAAGTCGTTGACTTTGCTGTGGATACCCTTGACCTTGCTCAATATGTTGACTTGGTCAGCGGTGCAGAATATGCCCCATCACTTATTTTAGAACTTAGTTCTTAAAATTAAGAACAACCTTGTAGTTGCAATAAAATAACTTTTTATTTTGGATTCTTATTGATAACCCCAATAATAAGAACCACTATTGATATTGCTTTAATAATATTAAAATTCGAAACGCCCACAACTTCAAATTTGTCATAAGTTAGAGTCATGAAATAACAACAATACAATGATTTGTTAAATTTGATGATAAAAGTTATTTGGAAATAATTTGAAAGTAATTAGTGGATGTTTAAAATAAAAAAGAAAGTTAAACAAAAAAAATTACATATTGTATCTTTATCTAATAATAATTAGAAATGATAGTCTATTCAATTTGTGTTTCGACATACAGGCATACCGCTAGTCTATAGCTAAATACGGGTCAAATAGCTTGAAAGTGGTGACATTGTTTGCCCCCACCACCCCACTTGTTGTTTGTCCTATTAAGAATGTGTATTATATTTGACTCGTCTTTAGTTATAGTACTTATAGACGACCGTCTATAATGAGATTTTGTGTTCTACATATGAGCATATGATGGTTACATTTTCTCTCAGGCAAGACTTTACCTAATTAACTTCTACAAAAACAATTATTCTTAAGGCATGTTTGACCTCGCTAAAACTGTTTTTCTTTTTAAAATGAGATTTTTTTTTGAATTAAACCCAAAGTTTAAGAAATAATATTAACAGAATCAGCACGAACTACATCAGCGATTTCCAACGGAATGGACTCCAACCATCTACGAGAACCTATCGACCATGGTCTCAAATGAGCAAGCTCATGAGCGGCCTTATTAAAGTTTCTACGAACCCAAGTAAACGAAACACTGTTGAAAAAATTACAAATCGCATAAATGTCATTATAAATTAAATAAATACTGCTACGTCCCTTCCGTTGCTGCTGTAGATCATGGATAACATTCGAACAATCTCCTTCTAGGATAACTCTCGAATTATTCATCTGTCTCGCCTCTTTAAGACCATGCAATATAGCAGCTGGTTCAGCTTCTGCTGGATCCATCTCTACTGTCCCCTGCTTCACCGCACACCATACAACCTCTTCCCTATCATTCTGACACACCGCACCCAACTCGACTCCCACTTCAGCTACTACAGCAGCGTCAATATTCACCTTCAGCACCTTCACTTTTTGCATGGTCTTAAAGACCCAAACTTTAGACTAAACAGTGCAATTTGTTTTTCACCCTTCACTTTTTGTGCATTGGTTGACCATAATACAGTAACATTATTAAAGCAGTATATTATATCATCAAATAATGTCATTTTTTGGACAAAAAAAATGACATTAGATATGTCAAAATACATTAGACGACATTTATTTCCATTCTGGAATTTCTGACTTCTTTAGTTATTACTGTTGCTTAAATTCCAGGATTTATGTGCAGCTCCTTCCCTAGAGATTTGCGGATTTTGCATTTCTACTCTTGTTGCTTTTCTTCATACTGTATTTTTTTGCCAGTTTTATCTCTTCACTGGAAGCCTGGAACATTGAGACTTTGAGAGTTGAGACAATCTACTAGTTGTAATTTTTATTTTTGGGTTATTTAGAAACCGTCTCTTTTCACAAATACTCGAACATGTAATTTTGCAAATTGCACGTGCTTTTAAGACATCAGGTAATATTGTAATATATATCTTAAAGATAATTAAATATCGTTCCAATACTCTAATCATGTATTCTCCATTTTTAATTTATTTTAAACTAATTTTGCTATTTAGGAAAAATGAGATAATGTCAACTAAGTAAAATACCGAGCGTATCATATTCTCTGAAGTTTGTAAATACTATACTACTAACATTTCATCTCAATCATATTGGGCCTCTTTTTTAGACCTAGTAAACGGATCAACTGGTCAATTTCGGCTTTTCAAGAGTTATTGTCGAGTCAATTTCTGGTTTGCAAAACTTTGGGTCGAGCTAAATCATTTCGGGTTCGAGGCATTTTCAGGTTAGCTACTATTAAGTTATGCGTTTTTTGTCAGATAGCACCTAACATTTACACTTTCTGTAAAAATAGTACCTAAAGTTTTTTTTTTTGCCCAATAACACCTAACATTTTCTATTTTTTGTCTAATGACACCAAAATCACTTTTCCGTCAAAAAAAGTCAAGAAACCGTCTTGACTAACGGAGGGAAGGATGAATTGGCATTGTAACCTTATTTTTTATGTTTTACCCTCCAATTCCAACTTCCATTTCCCATATTTTTGTTTTCCCTTCAATTGAACTCAAATTCCCTCCAATTAAATCCCTTATTTAACACCCCCACCCTCTCCAATTTTATTCCTCCATTCTCTAAATCCCCAATTTTTGCCTTGTTCAATTTTCTCCCTTTCTCTCATCATCCATTCAATCCAATATGCCTTATTCAAACTCATCCCCAAACTTAACAAATCGGGTGAAATGCAATTGTGGCATTCTAGTGGCTGAGAAAACATCATGAACACACCAAAATCCGGGCAGAAGATTCATGGCCTGCAAGTTCTACAATGCGGAGACGGGGTTGTGTGGGTGTCGTTTCTTCGAGTGGATTGATGAGGATATGACTTATTGGCAAATAAGTGATATAAATGGCTTGTTGAATGAAAATAAGTCAATTAAGAATAAGATTGGTGAGATGGAGGTATGTATATGAAAGAAATAGAATGAGTTTACAAATTACAACCAACTCGGCCTTTCCTCCGTTAGTCAAGACGGTTTCTTGACTTTTTTTGACGGAAAAGTGATTTTGGTGTCATTAGACAAAAAATAGAAAATGTTAGGTGTTATTGAGCAAAAAAAAAAACTTTAGGTACTATTTTTACAGAAAGCGTAAATGTTAGGTGCTATCTGACAAAAAACGACGCTTAAGTTATATATGAATAATAATCGGTGTGCAATCATAAACATTCGAGTCAGGTTATATTGAATTCAGTCAATTCATATTTGGGTCAAATTCGGACGTCGGGTCGGATACAGGTCGGGTTATTCAGGTTGAGTTATATCAATTTTGTCTCAATATAATTCATGGATTATACAAACAGTTGTATATGTTGTACGGTGTAGAATCTGAGCTTTGTGATAAATTATCCGAGTTTTATGTTAAATAATACGAGCTTTATTAGAAAGTATTTAACTCATCCATTTACACATTAAAAACATGAACTTTGAATTAGCTTAGAAAAAATAAGTATAAGCTCGGATTCTTATATCTTGGTTGTACAATGCTTATGGTACAACTGGATGTATAATCATATTTGTGATTTTGTCTCCTCTACTATTTTCTCACAAATAATACTATACAACCAGTTGTATAATAAGCATTGTACAACCCTATACATTAATCCGAGCTTGTGTGTAATTTTTCTGAGTTTTATAAGAGTTTATTTATTTTTGCTTAAGTGTGTGAGTTCAAAAACTTTACAGCATAGCTCAGATTCTTCTAAACAAAACT
The DNA here is from genome assembly GCF_048544455.1 of Silene latifolia. NCBI lineage: Eukaryota > Viridiplantae > Streptophyta > Magnoliopsida > Caryophyllales > Caryophyllaceae > Silene > Silene latifolia. Next base: position 338,776,717 of record NC_133537.1, on the reverse strand, counting down.
CGAAAACTTTAGTACACAGCTCGGATTCCGCATCATACAACAGGTTGTATAATCTACTCATTGCTATTTTCTCACCCATCCCTCCATTAAAACTCGTTAAATATTATCTCAATTAAGCTTTAAGACAATTTTTTTGTTTTTCTCTATACATTCTGCTTTTGTCTTATAAAATTAAGTTAGATAACTCCGTCTTAGGCCTTGTTCTTTTCTACTTAATTTTAGCTTATTTCAGTTCAATTCAACTCTATTTAATTCAGTCAGTTCAATTCAACTCATTTCTTATCAAATGAACTTTTATTTCATTTTATTTAATTTCAACTAGTTTAATTCAGCACTTTAAACTGAAAAAAAACAAGACTTAAACTTAAAGATAACATTATAACCACAATGTCACTCGAAGACAAAAGTGAATTAAGAATGGTAATTGTTAGATCCAATTAATAAGATCGAATAAAAAAGAAAAAGAAAAACGAGGAATGAAAGCATGAGGGTTACAATATGCAGGCAAGAATAGAGTAAAGTGGAAGAGTAGGTGGATAGGGGGAGAGAATGCCGAGGTGTGGAAGTTGCATCGAGCCCTGTGATTGTAAATTTGTAGCTGTTGCAGCAGACCGCCGTCTGCATAAAGCCACCCCCTCCTACATTTTTACACATGCCCCTCATCCATTGCACTCCTCTTTTTTACTCCTCCTTATTTCCATTATTAATTTAATTACTGTTTAATGCTGATAAATGGGTCAATCGGGTCGAATTTGGATTGACTTATTTCAAGTTTGTCACATGAAGTATTTTGTTTTAGGTTGGGTTGAGCCAATTTCTGATGTAAAGTTGTCGAGTTATTTGAGGTTTGGTCACTTTCGATCGGTCATTCTTGGACCGGTTATTATTAAATTATTTTGGAATAAAATTCAGGTCGGGTCATATATAGTACAGTCTATTCGGATTAGAATCAAGTTCAGATCTTTAGTTCAAGTGTCAAGTTATTTGGGTCAGGCCATTCAGACCGAAGTCAATTTTATCAGGTCTACTTAGAGCAAGTCCAATGGTAAGCTAGTTGCCATTGCCATATCACTTTTTAACCTAGTTTAATTTTAGGCTAAACATTTATTTCAATGGTTTAGCTTACATTTTAACTAGCTTGACCCAAATTTTAATAAATCAATTAATTTCTATTGGTCGTATTTTAGTGGTAGGGCCAATTAAGCTACTAGCTTAATGAAACTAGTTGCTTGGTTTAAGCTATCCTACATGGAGTTATCCAATGGTCTAGCCACTAGTTTGCAATTTCTTAAAATTGCAAGCAAGTCCCTAAGGTAAACAATTAGATTTGCTCTTACAAACTAGACAGATAGTTCTTCACAAATTATTGTTCAAAACAAAAATATTCATCTAAAAATTAAAACAGATTAAGAACAATAAAGAGTAGGTGCGATAAAAAAAAAGAATGCATAAGCAATAACAAAATATGCTTCCTAGGTATGTATATAAATGGGATTGTGTTTAATTTGATCCGTTTTAATTGTAAATCGAATACTCTCCGTTTAAAAGGAACTTAGGCCCTGTTTTTTCTCAAATGAAAAGAATTGAATTGATCAGAATGGAGTTGCACTGAATTGAACTGAAATAAGTTAAAATTAAACAAACAAACAAAAAGCAAGTCTCTCCCTTGTGACGAGCATATATGTCACAAGCTTGCGGCGGGTTAAGTATTACCCATGTGGGTAGATAAGACAAACAAACTGTTTAGTCCCTAGGCAATCTCCTTTTGTCTTAACTACCTACATCGGCTACATGGGCAGCACTTCACCCATCGCAACTCGTAAACTTGCAACGGATATGTTTATCACAAATGAGAATTTACGAAAAAAAAAGAAGGTCTTACTAACAACACAAATTCTCATTGAAAACGGACACTATCCGTCACAAGCTGAAAACGGATAGTGTCTCTCTCACAAAATGCAAATGGATAGTGCAAGTGTGAGGAAAATGGATACCCCCACTTTCCCTCCCACTTGCATTTTGTGAGAGAGCCATTATCCGTCTTCATCTTGTGACGGATAGTGATTGTCTTCAATGAGACGGACTGTACTAACAATTTCTCTGTTCTCACTTCTTATCAAACTACTCCCTCCATTCAACTCCACAAGGCCCTTTTCTTTTTTTCACGTTTGTCAACGCGTGTTTTACGCTGTAAATATCGTTAGCTACGTATTTGCAAAAATTATAAAAGTTGGATATTTTTAATGTACTCGTACAGACGAATCAAACAAGATCCCATATGAATATATTTTCACTTACGTATTGAGAGAAAATTGATAATAAATGCTCACTTGTGAATAGTGTGTAAAATAGAAAAGGGTCATGTGGAGTTGAATGGAGGGAGTAGAAGAGAAGAAGAGAAAAGGATAGTTGTTCTCTTGTGAACCTAATGTAGCCATGTAGGTTGTAGTTTCAACTTTCAAGTAAAAGTGTTCATGTATTTGACCTGACTATCTTCCAAAAAACTTATGGGCTTTAATACTAGTCTGGGCCCCGATAAAATTCTTGTAAAGTACTAGTAATAGAGTTATGGGCTTTGGCCTAAACTAGAGTTAGGCTTGTACGGACTGCTATAACGTGCATTTTAAAGTGTCCTAACTCCGACATAACCCATATTTACTTGAACAATTCGCCTTGTCTAAAATCCTCTTATCTTATTTTAACGTAATTTATTTTTGCAGTACACATTTTACTCATTATAGTATATTTTGCACTCATCTTTCCATTTCTTTACCCTTGACTAAAAATCATCAAACTTAATTCTCTCTCCCTTCTCCCTATTGTTAAATCCTTAACTTCTTTCAACCCCTTTTAATAAATTCTTCAATTATGATTGATTATTCTATTATAGAGCATGTATTTAATTCACTAATTCATTATTAATAGTTAAAGTTTTGTATCTTTTTAATTAGGGTTTATCAATTTATGTACCCTATTTTAATTATGGAAATGCTATATACAACTCAATGAGTTGTATTTTAAGTATTTAATATCCTTCTAAATTTGGTATTAATTTAGAAATTAGAGAATAAATTACACATAAATTAATGCAATTAATGCATATATTAAGTGTTTATTTTCTTTTTTAGTTTCTTAAATACAACTCATTATGTTGTATTTATCATAACCCAATTAATTATGTGTAAGAGTCATTTTAAGTTATAACAGTCTTAAACAAGAATTGATATTACTTGAAACAAGATTACTCATTCACTCATTAAGAGTGATTTGCCTCGAGTTACATGAAAATTACGAAGTCTAACAAAAGTCGAATGATAATTTAATATAGGACTCGTTGAACAAAGAATTGAAAAATACAAGATTTAAATTATTGATTTATGTTTGAATATGTAAGTGTCAAATACTTAGCTTAAGGACTTCAAATGATAATTCATATTGAAATATAAAAACACGTACGGTAGGGATTGGGTCCCCTCCCTCCTAACATAAATAACAGGTACACCGCTCCTAGACCATCCCCGTCTAAGGCGGTGGTCATATAGGGGTGGGTCAAGTTAATCATAGTATAAGCATGTAATTAAGATGACTCAATGACAAAAGAATGTCATGTAATGACCTCTTCTCACCAAATTGACCCTCTTTCATGATTTTTTTCATGACCTAGTGAAAAATAGGAGTCCACTTTTTAGTTGTTAATGAAGTAAAAAGTATTTTAATGAAATAATTGACAAGGTGACAAATATTGAAAAAGTGAAAAATGCTTAAATAATAAAAGTAGATTAAGAGTTAACACATTGATGGCTTAGTTAAATTGACTCCTCGGATGAAGATGGTTAGTACAAATTCTATAATATTACTAAGATTAAAGTTGTGTAAGAGAACTTTTTAATTCTAAAATCGATTTTTCTAACATGTGTCCCCTAGGCAACCACAAAGCTGCACAGCCACAAGAACAACATTATCCCGTTACACTATTTTGTGATAATAAAGCTGCACAACATATTGCAGCTAATTAATCCTATTTTCCACGAACGTACAAAACAATTAAAGCTTGATTGTCATTATGTGAGGGAGAAAATTGCAGAAGTCATTTAAACTGTACATGTTGCCAGCTCTGAGCAAGTGAGCAGTTGGCTGATGTCTTCACAAAGCTCTTTCTAAAGGGCACCATCATTTCGTGTTCAAGTTGGGACTCGTTCACAAAAATTGTGTTGTTTTCTTTCCTTTAGAATTCCTTTACATTCTATGTGACTATGCCCACCTATCACCGTCAACGAGTAATATTGAGCTTGAAGATTTCTACAAAAAATAAAAAGATCAGATGTACGCAATCTTAAAAACCTTATCGTGGTAGCCGGTAAGGAAGATCCAAGCTTCAAAACCATATGATTCGATTAATTATTGGAATTATCATACAATACAATAACATAGGTTTAGACAAGAAGGTGGTTAACTTCAAACATCCAACGTGACGTTTTAGTGTTTAACATTCTTAGGGACCACCCTTAGCCTATTGAAATTATGAGGCCTGCATTTTGCGTTGGGTTCAATGGACCATCATCAATTAACATTGATTGTTACGGAGTATAATGCTAAAGGAATTGGAATTTGATTTGGCTACAATGGCCCATGACAATGCAATGGTCCTTTGCTCTTTTTTTTGGGTGTAAGAGTTGGCATAAAGGGCCGCGGGCCGGTGGGCGGCACGGCCCACGGCACGGCCCGGCGAGAAAATCGAGAAAGCACGGGCACGTCACGACTGGGCTTGAGACGGGCTCTGATGCGATTTTCTTCAGAAATCCGTGCCTAGGCACGGTGGAGCCCGGCACGCATAAGGCACGACGGGCTTGGCACGGCCCGGCACGAAGAATGGCCCGTTGATCATTATTTATTAAACAAAAACTACATTAATATTTAATAAAATATATATTTAATCCATTAATTATCATTTATTAAACAAAAAGTACATTAATATTTAATAAAATATATATTTAAACCATTAATCATCATTTATTAAACAAAACGTACTAAAAATATATCAATTATATAACGTTTTTTTTTAATAAAAAAAATATTAAAGCACATGGGCCGGCCCACGGACAAGGCACGAAAAGCCCATGGGCCAGGCACGGCCCGAGCACGAAAATGGTCGTGCCTTGAGCGGGCCACGGCGTAGGTTTGGATCAGTGGGCCTGGCACGGCACGGCCCGAGGAGCCCAATATCCGTGCCTGGGTCGGGCCAGTTTTGGGGGAAGGCACGACGGGCCGGCCCATTGCCTACTCTAGGTGTAATGAGAATCACCGGGTCGATTTTAATATTAATGTGATTTAAGCTCTAGAGTAAGAGTAATATCTCTCATGACTTTGTCAACTATTAGTTGACGTTTACATGATTGTTTGCTCTTAGTATTACAACTTAAAATGATACATCTGCTCCAAAAAAAAATGTAATATTCCCTATTATTAAAACTAATTTTGAGATACTCTGCTTTGAAGCCTAATTTTGTTAAAGCAAATTCATTATTAAGAGTTAAGACAAATCCAAAACAATAAAATTAGCTAAGAAAATTTATTATATAGAATATATAATTATCTTTAGGCTTCCTAATATTTCGTATTGTTAACATAAAAGCATACATATTTCCACTCTAATTATAAAATTGTTATGTTATCAAAATGAAGATTGAATAATTAGTTACATTAACATAATTATAAAATTGTTATGTTATTATTTTAATATGTTGGACTATATTCTAAATTAGCTTCATACGAGTAATATATTATATACGAATATAAAACAAAACAAGGTCTAACATAAGAGTTGCGTTATACGGGTTAAAATATTATCAATGGTCTAATACTCAAATGTAGACCACGGAGTCAAATTTGGGCCATTTAACAGACATCAAACCATTACCCGGCCCATATAATTTTTTTATTTTTATTTGAGAAACCGGTGAAGGGGCTTAAAAATATATTATCACAAATTCACAATCAACCGATGCAAGCTCGTCAATGTTTTGAGAAAGTACATCAATCCAAATACGTCTACCTAAATACCATTACCTAGCCGATGGTAAGTGGGCTTTATAGCTTATAAAAATGTTTCGTTCGCTGTGGGCTCAAGAAAGTAAAATTGTAGTCTAACCCGTTTATAATTCAATACCACGGTTTGACGCAAATTTAGTCCATATAATCGTGGAACACCCTTCACGTTTAAAGTATCGAAAATGTCTCAATTTAATGATTACGAGTAAATTATTATGAACATTATGTTTTTGGTTCAAATTATAGAATTTTAGGTCTTTTTTTTTGTTGTTCTCTTCATTTCCATTCATTTTCTCTTAATGGTACATACGAGTATTTCATATCGAGACTATTTAACTGTGCATATAGTTAATGAGATAGATGATTAATAATTTAAAATCGGTATGTGAGTGGAAATTAATAAAAATTGAGAGGAAGAAATGAAAAGGATCCTAACCGTTTTAAAGACTCAGTCTCAAAAACACTTTAAAACGGACAAATTTTAAACTAAAAATAATGATGTTTTCCTAAATAATTTCTCCATGAAACTTAGCCATCATCTTAATAGTTAACAACTATCTTATCAACACTTGTGGCGCGAATTATGTTAGATCTTGATCAATTCTTTAAACTTTAAGCTATATATCTATATTATATCTTTGACTCTTTCACTAATTACATGTCATCATTTGAAAACATCTACTAAGTTACAATTTATAATATATTCACAATTATATACACTACTCTAATTAACTAACTACCCACTATCACATACGTTGAATCTTCTCAGTTCTCACCTTCTACCATTGAACACATCAAAATGCATGCAACTTTTTCTCGACGACCCATGAATTTTAACACTGCTGCATTACAACCACAATTAGGGTTTCCAATCCAATCGTAATAACCTCAAGCTTATGTGACCATGCAACATTTTCTCAACTCATGAATTTTAACACTGCTGCATTACAACGACGATCAGAGTTTCCAGTCCAGTCGTAATAACCTTGACGGAGAAAACCTAATCTTATGCTCAGTAATCGTCTCGAGTTTAGGTGACCAAGCTTGATCCTTAGCCCTAACAAGTTGTTCATATTGTTTCTTTAATTCCGGAGTACTACAAATTAGCTTAGCACTAATTATACTCTTATTATCATCATTAGGGCTTGTAATTATACCATAATTACTTGTAATAATCTTAGTAATAAACTCCGGTACAACCTTAATCATAATCACCCTACCATCTTTATCCTTAACATAATTAAAAGGACTCCCTTTATTATTATTATCGCCGTTATTTAGTAACTTGACCAGAGTAGGAGGCGGTCTGGGATTAGGGCAACCACCAGAAGGAGAACCAAGTAAACAAAGCGAGGCAGCCGAGAGAAGGCTGCCTCGTGTCGTCCCATTACCGCTTCCCGGGCTATTCTGTAATTGGCCCGGGAGGCGGTCTAGGGGGATAATGAAGTAGGTGTGACCGGCTACAAGATGATCATGTATTGATAGAATTGGAATAGGTTTACCAAGGAAGAAGGAATCTGCATGGCAAACTACAGAATCTGGAAATTGAAACATAATTTCACCTGCTTTTATCTTCATACGTCTCTTAATTACTTTGGTTGTTCCTTCATGTAGGATTAGTTTTATTCTATGATTATTGCTAATTAACATTAATGGAAATAACCCTAATCTTAAGCAACCTTTTGAAGATTTATTCTTGGTTATTATCCCAATAATACCCATAATTTTGATAAATTTATGAAAATTTATGGAATTTATTTATAAAATTTGGATTATATTATTATTGGTATGATTTTTGGAAAAATTAAGATAAGAAGAAGAAAGACATAGCAAAAGAAGAAGGTTGTGAATATATATAGCAATAGAGGAAAGTGGGTATATGATGATTGACTTTAGAAAATGTCCACTTTTGCTTTTAATTTATTTTTTATTTTTATTATTGTTGTTTTATGTAATTATACTCGTGATTTTATTAGGGTAGTATAGAGAAGTCTAAGATTTGGTTAAGTACTTTGTATGGACTATTGGTGGAAAAAGTCTATATTTGTATTTTAGTAATACATGTGATTAATTAGTTGGATATCGATCATCTGAAAATACCAGTGTATCACGTAGTTGTACACCAAATTAGCGGTAAAAGTATAATTATGAAAAAATTTTGTATATAAATAAATAAGAATAATTTATACGTAATAAAAAGAGAGAGGGAGTTGAAGCCCTATTCTTTTAGGTTAAATGGGGTTGAATTTAGCTGAATTTAAATTTGTTGAGATGTATAGAGCTGAACTGAAACTCTAAATAAGAGCTGAAATTAAGCTGAAAAGAACAAGTTTAATTTATTGATTACGATGTATCATGTCATTGTATACGATACGAAGTATAAATTTAAGAATTTTTCTCTAGGTAAGTTGCTAGATTTGCGATTTAAAAAGGGTCGGTGGTCAAGCATGCCGGCTAATTATTGCATTAAATTGCATGTACTTTCATTAATTTTTATAGGAAATAAATGTGGATTGTATCCAATTGTTGTTAAGCTGTACGTGGACTAGTCCGTTATTAGTTGTTGACTAAGTGATTTTGATCCTAAAGTCATCTTATAATAATCCAACTAGTAGTAATTATAGCTACTATTATTCAAAAAATAATACAATTAGTGATGTTTTTGTCATGTGCTTATTCATTGAACATGATATTCAACATTTGAACGTTCTTCTACAGTTTATATAAAATGATTAGTGGTTTTTCTAAAAATAGGTTTTACGCGTATTTCATACTTTCACATTATCGATCAGTATATCTATATTTACTAGACCTTACAAAATTTTAAATAACTCCGCTATTTCATATAAAGTTAATATACGGGCCTAATTTCTATGGTGCAAGTTGTCACATACATCATTGAATTCCTAGTACACTTAATATACGCGGCATTAGTGAAAATTAGTGTGACATTATCATTACCCTTAATATAATGTGATTAACGGTATTTTCTCTTAAAAGAAAGTGTCTTCACATTATCGATTTGTATGTCTACCAGCCATTATTTATCAAATGAAAACGATAGTCTAAATATGGTGGGAGCGGAAATGGTGGTGCTTGAATTTGATTCACTACAGTCTACAGCTAATCGATATGTTGAAGGCTGGTAAAGTTAATTCAAGATACATGGGAAATATGGTGAAGGATATTCTTGGGCCGGTTGGTGGATTCTTGTCGATAGAGTATAGTTTTGTGAGGAGAAGCAGAAATCAAGCTGCTCGTATTATATAGCGCATTATTTTCCTTTTGATTATTCATCCCACGTTTGGGTGGAGCCTTACCCAGATTGTATTGCTGAGATTTTATCGTCCGACCTTATTGAAGCGTTTAACTAATTAATAATATCCCTCTTTAACCAAGTAGTGTTAGTCCAGTGGTAGTCGGGTTAAACCTTGAAGCTTGCAGAAATGTAGGAGTTGAGAGGTCCCTGTTCGACTACTACCATGCGATGATGATCACTTGGCCACCGCAGCTTTGAAAGGGGGTGGGCTACATGGTCCGTGTGGTGGTGCGAATCGTGGTATTCAACCCCTCGTCATCAAAAATAAAATAAAAAATATCCCTCTTTCGGAAAACGATAGTCTAAATAGCCTAAGGGGTATACTCGGTTTACACAAGTAGAATTTGTGTTGAACCCGATACTCTTTCAATCTCAATTATTTCTTATAAACTTTCCCGTATTTATTTATATTTTTTTATAGCCTCATAATTAACATGTTTAGTCAGCATAATTGGGGTACACCACTACAAGAGATCGAACAAGGCATGTGCAAAGAATATAGGGGACATACAGAAAATGTTAGAAACAACAGCTCACTATTAACTCTTGTGATGTGATCAAATGCAAATAATATTACAGGATAAGATTGTTTTCACTTTTCAAGACGTACGGCCCGTTTTTCCAACCACAAATTCTCGTTGTACATGGATACTTTCCGTCTAAAGTTGAAAACGAATAGTGTCTCTCTTACAAAATATAAGTGAATAGTTTAAGTGGGTGGAAAATGGATACCCCCACTTGCCCTCTCACTTCATTTTGTGAAAGGGACACTATCTGTCTTCAGCTTTAAATGAATAGTGGTCGTCTACAATGACACGGACTGTTTTCCAACGGACATCTATAATACATTGTAACTTGATTTGTCATATCGATTTTTTTTTGGCTATCCAGTTTTTCGACATAAATACTATTGTAGAACCATAGGTCCATAACAAATCTAACTAAGCTTACATACATTTTTTTTCGAGCTTTTATAATTTTTTATTTTAATTTTAATTTTTTGATGTCATAAATTAAAATCTTATTGAGCTTATATGTATTATTTTTGAGTTTTATCATAATTTTGTAAGTTTAATATTTTTATAATGGAGCTCAGATTATTTCAAATAAAGCTCGTAATTTGTAAGTATAAGCTAAAGTAATGCATTATAAAGCTCATGTTCTGATCTATACAACTCATACAACTGGTTGTATAGTCTACTTATTGGTTTTTCGACTCTATACCGCTCCAATAACAAACTACGATATCTTGTAGCTTGTATGGGTCTTACATTCTTACTTTCATCCAATAAGAAAATTTACCTTTTACTTTTTTTTAAAAACAAGTCATGTAGCTTGGTAGAGTTGCCGTGTAGCTTGTTAGAGGCGTAGAGTTGTCATGCTTACAAGCTACATGTAAATGTTCAAACTCGAATGGTAAGCTATATGCTTATTATTTTGAAAATATTGCAAGCAAGTCCTTAAATAAAACAATTGGAGATACTTGTTTAAGGACGTTAGGATGCATCTCATATGTTCCAATTATTATTATTTTTTTATTAATTTTAATTTAATAGTATTAATCTAAGATAAATAAATTATTGATACAAAAATTATTTATTATTGGCAATAAATACACAATTTCAATATAATATTATACTTGTATTATAGTTTTATACTCTCTCCATACCAGACCAATGGTAACATTGACCGTTTTGCCACTATTCATGGTCGTAGGGAATCTTCGATATTATTCTAAATCTATAAGACAAAATATAGTCATGTGAGATCTTGTTTGATTTATCGTCATGAATGCTATAAGAATATCAAATTTTTATAATTTTAAATAATGTGTAATAAAAGATATTTACGTTGCAAAACGTGTCTCGACAAGTGTGAAAAAATCAATGTTACCATTGGTGTGGTATGGAGGGAGTACTATATATAAGACGGTTTGAGTCTATATTTACGAGACTAGCAACTAGACTTGTTTAAGACACTAATATCAGATTTAATGATAAAACGGAGTTAAATACCATTGACGATAATAAGATAAATATTTTTGTATTATTCGGATCACTACCCCTGTTAAATAATACGGAGTACCTACTTAAATCCGTTTTACAATTAAAACGGGTCATGACTATAATGAGTAGTCGAAGCAGCAAGATGTAATGGGTAGACACTAGACAGTAAATGACGGTAACAGGCATGCAATTCAATATCATTTGTTGACTTGTCTATCATTTCAGAGGGACACTGTTGACCAAAAAGGCAAAAGTGAACTGTCATAAATAATTATTGAAACAGCGTATCTCCTTTGTAACGGGTATATCAGTCACAAGTTTGCAACGTGTTAAATACTATTTGTGTGGTTAGATAAGATCATAAGACAAAATATAATGCTATTTCTTAGGCATTCTATTTTTGTCTTATTTACCCATATGTGTAATATTTAACTCACTATAAGCTTGCGACAGATATATTCGTTACAAATGAAAAAAATTGTTATTGAAATTAGTAGAGCTTACTGTCAACAATAATTTCACAAATTCCGAAAGAATTGTTGATCCCACATCTAATTATTCTATAAAGCTTTATTGCTCTAAAAAAGACGAATTAAGATAAATAAACGATTGATACAGAAGACTATATGAGTACTAATTTGAGCACAAGTGCTCAACCCATATACAAGTTTGTAACTAAATGTAGTGTGAACTTCGAATAAATTATCCTCGTAGAGATTTATTTAAACATAATATTCAAGAGTTATGAGTTACTCACCAATATCTTTAACCAACCAAAACTAAAAATATGAGATATCTACTTAATTTTATGGTATAATCTTTAATTGAATAAAACGAGCAATAAAATAGAAAAATGCGTAGTAAATGAAATTGCATTTTTGTCGTGTATACCATCTGCTTTAGTCCGAATTTCAAACGAATAGGATAATTAAGGTGAAAACTCTTCCTCATAAGTTTTCACACTTATGCATTTTGAGTGCTCGAACCTGAAACCTTCTAATAAGCTACAATATAATACAACTCTTAATAACTTAATTTAAGTACTTATAAATTGACATTTTTAACATTATGATTGTGCGTATATTCTAAAAACTTAACATATAATATTGTATGTATACCGAGATTAAAATGGTAGCCAAGTAAAAATGAAAAATAATAAAAAAATTAAAAGGCTATTACTCATATTAATAATTCTTGTATAAAATTGTTCTATACAATAATATAAGTGTTATTGTAAAAACAAGTCATATTTTATCAAAACAATTCTGTTAAAATAAATTCCACTAATCGCCAATCTTCACAATAATAACATCAAATTCTTTTAATACATGATTTTACAATGTTTTAATGTAATCCCGTTTTACCCGAGACTTACTTTACTTGTAGGGATATTCTACGGTGTACCTACGAGTTTTTCGATTTTCTATGTTGTATCCCTACATTATTAAAATTCTACGGTGTACCCCTGAACTTTATAAATTAGTTTATACCATGAACTTATTTATTATCTTTGTTAACTTGGTTTCTTAATTGACTTATTAAATCGTTTATTTACCATTTCAATTACTCGATAATTTACTCATTTACTTATTAGTTGGCCGCATTACCTATTAACCCAACAAATAGTATAAGAATCTAACTAAAAGTTCATCAAATCCTCATTATCATGCCATGAATCATAACAAATGTTTTTAATAGTAGTTTGTGTTTATTAAAATTGATTTAAGATATTTCTCATATAGGATGGTGATACAACACTAATAAGTTAGAATAAAAGTCAAAGTACGATTGTTTGATAGTGATAAAGTTAATGGAGAGTTCAACTTGGTCATGATGGAGAAAATAAGTAAGAAGTTTAAGGGTACAAGGTAGAATATAAAAAAATGAGGGGTACAACATAGAAAATCGAAAAACTCAGGGGTACACCATAGAATATCCCTTACTTGTATTTAGACCTGCCAAAATTGATTCCACCCGAATAATCGACCCGAACCCGAACTAGACTCAAAATCGAATTGACCCGACCGAGTATAACCCGACCCGAATGTTTATTGTTGCAAAATGCAAACTGATTATTATCCATAAATAACTTGACAATAGCTGACCCGAAAATGACTGAAACCCGAAATGACCCGACTCAAAGTCTATAGATCTAAAATGACCCGACCCAAATCCAACCCGATTGACCCGTTTGCCAAGTGTACTCGTATTTGTTAGAGAAGATCAAGTGATGAGTCAAACTTAACTTTAGAAACAACTTTATTCATGCGCCTCCTCTTTCCATTATTAATGGTCGGCCCAAAATGATTTGGGCTCTTCATCCTCGAAGTAACATCATCATGTGGTTGGCCAGTCTATCCATTGGTATTACCCGCCTGTCTGGACTCTTGATGGGCACCTTTTTTTTTTCTTTTTTTTTTTCGGAAAATTCACGTGATACCCTCGAATTTTGTCATTTTGCACGTGGTATCCAACTTTTTAAGTTTATGTACATGATACTCTGCATGTTTGATTTTCATGCACAACATGCTCTTTTTATCGCAATAAAAAAAACTCAATTGTGCATCATTCATAGACCGAAATTCAGAATCGACCAATTTTTTTTCCTAAAATGATTATCTCGTCATAATCTACGATTTGAGAAAAAATAAATTGTCGACTGATATTTTATAGGGTTTTTTTTAACGAAAAACTCAAATCAACTATATCTTCGATCTTAAATTTCCGAATGACCATTTTTGTTTTATTAATTTATAGATCTCAGAGAGGTAATCAATTTGAAAAAAAAAAATAGTCAATTCCGATTTCTGGTCTATGAATTATGCTCAATTGAAAATTTTTAGAACGATAAAAAGGGCATGTTGTGCTTGAAAATCAAATATCAAGGATATCTTGTGCACAAACTTAAAAAGTTGGATAACACGTACAAAATGACAAAGTTCGAGGGTACCGCGTGAACTTTCCGTTTTTTTTTCAGGGTCATTTGGTTGGATTACTTGGAACGGATATACAATCCTGTATCTTTTTATAATTATTTGGTTCATTTTAAGATAAAAATCTTCGAGGAATGTGAGCATGAGATTGTAAAGGTTTGACATGGATTACCACAAAAAGGGCGTTTATCTAATTCCATTCTAAAAATACTTAACTAAACATTTGAATAAATCAGATTCATTTCAATATGTGAATAACAACAACCAACAACCCTTTAATGATTCACAAATTCTCATTATAGACGGACACTATCCGTCTATACGTATAGACGGATACTATTTCCCCTCACAAAATACTCATTTGCCATAAAGTGGGAAGCACATGGGGGGTGCCCCACCTTGTCCCCCCTACCCATTTTATTTGAGGTCTTTACCCGTCTGTTCGCCCCACCCGTCTATACCAAGACCTATTGTTAATGATTTAGGGTATGTATCGTACATAATCGATCTTATTTAAAGCCGTTTTGATCTATACTACACAAGTAATTATTTTAACTAACAATAAACGATTTACATAATTGTAAAATGTGATAGTAAACTGAAGAGAGTTTTACATTGAATTTTATAAAGTTATGATAATAATTACTCCCTGTAATTTAATCAGTGATTCTATTTAACTCATCTTTAGTTAGGAGTACATGAGATGCATCTCATATAAGTTATTTTTCTTTTAAAAATTCCGATGATAAGTTTGATGAATAACTAAATTACTTTTTAATAGAGAACGAACTCAAGGAATTGCACGAAGGGAGAAGAGTACGAATGAGGCTTATCACGACATGACTCATACTAAACAAAACACGTGGGAAAACCTATAAGTCACAACACAAAGAAGGTGTTTATTTCGGTGGAGTTATGGTGGCATATAGGCGGTGGTTGGAGATGTTATTTGAGAGTTTGAAGGTGTTTAAGAACTTAGGGATGATAGTTTATACACGAGACAGGTGAGTTGTTACTCGTCATTCTTCAATGGTGATGTTGATATTGGTGGTAGACTGGTAGGTTGTCAATGTGGTCATGGTGATGTGGGATTATGTTTACGGAAGAAAAATAAAAGAAGGGGAGTGACTTAAAATTTTTAGAGTGTGCCAGTTTGTAAAATGGATTATCTCCATTTCTTTTCTCCACATTTCCTCTCGCAAATATTATTATATTATATATTTTCGGCTGAGCCCATATTTAATCCGGGCCGTTGAGAAGTAATTAACCTCCATTTCTTTTTTAAAAATGGAGATGATCCTTACTCGTCAGTTTGCATAGCAAAAGTGGAGGAAAAGGGAGGGGAAGGGGGTGGAGGGGAGGGAAATGGGGGAAGGAAATGGGAGGGGAATTGGAGATGTGAAATTTTCTCTTCAAATCTTTTCTATAATAAAGGAATAATATTGATTAGACTTGTAGGAGGAGAAATGTAACTCTCCAAATCTCTCATCCATTTCCTTTTGTAATCCAAGATTTTGTATCTTTTCCCTCCCTTCTCTTTCTTTCCTTCCATCCAAACACACCGGTGCGTTTGGACAGCAAAAGTGGACGGAAAGGAAGGGGAGCGGGAAGGAGGGAAGAAAAGGGAGAGAAGAGAAGGGGGGTAATGAAGTGTGGTTGTTTGAATACAACTTATTTTCAAATTTTGCTTATTGTGGAGAAATTTTGATTAGATTTTGAGGATGAAATCTCTTCTTCTCTATTTCCCTTCATACTCTTTTGCTATACAAACAAGGGATTTTAAATCCTCTACTCTTTCTCCATTTTTTTTCACCCCAAACACATCTTTAGGGCTTGTTTGGATAGCAAAATAAGAGGGAAAAAGGAGAGAAGAGAAAGGGAGGGAAAGAAAGGGGAGGTGAAAGGGGGACTATGGAGTGTTGTTGTTTGGATACAATTTACCTCCAAATTTTTTCTAGTGTTAGAGATTTTGGTTTGCCTTGAAGAGAGAATGAATCTCTTCAAATTCATACCCCTTACTTGTTATCCAAATATAAGGGATTTTAAATCTCCTACTCCCTTCCATTTCATTTTCCTCCAAATCCCTTCTTCTAAACAAGCCCTTAATGTTCGTAGGAAGAAGTATGATATTTGTAACTAGTAAGTAACTTTAGTAAGATAAAACGTACGGAGTATTAGCAATAAACCTGACAAACAGATCATGTCGTGTCGTGGTCGTGTCAATACTAAAAGGGTCGCCACTACCCCAACCCTAACTCGACCCAATTACATAAACGGGTCATTTGTCTCAACCCTAACCCGACCCATTTAATTTTTATAACCCAGCCCGACCTGTTTAACCCATTTATCTTTAAGCAGTTTATTTTTAACCCACTTAACCCGTTTAATCGAGTAAACTAATACAACAAACTATGCTTTATAACCCTATTATCCAAAAAATGATGAATGAAAAGCTAATTTTTAAGTTGCTTTGTTGAATTATTGACTCAAGCCAAATATATTATCACAATTTTAAACAAATGTGTTATTCGTGTCGGGTTCGTGTCAAAAGACATCAACCCTAACCCGACCCATTTAAGTTTCGTGTCGTGTCAACCCGTCTACTTAAGTGGGTCACAACGTCTTGACCCTAACCGCTAACTTCGCGTCGGGTTCGTGTCGTGTTTTCGGGTCGTGTTAATGATTGCCACCTCTAATTACCAATCACTAAAGAGCGAAAATATACACTACTAAAATCAAAACTCTATTATAATTTATATGTGTACTCTTAAACTTATTTTAAAATTTAAATGAGAACCTCAATTCCTTAATATTTTTTTTTTTTTAGTTCAATTCCTCATACTTAAGTTTACTTATTAACTACAAGCATTAATAAAATTTAATCAACAAGGCAATATTTTGTTAACAACTTCATTCATAAACAGTGAACAAATACAAATACAACCTTAATTCAGATTAAACAGATGTAATTATTTAATAAAATTAATCACTTTCCAAAAATCTGGAAAATTAATTGAAATTAAAAACTGCAATTAATACCTTAATTATTCAATTAGAAGGTAACCCAGAAGATGCTTATCTTTGTATTACTTATTTCCTCCTCATAACTCATCCATTTTCCCCCTTTCTCTCTCTTTTCCTCTTTCAATTGATTTAATTTTAATGTGAAAAAACCCTAATTTTGATTCAATCCCATAAAATATAGAACCAAAATCTGGAGCCCATCATGGAAGGTATTGAAAATCTGTTTTAATTTAATTTATTTTGCTAATCTAGATTATAATAAGTATTAGTTTTGTTAATTTTTGTTAAAAATATGTTGTATCCATTTGTTTTTGATTGCTGAAAGTGTATTTTTGAGGTTTGATTTTGTGTGAAAATGCGATATTGTGATCTGGGTATGTGTGCTTTTGTTTTGATTTTGAGTAATTTGGTGAATGATTGAATTTTTGTTGTTTAGGGTTAGGGTATTTGATTTTGATTAGGAATTGTTCTGATGATAGTTTGATTTGTGTTTTGTGATATCTATGGAGTTTCATGAATCATATATGAGCTCATTTTGCTTCATACTCCCTCCGTCCCAACTCCCAATCACTTGCTTACCATTTTTATTATTTGTGAGGCGTATTTTAATCAAAGGTAAACAAATGATTGGACGGAGGGAGTATATCATGAGCTTGTCAATTGCTAATGGGTATAGATAATGGGGGAATGAATAGGCAGTTAAGCACCTCCTTTTGCCATTAGCTCATCTTACTGTAGGTATTTGTTGGAAAGGTGATTCTATTAGTGAGATAGCAGGGTTTTGTGTGAGCGGAGCGGATCCTCTGTCCCGTTTTATGGCCGATCGCCTGTCACACTGATTATGTAGCTCTTTCATGTACACTGATTATGTAGCTCTTTTATGTGTGCCTGTGAGCCTGTTCAGTGTCTCATTATAGCGACGCGATAGATTATTAATGTGAAATTGCTGATAATAATGGAGGTTTCTCATAGAAACCGAAGTTGCGTCTACTTTATCTCGCTTATACTGTCTTAGAAGCGGGGGAGGGGGTCTTTGGATCATTAAGGCAATGTTGTCCAACTAGGGGAGTGAAATATCAGTGAAATGTGTGCATTAGTTTGTCACAGAAACACAAATCGTTAGGAATTCAAGTCCAGTGCTTTTAGTGCTCATTTGTTAAAGAGTTTATAAGTGCATAGGATCATTATACTTGGCTCCATCCTCAAAGAGCTTCCGTTAACAATGTGAAAGTTGATACTTTAATGGTTATTGTATTTTTAGTCTGGAAGTTGTGTGGCTTGCCAGTCTTGAAACCGGCGATACCTCATTTATCATGGTGAAGAGGTGTATAAATTCACCGAGGTTATGTTTTTGATTCGTCGTGTGCACTGTTTTACTTAGTTACACATACTGAAGTATGTCATTCATTGTTCTCTTGCCACCAACTGGAAATGATGTTCTCATCCTGTCACAATTGTTGTCTTTTGGAATAGTGGAAATGCTATCACTTACGTTTCATGTCGGTGCCGATGTCAACCTTAATATCGTGTTAGAATTTCCATCGTTTTTGCTTCATGGAAGTCTGGGAGTGCATCCGTTATTTCTAAATTGTCGTAGTGGGTTCAGACTTGTGTTTGGTGCTTTATCTTGTTTTTTGTACTTCACTTCCTTGACTAGAAAGTCTGCGTAATGTCCTATGGAACGAAAAAAGCTAACACTATTGGTATATTTGTAAATGGTTCAGATTCAAGTAGTACAGTGCATTGTGAATACAATACAGCCCTCCCCGAGAAGAACAAGGGTAGGCAGTATAAATC
Source organism: Silene latifolia (assembly GCF_048544455.1). Classification (NCBI taxonomy): domain Eukaryota; kingdom Viridiplantae; phylum Streptophyta; class Magnoliopsida; order Caryophyllales; family Caryophyllaceae; genus Silene; species Silene latifolia. Next base: position 338,757,590 of record NC_133537.1, on the reverse strand, counting down.
TAAAGAGCAACTGCAGGGATTGGAAGATTTTTATAATGGTGATCATCTGTTCTCTCCTTTACAGGTTTTCAATGAATTATATTCTATTTTTCTCCTTTTTGTGGATGATCTACGGAGTTTGTTATATTTTGTGTTTTTTTTCCTTGCAGAACACAAATATCCAACCGAGTCATTGAAAGCGGAGATGGCAATTAAGCTAAATTTGACGGATAAACAGGTTTCTGGATGGTTTTGCCACCGGAGATTAAAGGATAAGAGAGCACAAAAAGAGGAGGAGTCACAAGCATGTGGAAAACAGGATATCTCAAGTGGTATCATACAAGATCGTGCTAGTGGACTGAAGCAGGATTCTTGCAGTAGCACCAAACAAGCAGAACATAGACGAGCTGAACCGAGGGAAGTTGAAAGCCAGAGATTTTGTCATGAGAATCCTCCAGTTGCGGAGCTGAACTATCAGCAAAGGAGTCCTGGTGATGATGAGATGGATGATACGTCGTCCGAAAGTAACACAGCTGTACACGAGAGCTTTTGTCCTCAGAACAGGACTCATTTAGTTTCGGAAACTACTGAGTATCGAGCTTCAAACGGTTTTGTTCAACATAGTCATGGACGTGCGGGTCCATCGGGGTACTTGAAAATTAAGGGTCAAACGGAAAATGCAGCTATAACTGCAGTCAAAAGACAGCTAGGAAGACATTATAGGGAGGATGGACCGTCCCTTGGAATTGAGTTCGACTCACTACCTCCAGGGGCTTTCGAATCACCTAGCAAGAATATAGATGATGGTAAGTATACTTACCTCTCTGTGTTAATTTTTCCTAGCTTTTGTTGACCCTGAAATGTTGGTATTATGAAGGAGTGGAAGAGGGATGTGGAGTTGGGTTGTTCTCAATCTGATAAAAAGAACGTTAGTATATGAAGTACTCCGTAATTTGTATTCCCATTAATCTCTAGGTAGTTTAGTCTTTTTAATATTTAATTCACGTGGTTCCCAGTCTTTTTGGGGGACCAAGGCTTTGTTATTATTGTTGATGGCTTTAAATCATGGAAAAATAAGATACCTTAAGTTTATAGAGAAAGTGAAGCACTGAAGCATCACGCTATATTTTCATTGGGTGACTTGATTTGTCGCCATTAGCTGAGGGTAAATTCTTTCCACGAGCTACTTACCAGTGCGGTATCTAATCTTTGTAGTCTCTCAGTTATTTTTTAAGTTGACTAAGTGGTGTTAGTGTAGTCTCAGCATAATAGCATATTACTCTGTGAATCTCAACTTCTATGAGCTACTTACCAGTGTGCTTGTTACTAATGATCTTTCCATTAGCTACTTACCAGTGTGCTTGTTTCTATGACCTGCAGATGGTTACGGATTCACAGAACCCGTTGGCCTTGGCCCTCGAGACATATCTGGAATTCATAAACGCTATGGCCATAGCACTGTAAGTTGATTAAATAATGCTGTTTTTTTCATTTCTGTTAAAATATTTTATCCTTCTCATGTATTCCAAGTTTTCTAGATCTTGCCCTAGTTGTTTTCTTAGCTCTTCTTTGCATGTGCTTTTATGCTTTACCTATAACTGTCGAGGACGAGTGGGGGTGTGGGACTTCTGAGTCTTCAATGTGTCAATAGTAGTACAAATGAAGCGGGTTTGTTGGTTTGAACATCACTGAACTTTGTTTATTGGATGTGAATTATGTGATTGGCACTTGACAAACTGGCTGTACAGTTGTGTTGCATGCACGGATGTTTGCAATTTGTTTTCATTTCCTAATTCGTATGGAGCCGTACTCATTATTCTTTTGGTTTGGATTATGACGGAGTAAAAAAATGGTTGACTAAGTTGGTTGCATTTCTTTTTATTGTGAAATATCCGTCGTTCAATGCAATTGTCGAAGCATAAATTTGCACACATCCAACCTTCTTACCCCTTCAATCCTTCATTTGTGGGACGGAGCCCTTCTGGCACTTGGCTATTGTTATTGTTGTTGAATAAATTTTCATCAAAATTGATCCAAGTGATATATTTGATTGGCAGATTAGGGATGAGGACATGTACGAAACTCCAGACGACAAATTCTCTTTCCGTCAACCCAAATCAAAGCTACCCTTTTCAAACCACAGCCGTGGTTTCCCTGACCAAAAGTCTTCTTTCGGTGTTGCTCCCTATTCGGATTACAACAGTAGTAGAAACACGAGTATTCCACACATGTATGATTTGCCAGGCCGCCCTCATTCATATGGCGGAAAAGCTATGGGTGATCCCAAAGATACTTTCTCACCTGATCATGATAATGTCAATCGTAATTTTCTTCGTCAAAAGGAACAATTTTCTTCCAGGCCTGCTGGTTTAAGTGGTAGACATAAGGATCCCATGTATAAAGACGATAGAATGCCATCCAACAGAATAATGAAGGTGCGCTTAAATGCAATAAATATGTGTTTGTGTTTAACATATGTGGGTGAATGTTCAACATATTGATTTATTTAGAAATTCCAGGACGAGGAGCTCTATGTCGGGAGAAGACCTACAAGCGAGCATCATGACTCAGTCAAATTAAAAATGCGCCCGCCAAATGAGCTCAAAGTGAGTTTATGCACATTCGTATATTATTATGTTCTTTTCTAGGGATATTTTCTTACTCTTAATGCTCGTGTTATTATCCTATGTGTCTTCAGGCTAACAAGAGAGGGAGGGAGGAGTTTCCGGAGGAAGATTATCCTATCAGATCGTCACCTCAAGATTTGGCCCTGTGGTCCAAACAGAGAAAAGGGTGAGCCAGTTGCTGTATGATACTACTCCTTATATTTTATGACTTTGAATTTGAGTTGACCTCTTCGACCCTCGAGAGGATATGAATATAGTGTTATCAAGGCTTACACATGGTATTTGTATTCTTGGTGGGAACCGATCCATGTGCAACGGAGGGGGTCTCGGGACACCAAAACAATATTTACAACAGGACACGTAAATAAAATTTTCTGGGTAGGCTATTGGTTGCGCTTCTTTCTTTTGTGAAGTAGCAGTCATTCGATGCAGTTCTCGACGCAATTTTCATCTTGGGTCATTCGGAAACAGCCTCTTTGTGTTGCTAACACAAGGGTAAGGCTGCGTACATCCGACCCCCCCTTACCCCGCAATTTGCGGGAGCCATTGAGGCATTGGGGTAATGTTGTTGTAGGCTATTGGTTGCAACAAAAGCCGGAAATCCTATGAATTAGTAGTGTATATATTGTCTTCCAGCGCGTTTGCTTCCTTTTCTCGATGGAAAATACTTTGATTTAATTGAATTTTCGAGTTTTACTTTTAGTAATATGGTGTTTCTTACAGGCACACAGAAATGCCATCGAATTTTAGTGAGGATGAAACTGCAGAAACAAGCTCCTCCTCTATGAACTGAAAAATGTTTTTTCATATCGAAAGGGGAAAAGTTTTGTTGCCGAGATTTGATTCATCGACTTTGGCCCTTTAGGCTACGAGATCGATCACTCGCTCATTCATCAAAATGGTGCCCCGATATATGTATATAATCTGATTTGCAAACATATGTAGAATCAATGTCGATGTTTTTACAAGTTTTGCATTTGTACAAGCCATTTTTACGCTGGCTCCGAGTATGTTATTAGCATTGATGATTTTCTAGTGCTCAAAAGAATGTAATGAATTATGTGCTTGTAACCTAGTGCTTAAAAAGAATAATTAGTCAAAGGAAATCGGAAATTGAATATCATAGAAGAATTACTGTTCTTGTATGGGCATAAATGCATAATGATCGCGGTAGGAGCACATATCAGCTAACTTCGTGAATTAAGCTATTAAGGGCGATAGTTATTAGTTGATGCTCATGACAAGAGATTAAATCACTCGTTAGCATAAAAAATGCACTTATGACCTTTACGCTAAAACCATGCCCAAGCAAGGTCAATTGCTAGGTCATAACCTTACTTGGTCATGCTAATGACTTAATTAAGCAAGATAATTAGTGACCAAATGTGGTTAATTTGTGACCTACAATAAAAGGTCAATTTGTTACCATTGTTGAACAAAATTGACCACCTTGGTGACCATCTATGTGTACAATTTCTATTGGTTGAAGAATAAAAAATAATAAAACAGTATATAATATGATAGTGGTACATGATTGAGAATGTTGTGAAGTGGAAAATGATTGGGTTAATGACCTAGGTCGTGACCTTTTGTTTGAGAGGGTGAAAGTTGGTCAAGATAAATAAAGTGTGATTAAGAGTAAAACCGAATCGCGACCTTTGCTTGAGGATGGTCTAAAAAACCTAAATAATCCGTTGAGCTATAATAATATGATAGGAGTACTGCGGAACCCTAAGACTATAGGGGTCGTCGAGGGTTCTCAACTTCTCATGTACATAATGGTTGTAGTCTTGTAGGCGGTAGCGAGAAAAAGGAACATACATCGGATGTATTACCTCAGATTTTACTTGTTTTTGAGCATTTTTTTATTTTTTCTGAGCTTATTACTCCAAACTCTATTTGTTTTTGAGCATGTGTGTATACTTACTGAGCTTAATAAAGTTTATAATTTAGATTTTAATTTTTTTTTCGTCAAAACTCAAATTTATGTAAGTTTTATATGTAATGCTTTTGAGTTTTATTGTAATTTTTTTGAGCTTAATGTTTTAGTAAATGAACTCAGAAACTTTATAGTAAGACTCATAATTTTTAAAACAAAGCTCAAAAACTTTATTATAATGCTCAAAAAGTATAAACTGGTGGTAGTACATCGGATGTATAATCCACTTACTGGGCGGTAGCTATAAAACACGTTGCAAAGTATTTATTTATATTTGGTTTATTAACCGAATTAAGAAGCTATCTTTAATTCTATTACCACTTCAATCATACAAATCAAATAAATTACTCAAAAACACCATGACTTATTCACTTGTCACTCAACCATGAAAAATACTTGTGTCTTTCGGGAAGACGTTCTCCTTACACTGAAAGGAGGAGGATCATCCTCCATTTTAGTCCTCCTCCAGTGTAAGGAGGACATCCTCCTGGAGAACACAAGTATTTCTTCCAAATTTACATACATGATACTCCCTCCTAGTCTGATTGTTGGTTTCTCTTTCCTTTTTGATGCTAGTCGGGTGTTGGTTCCTCTTTCCTTTTTTGGTAAGTTTTGTGTGGTACAAATTCAATTTCATGTGGGGTAGGGTGTTTTGTGTGGTCCAAATTCATTTCCTTAATTTTGGTGTCCAAAAGAAAGGGAACCAACAATTAGACTAGGAGGGAGTACAATATTATTTATCACATTGACAAAAGAAGATTTATATCCCATGATAATACATCAATACTATATATTAATTCCAGAAACCAAGGGACTTCAATGTAATTAAAGAAATTTATACAAATTAATTATACTATATAGTTTTAAATCGATAGCACCGTGTAATGGACCTGATAAAGGGACCTCAATGTAAATATTATATAGTTTTGGTTAAAAGTATAATATAAAGATGCATTGATGAAGAATATTTATGGAAATTAAATTAAATTAAAGTAATTAAATTTAGAAAACACAAAAATATAGTGATTTTCCTTAAAATTAATATGCCCCACTTATGGAATTAATTAGTATCATCATAGAATTATACATTAAATTAAATGTAGTAAAAGTAATAGTAGCAACAACGAGATTAATAAAATTAACGGTATTAATGTGGGAGTAGTGGCGTTATAATAATGATATTGGGAGTAGTGAAAGTAACAGTGGTAACAATGAGAAAAAGTATGAACAATTAAATAACCAATCAACTCAAGGAAATATTTTATTTATTTAAATATAGGTCGGATAAAATTAACGGGAATAATGAATTTAACAGAAAAAAATAGAGGAATTAGTAAAAGAAACAATAGTAACCACGGGAATAGTGAACGTAATGATATTAAGAAAGAATGTCGTGAAAGTAATAATATTAATAGCGGGGTAGTGAACGTGTCTCATAATTTGAAAATAAAATTTACTTTTCATCATAACTACAAGATATGCCATAGAAAAATATCTTACAAATAGTAAATGTGTGAGTTAGACAATTCCAACATAGTTTATTTCATTGAAAATAAAATTTAACGGTAAATAGAGATAGCCCGGGCGAAGCCGGACACCAAACCTAGTTAATACTTATGATATAACTCCTAGAATGTCTATATCATCTCACTCATTGATATGATTACTTGCTAATTTTACGGTTTAACTTCTAAAAAAATAAAATTACAAAATTATACTTCCTCCGTTTTTATATGATTTATCCATTGTTGAATATATGAGTGTGTAGTATTTTAATAAAATGGTAGATCATATGAAAACGGAGGAAGCACTAAAAAGAAAACAAATTCACAATACTAAAACAGTGACTCAAACGTTTGAACTTCGTCATACTTCCAAAAAAATTTAGAAAGTTATTTTACTAAACTTAAAACAGACAATACCCGTTTTCAGCGAGACTTCTGATTTCACAAATTTGGTCAAATCCTTGACCTTTGTTCTTTTGCCAAAATCCCAATTTCCTAAACCCCAGAGAAATTATCCTCTATCAAATTCCCAATTCTCTTAAACCCTAATTTTTATTCAATTTACTAGCAGATTCAAATTTACATTTTCATCAGTAACTGGGATTCCTATCCAACTAAAAACCCATCATTAAGGTATTCAAATACACACTGTTCTTCATAATCTTGTTTTTTCTCCATTAATTGATTAATTACAGTAAAATGACATCAAAGTTGATAACTTTATTACCACATGAAGCTCAAATTCAATTAGATGTATCATTAAGAGATGCTTATTGTGCTAATTACCCTAAATTTACACCTCCATTGAAGTATATATTGTTATCAAATGAAGATTATATAAGTATTAATAGGGCAATTGTTTATGGTGTTTTATGTGAACCAAATTTAGCAAATATTTGTATAAAGTATCTTCATGCACATGTGAATGATGGGTATTGTTTATTTATTAAGATTCTTGTGCAAATTGTTGATGGGTTGTATTCAAAATTATTGGAAATTCCTAAAGTTCAGTTGATTTGGGTTGCTTCTGTTATGGTTGATGTTAGTGGTGTTGGGTTTGATAATCTTTTCGTGTCGATTTTGAGGCAGATTGTTGGTGGGGATTTTAGTGATGGGAATTTGTGGTTGAGTCATGAGATGGTGAATTTGTTGTTAGCTAAATGGGATTTGATCTTGGACGAGGCGCCTGTTGTTTTGGGATATGGGTTGTATAGTTATCTTAGGTTGTTAGCTGATCATTATCGCTTACCGCGAAGTCCAAAGTCGACAGAGTTGAAGAGGAGGGAGATTGGGTTTTGTGTTAAGATGTTGAGGGAACAGTTTAGTTTGTGTGTTAATATTGGGAGGGATCTTATTCGGCTTTTGCAGGACTTGGTTCACATTCCTGAGTTTCGAGCTATATGGAAGGATCTTTTGATGAAACCTAGTGTGTTTGGAGTTCCGGATTTTTCAGATATTTCTAAAATCTATGGAATGAGGACTTCAAGTAGGTATATTTTGCTTAGGATCACTCCTGAAATGGAGACTCAGTTACGGTTTTTGCTTACCCATGTAAAGTTCGGGACTCAGAGGAGGCACCAGGCATGGTTTGCTAGGAAATTTCTTTTTGGTCCCGAGAGAGAGACTCTCATTATTGACATAGTTCGTTTTATTTGCTGTGCACATCATCCGTCAAATGAAGTGCTTCAATCAGAAGTGGTTCCGAGATGGGCTGTTATTGGTTGGTTGTTGAAATCATGTACAAAGAAATACATTGAAGCTAGTGTCAAGCTCGCTCTTTTCTATGATTGGCTCTTCTTTGATGAAAAGGTGGATAATTTTATGAATGTTGAACCTGCTATGCTTTTAATGGTGAACTCAATACCCAGGTATATCGACATTACCAGTTCTCTTCTCGAGTTTTTACTTTTGCTTGTGGAAAACTATGATATGGATAGGAAAAACATCATCCTCAAGAGTGTGTCTTCTGCTATGAGTTTGTTGGTCAGAAAAGAGGTAATTGCATCCCTCGATGTTTTAACCTCCTGCAACTTACTCCCCCCTTATGTCAAAAAGCTTCTTGAAAAATTCATGTTGGAAGTTGAAGCTGGAGTCATTTCCGAGCCTCGATTACCTGAAATGCTACCACAGAAAGTGTTGTCCTCGCTTTCACCAAATACATCGTTCATGGAAACTCAGCACCATCTAGCTGAGATACTTCCAGCACGTCCAGTGAATGCTGAAGCGACCACTCAAGAAAACTCGGTATCAGAATTCATTAATTCAGGGGATTCACCTGGTTTCAACCATGTGGATCATGTCGAAGATGTAGGTATTTTGATTGGTAAAATTGGAGATAGCATGAAAAGCTCAGTCAAGATGGGGCAACAAATAGTGGAAAAGATTCTTCTTTTATGTTGTCGTGGTACTCCTGAAAAGAAAAGTGAGATGAGCTCCGAAATTGTAGCATGTCAAATTCAGAAGGAACTTGAGTTGGCAGGCTACAAACTTTTCTCTTCATTGGAGACTCTCTTAAATAGTGATGATAGTGATGATGAAGTTCAATCGGTAACAGCCACCATCATTCGTGCCTTTATATTAAACAAACATCAACTGATCAAAGAGATGCTCTTTTGGTGGTCAAAAAATGGTTGTCTTGTTGGAGCACGGCTATTATCCTATGCTCTGAGACTTGCGTATGAAGCGCATGAAAGTGGCTATACAATAAGTTCTACTGAGATAAATAAGGCCCCACCGCTGCTGAAATTTCATATTGAAGGACATTTTACATATCTATCTAGAAATAGGGAGGATAATGGAATTATATCTTCTAATGTTGATAGAAAGGTGATATCCAAGATGATTGATGATGCTTACACCGCTTATAGAAGCATCATATTTGAAAATTCTAGCACTGCTTTAAATAAAGACTTCGGTACGTCTTCTGGTAAGCTCCTTTGTTTACACGCCATGCATTGCTCATTGTGGAAGAAAAATAAGTTAAAGTTCGTGTTCTATGGCATCTTTTTTCATCTTTCTGATTTATCCCTTGGTGATGAAGACTTGATTCAGCTGCTGGTCAGACAGTTGGAGGACGCTGATATTGTATCTGTTCAAATTGATTTGGGCTTGAAAAGGTATGCTTTATTTGGCGAAGATTTTGAAAAAGTTTTTCATCTAGTTAGTAGGTCTGTCCGCTGGAAATATGAAGATCAGCTCAAATTTTGGCGCTTGGCTACGTCAGAGCTTATAATTTCCGGGTTCCCCGTGGAAAGGTTGCTTTTGTGCTGCTTCTTCTCCGAAGATTTTGATCCAAAGGATTGTGGAATATTTGGGGGTCTAATGACACTGTGCAACTGCCATGCCCCATCACCTGAAATTGTGGGTGTTGTTATGTTGTTGCCAGATAATAAGTTCCCCGATTTTGCTGCCGCTGTTCTCTCTAATTGGGCCTATACAAATCAAACGATGTTATCTAATAGTTTCGTTGAATTTCTTAATAAAATTGAGAATAAGAATGGGGATGATACCCTTGATTGGGATGGTATCATCGTCAACCAATCTGCTGTTCTATTTTTGGTAAATTTTATTCAAGCACAAAGCGAACTAGGAAATAACATTCTAGCCAAAGTGGGGTTAAACTTACCCGATATAAGAACAAGGCTTGATAACTCAGCAGTTGCAATGGATACTGGATAGCTCCATAATTTTTTCGTTGCGTCCCTAGTATTACTCTTGTCTTATCCAGAAGTTGCTCTCATATAGTAGCTTCAGTAATGACGGTATCATGGTTCTTCATTTTGATATTATCTCGGGGTGAGCTCAGACTGGTTGACATTGAACTGATAAAGTGAGAAGCACTTATGCGACTTCTGCTCTCCGCAAGCTCCGGTGCTCCACTACATATTCAGCAAGAAAATGGTATAGTTGTTATTTCAGTCTTTTGCTTCTGAAGTTCTGATTTATAGGTGCTCGCCCCCATCTCATTTATATTGTCTGGTTGTCCACGTTTAAGTTTTGTCGGTTTGGTGGTAAAAAAAATGTCGATTTCTTGACCAATATGTTTCTCACAATTTACAATGCTTGCAAGTTTCTTAAAAAGATAAGACCACAACGGTTGACCACCAACGTCAAATGGGGTCAATTAATTTTGAATGGTCTAGTTAGCTTCTCTAAATTGGAATAAAGTGACCCAATCCAATACTAAGCTCCGTTCCTATGAGTTGGACTGTGTATCACAAGAAAGGGTTGTTGTGAGAACTAGGTTAGCCTGTTAGGTATGTGTTTATAATGTGGACTAATCATTTCGAGTTTCCGATGACTTTCTTTGAGCTTCATGAATATCTGAAAAGACGAAACTGTATTAATATCCTCATTTTAGTGTTGACTGAATAAAGAAGCTTGATAATGTACAAATTTTATATTCAGGGGTGATCATTCTTAAGCAACAAATTGCTTTTATTTTTGCAGATTTACTTGTTATTTGATTAAACCTGTATTTGTGTAGGTGGCAATTCTCACATGCAAGGTTCAAATCATGACTCGGTTGGGAAGAACCAAACAGCCAAAGAAGGCCGAGGAATAGCATGTGAAAATGACTATGAATTGCAAAGCTCGGCTAAATAAGTGATCAAATCACTGAATGCTCAGGTATGAATCGAATCTTCCTGTGATCACTACCTCAGCTTTTTTTACATGATATTCCCTCTTTTCAAATAGGTGGAGCAGTTGTAGCTCGGTGAATATACGATGTTCCTCCTTGGAGTGAAAAAAAATCTAATGATCTATAGCTTGTCTGTTGTAGCCTGTAGGCGACCCCGTTTCTTTTAGTTTTATATTCTGCATCTTTTTAAGTTTTTATTTCAAGGTATATATCTTTTTCCACATTAATTGCAGCCAAAATAATTGCTGTTTTTGGTTTTGGAAAATTGGAATATGGTGGAATAAAGCAAACTGGCGGACCAAACGGTTTGCACTGGTTTTTGTCGTAAAGTTGCATTTGTTCAATGCAAATTGCAAAACAATTATCATTATAGGTTCAATAATTGATTAAGCTGCTGAAATTCGCGTTTCTTGATTAACCTAATCATTACCCTTGCTATCGAAGGTGAAGATTGCCCTGATTTTGTTTCGACTGGAGTCTCATTGGCCAAGAGATCAACATCAACATCTCTTCAACTTTGTTCTTCCTGTTGATTGTGTGTATTCACCGACAGCAGTACCTTCCGCTCAAAATGGTTCGATAGCATGGAGCCTGATGGCTCCTTATCTGTCATGTGTTCCTCTGCCTGAACCAGTCTATGGTCAGTTATAATTTTGTTTTGTGAATATTAAGTAGCCAGACGATACCTTGTAAATTTACAATGTAAGCGATTTTCCATTTATATTTGCAAATAATTCTTAAATTACAAATATCAATTTTGTTTCAATTATAGAGCGATCAGAAAAAAAAAAAAAAAAAAAAAAAAAAAAAACTACAGGTAGATACAGTCTATGCTGTCGAGACTTGTCATTTTCGCTTAAAGCATCCAATTTAGCATAGTGTGGACGACTGACACTTCGTTTTAGGCATAAATGAATAAAAATACGAGTAGAATCGAGATAAAAGTAAATAAGAGTATTGAAAATTGAGATAAAAATAAATAAGAATATTGATAAATGTAATACTCCGTATTTGCGATATATGTCCAATATACGGGTGTATTCCGACTTCCATGTTCGAGGCGACTTATGGGTGTGTTTCCGACTTCCATGTTCGATACTTGTAGCCGAATCTTAACTAGGTCATGATAGTCACTAAGACTATCAATTAATATTCAAAACGTTTTTGGTTCAAATATCTTTATATTTAGAGTTGAACACCTCAATCAGTTACACATACACCCTTTGAAAAAAACTGAAACAGTAAATATATTTCATTAAATTCCAAAAATATATGTTACCTTATTATTATTAATACACAAACATAACTGAATTAGTCCATTTTCTCCTGAATTACTTACTATATATAGAGATCAATAATTCAATATTCTCACATTCACATTCACATTTCGTCGAAAAAAAAAAAAAAAAAAAAACAGATTAACAAATTTAAATTGAAAAGTCATGGCTACCCTTGTTGCACCAGAGAATTCATCTCCTGTTGATGATGCCCAAGTCATCAAAAAGGCTTGTCTTGGTAATTTTCGTAAATAACCCAACCTTTGTTAACTCGTATTTTCATATATTAAAAACCGCGACATAATATGTCTTGGGTGTTTTGTTATAATTTTCATGTCATTTATATTATGTTATGTGACAATTTGTTAATGATGATTAATTATTAGGATTGGGAACTGATGAGAAAGCTATAATCTCATTGCTCGGACATCGTAATTCGAGCCAAATAAGGTTAATTAGACAAGCTTATCAAGAGGTATACCAAGAGGATTTGATCAAGCAGCTAAAGTCTGAAATTTCAGGGGACTTTGAGGTTTGGCTTTTCATAATTTACAATCGCTTTACCATTTTTTATCGTCTAATCACGAAAATAATATAATTAACGACTTTGTTACGTGATTTAGAAAGCAATGTGCCTTTGGGTTCTAGACCCGGTTGAACGAGATGCAATTCTTGCGCATGACGCTTTGAAGAAGGCTATACCCGATTATCAGGTGCTCCTAGAGGTTGTATGTACCAAAACCCCGGAGGATCTTCTTGGAGTAAAACGCGTTTATCATAAGCTGTACAAGCATGCTCTTGAGGAAGATGTCGCGTCTCATTCTACTGGGAAGTTAAGAAAAGTATGTCGACAAGTTTTCTGTAAGACTGTTTTACAGTAAGACATCGCGAACTGTTAAGGAACTATTAAGGTTTGGGGTTGAGTTATGTTTTCTTGTAGTTTTTGGTAGGAGTTGTGAGCACATACAAGTACCATGGAGAAGATATTGATGAGGTGGCAGCATTCGCGGATGCAAATACTCTTCATGGTGAAATCCAAGACGGGGCTTCTGTTCATGACGAGATTATCAGGATTATCAGTACAAGAAGCAAGAAACAGTTGTTGGCTACTTTCAACCATTTCAAGGACATTCACGGAACATCCCTCTCGAAGGTACAACTCCTTTCTATGTTTTTCTGAATGCCCTGGCTTCTGTAATCAGCTTTAATTTCAGATTTTGCGGGATAATTAGTGTTTCATTGTGGTAATTACAGGCGCTAAGAGGTCCTGCAGAAAACGAGTTCTTTTCGACTGTGAGAGTTGCCATCCGGTCCATTAAGTACCCTCAGAAGTACTTTGCTAAGGTAAGATTATACTCCGTATTAATTAGTGAATCCTGTATGAGACGTTTTCATAAGTACCCTCAGAAGTACTTTGCTAAGGTAACATTATACTCCGTATTAATTAGTGAATCCTGTATGAGACGTTTTTATAAAAAAGACCGCTGCATAAATAAGTCTCGACTTTTCTTTTGATCTTTTCAAGTAATAATATAAACTGATTTACCGAGTCTATTCTTTCTTTTTTTCCAAGATCTTGCGGAATGCAATTAAGGGAATTGGCACGGATGAAGCTGTGCTAAGCCGTGTGATTGTGACACGAGCTGAAATCGACCTGAAGGAGATTAAAGAACTGTACTTGGAGAGAAACAACATTTCACTTGATCAGGCTGTGACTGAAGATACCTCTGGAGATTACCGCGCTTTTCTCTTAACTTTACTAGGGACTGAAGGTCATTGAGCTTGGCAATTTAGATGGGAATAGACTCATTGAGCTATTGAATTCAACGAAAAAAGGGTCGTTTTTACTCGTTTTAGTTACAATAAATTCGTTATTAGATTCAGATTAAGTCGAGTCATTTTAGAGTTTCAGACCGGGTCCGATTCCTTTGTTTTCCTAGTGTTAGTTGATGATGTAGTCCTATTAGGTTTCATAGGGCATATTTTCACTTCTTTTTTTAATTAATAATAAATCCTTTTTTTCGTTGCAAAATATTAGTGAGGATTGTTCGAAAAATGATTCATGGTGACTCTACCAAGTAAATAGGTCGTTAAATCGAGACTGTATCATGGAGAAGGTTTCAGATATGCAAAGCAGGAATTAGCCGTTCCTGTGAGAGAAAGCTTGTACTGGTTGACTGGTTGTTTCCTGCAGTTGCCAGTCTGTGACGATGATGTGCATTACTACAAGATATCGGAGGATGATGACATAACGCTGATGTATCTAATGAAATCCAAACTGAAAGACCTTTAATTGAACTTTGATGTATGCATCAACTCTTGCCTACTGTAAACTGTAACATTGCTCCTGCATACCCAGCATTAGATTAATGGGATATGTTCACCAAGGCGGAAATAATCCCACACGACCCTACGACACAACACTAGGTTTATAGAATATGTTCACCAAGGCGGAAATAATCCTCTCACGATTTCCACAACACAAAACATGTTCACCAAGGCGGAAATAATCCTGTCGCGACTCTACAACACAAACAATTTGAGAAAGGGCTTGCCAAGAATTATTTCCGCCTTGGTGAACATTTCCCATCAACCTGTTGTTGAGTATGCAGGATTATGCTCAAGGCGGAAATAACCCCGTCACGACACAAACATGTTCACCAAGGCGGAAATAATCCTGTCGCGACTCTACAACACAAACAGAAAGGGCTTGCCAAGAATTATTTCCGCCTTGGTAATGAGTATGCAGGATATCTTCACCAAGGCGGAAATGTTCCCGACTTCCTGTCACGACTCTGCAACACAAACACCATGTCTGCATTCCTGGTATTTACAGGACTTGCCAGTAAACGATGCAAGAACAAATTACAGAACACAAAACACAAATGCATAAAATTGTCATGATTTATTTATACACAATGTACAAACCACCATCATTCTCAGTAAACTCTTACATAACAAATCAAAGTTTCGAAACTATGAAAAAAAAAAAAAAAATCAAACAAATTACAGAAAAACATAAAATCTCAGTTGCATTATCAAAATGAATTCACTTCCAATCTATACACTCTTTTCTCCTTCCTCTTCAACAACTCCTTTGAAGCTTCTTCAAATACTGAATCACCTTCAAAACCGCCCCACATACTCGCCCCATCGCATTCTTTTCCTTTATCAACACCACCATTCACCTTATTCTCCGGTTTAATCACAACCAATGTCGCCCCTTCCATCACCTGCCCATTACTCGGCAACTCCAATTCCTTCACATACCACAATTTCATTACCAAATTCCCTACATATCCCATTTGAGATGTCGTTGTTTCAGCAGCTGCAGCTGCAGCCGCCTCCTGGTTGATACGAGTAGTACTTTCAATTGAAACTGAGTCAACTGAGTCAACTGAGTCGCGCAGTTCTTGAATCTGCGCGGAATTCATGTACAGCTTCCCTTGCTTCCCCGCATCTGAAACAACTGCATTACTTAATTTTGGACATTGATTCAATATCTTTTTCATTAAATTATGACGTCCAGATGACGCAATTAAACACGAAATTATCCAAATTATCCTTAATCTCAGCTCCTCATCCGAAAAAATAGGCTCATCATCATTTTCACAATTTCTCTCGCGACTCGCACCATCCTTACTTTGCAAAATCGCGGTCGCGCCTAGAATTACACATCCTTCCATACCTTTCCCAAAACCAGCTTCCCATTTCAACAATGGCATATTCTTATTAATCCCGATTTCGCCGCCATGGCAGGGAAGCTCAAGGTTAATTGACTCAACCTCACTAAAATTCTTCAAAACTTTATCAACCCAATTGAAAATGTCAACTCCACTACCAAAATTATTACTTGAAGAAGAAGAATTCAATAATTTTTTATTATTTAATAATATCATTTGTTGCATAAAATTAAAGGGTTTGGTCAAGAATTTAGAAACAAAATTCTTGAAAAAACTCTTTGACCCATTTCTTGATTTTGATCCTTCTTCAATGGGTTTTTTCAGTTTCGGGTTATTGTTATTCATCGTAATACTTACGGATCCAATTTCCGGTATCAACGTTGCGAAACGTTTCGAAACGGCGAGACATCGACATAATGATCTTGCATCGTAAATCTTGTTTAGAATTATCAGTAGAATTGCGTCTGGTAATTGATCAAAGTAATCAATTTGTTGTTTTTCTTCATTCACCATCATTTCTTGATTCATAATTCAACGCACGCGCTTTCAACCTAGTAAACTCGATAAGTAACAATAGTAATAATAAGGATAATTATAATTATAATAATTTGATGATTATTTGATAGAATTATAGAGAATAATATAATATAAGAAGGATGGAGATAATGAGAATATGTGAAGAGAAAAGACGGTAGATATTGATAATGGTGGGCGTTATTTAGGAAGGGAGGAAGGGAGGGGGGGAAGAATATGTCGTGTGGTTTGTTAGAGTATGAGTACGCGTTTTGAAGAGAATTTGGACACGTTGTATGTAAAGGATGTTGTTATCTACAATGTCGGCCACTTTTGTATCATTATTTTATGGATTAAAGTAATGGGGGATACTGATTATGATATGAATATATGAATAATTAGTGTATGATTATATGGTTTTGGGGTTTTGTAGGATTGTGTTGACTTAATGACTTGTAAAGTAAGTAAGTTAGTAGGGGAGATTAATTTGATAATAGTAGTAATAGTGGTTGATTTAGGGGTCCAATGGGGTGGAGAGTTGATCAATAGTACAGGTCAGTTCGAGTCAGTTTAATTCAGTTTAGCTTGTTTTGGCTGTAGGGCTAACTGGCTAACATTTCGGAAGGCCACCTAGAAGCTTGGGTACATAGCCTATCTTAGTCGGCCCTACTAGAAAGAAAAAATACTATTCGGGTTGGGTTAGGTTTAAGGTTAAGTCAGATAGGCTCGTGCCAAGAGACGAGCATATTTAGGGTTGGACCAAGTTTGTACAAGAGTTATACTCTCTCGATCTGTTTCGGTTATTCGGTTGCTATTTCACTAGTGTCGATCTCGTGCGAATGCGCGGTTTTTTTAGATAGGAATATTAAAGAAAATAATAATTATACAATTGTTATTTAACTCAATTTTAAATTTTAATTGTAAAAATTATTATTATTAGTGTTTTGTATTAATGGGTGGAAAAGGAAAAGTTTAGTATATTCCGGTTGTAAAAGTAATACTCCCTCCTATTCTCCATTTTCTTCCCTCTTTCCTAAAACATTATTCAGGTTTTCTTTCTCTTTCTTTTTTTGGAAACTTTTAATCTTATTTTATTCATTTCTCTCTCATATCACCAAACCCCACCCAACTCACAATTCCTTATTTAATTCCTAATTATTCATTTCTCTCTCCTATCACCAAACCCCACCCAACTCACAATTCCTTATTTTATTCATTCTTATCTCCTATCACCAAACCCCACCCAACTCACAATTCATAATTTATTCCTCTCCTTAATTCTTGTGCCCCCAACAAAGGGGAAGAATATGGAGAATAGGAGGGAGTATAATGAAAGCTCAATTACAGATATGATATAATAAAAGCCCAATTACAGATATCATATAATGAAAGCCCAGTTATCATTTAGGCCATGTTCTTTTGGACTTAAAGTCACTTAATATAAGTTCACTTCAGATCCTATAAGTTCTGTTCAGTTCAGTTCAGAACCTATAAGTTCAGTTCAGATTCTATAAGTTCAGTTCAATTCAGATCTTATAAGTTCAGTTCAGATCCTATAAGTTAAGTTCAGTTCAGTTCAGATCCTATACCTCACTTAATTTAAGTTCACTTCAGATCCTATAAGTTAAGTTCAGTTCAGTTCAGATCCAATAAGTTCAGTTCAGATCCAATAAGTTCAGTTCAGTTCAGATCCTATAAGTTCAGTTCAATTCAGATCAGATAAATTTCAGTCCAAAAGAACAGGGCCTTAGGCGGGACAATTTGGGAGATTTCTTATTCTTTTAGTATAAGGGGGATTTTAGGGCGTCTTAATCAATTGTTTGACTTTCTATTTTAAGAATATTTTTGCTGAACAATTGGATCATTAATACTCAATTTGGTCTATTTGTCATCTAATAATTGACTCAATCCTCTTTCCTTAGTTTTGTAGTAAACCAAAGGCAAACAAATGATTAAAATGGGGTATAAAATTTAGTTGTCTTCAACTTAAAACGATTTTAAACGAGATTTTGTATCAATTTGTAGATATGTCAATATAGTCTCTTACTCTCTTGAGTATCAGGATCCATATTACTTGAAAATGGTAGCATGAAAAGTTGTTCTCAACTAGCTACTCATAAAAGAGGCTAATTACTTATGATTAGCAATTAAAATCGAAAATAAAATAAATAAAACGAAGAAATATTGGTTATTGCTCATTGAATTGGAGTACGAGTGTACGGCTACTAAAGCACCTACTCCTTTAGACCGGTGTATAATATACGCAATTTGTCTTCTACAGAACGGATACATCGTTTTACTTCTAAAACGAACTCAAAGGGTAACACATAATGATAATATAAAGATAAAATATTTGCACTTTTGCTTGTCCTCAGACAATTTATTTTAGCAAATTGTAATTATTTAACCGTTTTAATAGTAAAACAGATCACAAAATCTCATTGAAGACGGACGATATCCGTCACAAGCTTGTGATGGATACCATTTCCTCTCACAAAATGTCCATTGAGAGGTGAGTGAGAAGGACATGGGGGGTGCCCCACCTTGTCGTTGTCCCCTCTCCTTTTTTGTGAGAAGTCACAAGCTTGTGACGGGATTAACCCTTCACAAGCAAGACTAGCTGAAAACAGATATATCTCGACTTAAACAAACAATTGTTATAAATTCATAATATAGATAAATCAAAGATGTAGATATGTATGTCGATTTGGCATTTCGAGGGAAGCACGTAGGAGTAAAAGATAGGGATCATTATTATACTACTTGGTCCACCTAGATATGAGATATCAATATTCAATATGGGTTATTTACATTATTTGCATGCTTCTATACGACAAAAATGTCTTATGTTATTTAATTTTCCCTCTACAAATGATTTTTCAACAAATGTGGAAGACACATATTAATTCAATAAAATTAAATAGCTAAAAAGTTTTTGGTATAATTTATTTTATCCACAAATGACCGATGAATAGAGTATTTTTTTTTTTTGGTCTATCGAAACGCGAACTTAGTCGCATTATAATATAGGGGAGGGGGCTTCGAACCTGTGACCTATTATTCACAACATCTCCGTCTTAATCACTAAACTATCGGGATAAGTTTCAGGTGACCAACTTGGTATACCAATTAGAGATTCACAAGTCTTTGTATAACGAGGGTTTATTCATCCTTTTAAACTTGAAACGGAACAAATATTATCGTAATACCGAGCCCTTGACTCCCTTTACAAAATATGAACAGAAAAATAGAATGTGAATTGAGTAAGCAAGCGGTGGTGAATCACGGGTAGTTGAAGAACATTTCTAGGGTGGGCTTGCATTCACGTAATCACATGTGAATCACTATTGTGCTTTTCTTGGTCACTTTGGGCTGCTTTTAGATCTATCGTTGTGAACACTGAACACCATGCACTTTTTTTGTACAAAAGTCTCATTCTCAAAATGCTCCGTACTTTTTGTTGTATCAAAGATTAGGGTAGTGGTCGTAGTACTATAGTAGTAAAACCTAATCCGACCCGTAAATGACCCAAAATTGAATCGAGACTTGACTTGAACAATTATTTTAACCTTGCTCGTTGAATGATTTGACCCATACTTGAGTTGACCGTTACATATTCAGCTGATTCATCCGAGGTGTAAGTCACCCACTCAAACCTAAATCGAATGAGTAATTATTTTTACCAACAAAATCGAAACTTGAGATGAATCAACATGTCTTTACCTAACTAATAAACGATTGAAGTGACCCGATTTGACTCTTTGACACACCAAACTACAAGCAATTTCACTAAAAAAGAAATAAGGTATTCACAGGTGAGACCGTTTACGAAAATATATGCAGTGTAAACCCTATGGACAGTCAACAATGCAATCCTTGGTTGCAGGTGATCCAGCTCCTGCTGCCATATTAATACACACATTCATGATTTATGAGTTTTAAACTTGGTAAACTTGATCCGCCCGAATATTTATTGCTGTAAACTGACCATTTTTTTTATGAAGGATTTAATAATAATATCCTGAGAATAAGCAAAATCCGAATAGCTTGACCTGACCCCGGGCGTACTCATATTAGTAACTCGAAAATAAGTTGACTTGAAGTGAGAACCCAACTTCGTTGACCCATTTATCAAGTTATATAAAAACGGAGTTGCTTTTTTACATACGGACTTTACTCTTTCACATACATTTTTTTCATTAAGTTTCCATATTATAACCTTTCCCTAAATTTAGACTCAATAGGTTTTATACATACATTTTACCCTAAAATTGAATCTAATTGTTCTTAAAACTTGAATTACGATTGATGTAATTACCACAAAATATGTCTGAAAAATCAATAGTACCACAAAATATGTCTGCAAATTCAATAATCCTTTATTTTCTAAGTTGGTGGGTGGAATTTCAATAGCATAGATGGGTTCTAGCTTAGCAGGCGTGATGTTCATCCTAGCAACTTTACAACAATTTTTCCCTAATATCATCCAAGAGTTCCTTAATCATCTCTGGTATAGTCTTGACGCCTTCATTCGTCCTCAGATCCAAATTACTTTCTACGAGTACAATGCCAACTCTTTCAAAACTAGTGAAAACAAAATAGGGTTTATAATTCTTAAGTTCTTCAATTAGGTTGATGGTTGGCGGAAGGCAGGGTGGTTTAGTTGTTGAAGAGAGAAAAAAAAATCAATTGGATGTGAGATGAAAAAATGACAAGGTTAAAATTGTAAATGACGTATGTGATAGAGTAAAATCCGTATGTGAAAAAGCAATACCCATATAAAAATTGTAGGGAAAAAAAATGAAAATTCAAATAAAATACCCAAAATAAGACGACGTCGTATAATCCTTAGAAGAAGAAAACAAAAATCAAATTCGATTGAATTCTCCAGCAAGCTTCTCCAAAGACCTCGAAAACCCTCCCATGGCGGTTTCTCTCTCCTCAACTCCATAACAATCACCACACTTTTTGTCTCTCCTCACCACAATAATGGCAATGGTGGCAACGACGAGCGAATTAAAGTTCAGCGTACTCGTCTCTTTCTTCGACGCCACAAAAAGAGTAAGTGGTTCCGCCAAAAAACGCGCAACATTTCGCAAATTCATCAACACGTTCTGCAAACCACACGATTACTTCTCCGCGATTCGCCTCATCCTTCCTTCGCTTGATCGCGCGCGTGGAAGTTACGGTCTCAAGGAGCAAATGCTCGGAACCTCCATTGTTGACGCGCTCGGAATGTCACGTGACTCCGAGGACGCGAAAAAGTTGATTGGTTGGCGAAGAGGAGGTTCTAAAGTCGCCGGAGATTCCGCCGGAAACTTCTCCGCTGTCGCCGCCGTAGAAGTTCTTCAACGCCGGCAGAATTCCGTCTCCGGCGGACTCACTGTCAGCGAACTGAACGATCTCCTCGACCGCCTCGCGGCGGCGGAGGATCGTCAAGGTAAGAGTAATGTTCTCGGCGAATTAATTCGCAAAACCAATTGGCAAGAGATGAAGTGGATAATTATGATTATATTGAAAGATTTGAAATTAGGTATTAGTGAGAAAATCATTTTTAATGAATTTCATCCTGATGCTGAAGATTTATTCAATGTTACTTGTGATTTACGCTTTGTTTGTGAGAAATTGTGTGACAGGAAGGTGAGACATAAGCGGCAGGATATCGAGGTTGGGAAGGCGGTCCGGCCGCAGCTGGCATTGCGTGTTATGAGCCTTGCTGCGGCGTGGAAGCGGTTTCAGGGTAAGGAGGTTGTTGCAGAGTGTAAGTTTGACGGTGAAAGGATTCAGATTCATAAGAATGGTGATGTTGTGAGATATTTTAGTCGGAATTTCTTTAGTCATACTGAATATGAATCTGGTATGAATGATGTGATTGTTGGGAATGTGTTGAGTGAAAGGTGTATACTTGATGGGGAATTGACTGTTTGGGATAAAGGGAGTAATTGTTTTGCGAGTTTTGGGGCGAATCAGAGTGTTGCTAAGTCGATGAGGGAAGGACGGTTGGATGGTGATAGACATTTGTGTTATGTTGTGTATGATTTGTTGTATGTTGAGGATACGAGCGTGATTCATCAGACTTTGAAAGAGCGACAGGAGTTGATGAGGAAGTTTGTGAGGCCGGTTAAGGGTCGGTTGGAAGTGTTGTTGCCTAGTGGGGAGCCTTGTTCGTCAGTTATTGTGAAACACGTGGATGAAGTCGAGAGGTTTTTTAAGGAGATGGTTGATAATAGGGAAGAGGGAGTTATTTTGAAGGATCTTGGGTCGAAGTGGGAGCCGGGAGATAGGGGTGGGAAGTGGATTAAATTGAAGCCGGATTACATTAATGCTGGGTCTGATTTAGATGTTTTGATCATTGGCGGGTATTATGGGACTGGTCGTCGTGGAGGGAGTGTAGCACAGTTTTTGGTGGGTCTTGCGGAGAGGTCGTCTCCAAATACTTATCCTAGGAGGTTCATGTCTTTCTGTAAGGTTGGTACAGGTCTTAAAGACGAGGAACTTGATGAGTTGGTCATGAAATTGAAACCGTATTTTAGAAAGTATGAGTACCCTAAGAAGTCACCACCTAGCTTTTACCAAGTTACAAATAACTCGAAAGAAAGACCTGATGTTTGGGTAGAAAGCCCTGAGAAGTCGATTATCGTGTCAATTACTAGTGATATTCGTACTATAGAGACTGATGCGTTTGCTGCACCTTACGGTTTGAGGTTTCCTAGAATAGACCGGGTGAGGTATGACAAGCCTTGGCATGAGTGCCTTGATGTTCAGTCTTTTGTTGAGTTGGTGCAGTCGAGTAATGGGACGATACAAAGAGGAGGTGATAATGAAGGGACGGAAGTTGGTAAACCGAAACGCACGAGAAAAGGTGAAGGGAGGAAGAAACTCTCCCTTACCGTTCCTTCTCATTTTGCCCGCACCGATGTTTCTGGCGTGAAAGGAGAATCGAGCGTATTCTCAAAAATGGTGTTTCACTTTGTCAATGTGCCCGCTGGTCATTCCTCGGGTTCACTGCACACTCTAGTTGTTGAGAATGGAGGCACTTTCTCCATGAATTTGAACGACACGGTGACTCATTGTATTGGGGCAGAGAGTAAAGGGATCAAGTATGAGGCAGCAAAACGTCGAGGCCGTGATGTCATCCACTACTCTTGGTTTTTAGACTGCTGTTCAAAGAAGCAGCTTCTCCCATTAAGGCCGAATCACTTTATCAACCTCTCAGATACTTCAAGGAAGAAGTTACAGGAAGAGATTGATGAATTCTCCGACTCTTACTTTTGGGACATTAATGTTGCAGAGCTGAAGCAAATTCTGTGTGATGTAAATACGTCAAAAGATGGAAAAATTATCGACTATTACAAGAAAAAGTATTGTCCTCGTGACAAATGGTGCTGTTTCCATGGCTGCCGAGTATATTTCCACCTGGTTGACAAGCGCCCCTCTTCTGAATGGGATGTTTTTCTGAGAGTTGCCACGAGGCGAATGAAAGTTGATGTTTCTGTCGGAGGGGGGAAAGTTGTTGAAAACCCGTCTGATGCTACGCATATAGTAGTCGTGTCATTGCCAGGGCGCGACCCGGATTTTGATACTTTGTTGCAGAGTTTCCCAGAAGACAAGAAACGGCTTTTGCGGTTGAAAAGGATTCATGTTGTTAGGTGCCAATGGTTGGAGGACTGTTTCGAGAAAGGGCAGAAATTGCCGGAATTGGTATATAACCTGAAGCCTGATACAATGGAAGAATCATCCTCGAGTGACGAGGAATGTGAAAATGATATTAACAAGGAAAGACTCTCGGCTTCTCCGGTTCATGAAGAACCTGATCCTCCCAAGAGATCAAAGACGGTTGCTCATGTTAGAGAACCCAGAAGAAAACGTGGGAGACCCGCTGCTGTTATTAAACCGCTGAAACCAAAAAGAGCCAGAGTTGGTAAAAGGCCTGCTAAATTGCAGGAAGTTGCGTCCGATGATGAATTCAGTGAGCAAGAGCGTCCCATACAACCGAGAGTGAGCGCTGAACTTGACCAAATCAAACCTCAAAGACCAAAAAGAAATAGTGTTCGAAAGAGGCCTGCTGTATTACAGGAATTTGAGTCTGATGACGAATTCAGTGACCAAGAGCATCATGTACAACCAAGAGCGAGCCGTGAACTTGGCCTGAAAGGAAAATCAGCCGTCAAGAAAACTGCAACAACCAAAAGGGCTAGAGGTGGAAAGAGGGCTGCTAAATTACTGGGAATCTCTTCTGATGATGAGAATAGCGAGAAAGACGTTCGCCCTGAATCTGCCATGGATGGCGATGTTTCTCCGAGAAGCGACCCTCATGAGAAGTCTATTATGCAAGAGGCTAATACTTCGGAGAAATATGATTCTGGAACAGATAGTACTGTACTGGGATCAAAACCAGTTACTTTGGAAAGGAACGTGGAGTACAAACGAGAAGAGCCAAAGCTCAGACATGACGAGATAAAGCACGGTTTAGACAATGCAGAAAAAAGCACGGAATTATCGACTAAACTGAAATCGGAAGAAACTGATGATCCAGCTCAAGCTATGTTACGGAATTTGATTCCGAGCCTTGGTAAGACGGCTCAACCTCCAACCCCTGTTTCCGAAGACGAGGATTTACCCACAAAAACTCCGAAAGAGGGCAGTTCTTCAGCACCAAAGGGAGAAACAGTTAAGAAGAAGAAAGTTAGTTACAAAGATCTTGTAAACCAGTTTCTTAAGAATTAGTGTGATGTAAAGTAACTTCATATCTACTGGTTTTATGATTAAATGAAGCCAAATGACTTTTAATCAAACGATATTTGATTCGATTACAAAGTTTTCTTATATAGAGTAGTGCAATATAGCCATGGAAGTCCAGGAGGGCCTCGAAAGAGTATAGGCAGCAAATGCCGAAATATTACACATTTTTACAGGAGATGAGGAAACTAAGTACATCAGATCCTAGAAGCGATCATTGGCGTGGAGTTCTGGAGGTATCCACAGGCAGCTGCAACCCCGCTTCCCAGCTTGACGGGGTATCCCACGTCCTTGAGTATCATTTCCACACCAGCTAAACATCCCAGCAATTGCAACTACAATTGGAAACAAATCATGTTATTCATGTCCGAAAATGAGAGCCGTAAGGTTTCCATAGATGGCGGGCGAGGGGGGTCGGGGTCAATTGTACACAATCTTGTCTTTATATTAAAAACACAAAGAGACGGGTTCAGATGACTCTTCACGAAAACTGCTGAGAACGGAAATTGCCTTTATATATATATATATTTTTTTTTGATAGTAGAAATTGCCTTTATTTTTTTTTGTGTTGACCAGGAGTATCCCCTATCGACGGGTTGACCCCTCCCAAGTTTGACTTTTTCATTCGCAAGAGTCAGGAATCGAACCCCTGACCACTTGTTTAAAAGATGAGAGCCCTTACCACTCACACCAGCCAACTTTGGTAGAAATTGCCTTTATATTAAAAACACAATGTGAAAAGAAATGTAGGCTCTTTTAGGGGATAAAAACAACTGTAGCTATTTCATAACAGAAAGAAAAGGGCAGAAGGCCAGTAGACATGGAAATTGTATGTACCTCATTCAAGTTACCAAGATGCCCTATTCTGAAAACCTTGCCAGCGACTTTGTTGAGACCGAGGCCTAAGCTTAAATTATATCTCTTCCATGCCCTCTTTACAATCTCGGCGCTGTCAATGTATGGAGGGATGACAACTGCAGTAACAGTGTCACTGAACCATTCTTCCTTCTGTGCACAATTCTTCAAACCCCATGCCTCTACTGCAAGTCTGCATCTCAACAACATGAGTTCACTATGTTAAATTATAATACCTCCATCAGCAAGTTTTACGTTATACGGAGTATTATCCTAGAGTCAGATTCAGAAAAACTGGGGGCGGTTTTAAGGCTTATGGGCGAGTTTTTAACTGTGGGATTTCAAAAACTCGACTGAAACATCATCTTTTAGTAATATTCATGTATAGGATCTCAAATATACAGTCCTACAGTTTCTCACTTTTATCGAAAGTGGTATAGAAATACTTGCCTGGTTGCCTTAGCAAGGCGGCCATGCCTGGCAATGACATTGTCAAGGCCTTCCTCAAAAATGAGATCCAAAGCAGCTCTGAGCCCATAAAGTAGTTGTATGGAAGGAGTGTATGGCCAATATGTCCCCATTTTGTAGAACTTCAAGTAATCATTCCAGTCAAAGAAAACTCTGACTGATTTGGCAGTCTTGGTCGCCTCAAGTGCTTTAGCGCTTGCACAAACAATCCCCATCCCAGTCGGAAGAGAAAGAGCTTTCTGAGACCCTGTCAAAGCGACATCCACTCCCCATTCATCCATGCGGAAGTCAAGAGCACAGATTGATGAAACACCGTCGACTAGGAGGAGTGCAGGGTGATTGTAGTGATCTGACAGCAAAGCCACCCATCAGAAACATTATCCAGATGATTAGTCTCCTACGACTTTACGAGACAGTTTTGTCAATGTTTCAGAGTAATCCATATAGAATGATCGCTATTTCACGGTCTCATTTTAAATGTAATGTGAGACCAACACGGTTCAATTTGAATCTTCACCTATACACCCATTTAAAAAAAGGGCAGCCTGGTGCACGATGGCGTTCCTGCTAGGCGAGGGTCCGGGGAAGGGTCCCACCACAATGGTGTAATTGGGGCAAGCCTTCCCTTGCCATTTTGGCAAGAGGCCGCTCCAAGGACTTGAACCGTGACCTCACGGTCACAAAGCAACACCTTAACCGGTGCGCCAAGGCTCCCCTTCTTCACCTATAAACCCATTAATCAACTAAAAATAAAATCAACGAATTATTACTCACATGAGTCAGTCTCGTGATAAGAATTCTCAAATGAGATTTTGTGTTATATAGCAACCAAGAATATGACTCTGAGTTTCACAGGTAAATCAGAATTCAGTACTCAGAAAATCTTTCTGGTTTACTACGAATTATATGGTGCCAACTTTGACAAGCTCTCCTAATCAAGTATTCAAAATCTACGGTGGAAAATTCAGATTAGGTTTCAGGTATAATGACACAAAAAAGTAGAAGTCGTCATTTTTTTTTTTTTTTTTTTTTGATAAGGTAAGAAAACTAGATTGATCCTCTGGGATAGGACCAACCTATCTCATCCTTTCGAATGGGATAGGACCAACCTATCTCATCCTTTCGAATGAGAGAGGTAAGTCATATTCTTGTTGATCATAAATAGTCCATCATATAAGCATCACATGACAGATGAAAAATTACCCAAAATCCTCCTGACAGTGGCTAAATTGTTGGTAACACCAGTGGCAGTCTCATTGTGAACAATGCAGATAGCCTTAATAGTATGTGAAGTATCAGCTGCCAATTTTGATGCCATGACTTCAAGGTTGGCACCATGTCCCCATTCGCTCTCTACAACGTCAACATTGAAGCCAAGGCGTTGCTGCTGATCAATCCACAACAAACTAAACTGCCCTATCAGGAAGGATATAGTTCGGTCTCCAGGTGATAGTGTGTTTGTCAAGGCACTTTCCCATGCACCAGTACCTAGAAAAGGCATTTTCTGATCACTCAACTGAATAAAGTCAATACTACAGAGCAGTTATCAATATTATAAACATCAAAAGGATCAAGATGTTCCTGGTTGATCCATCTGTGTTAAGGCTAGTCATGCCCCAAAAAGTTGAAATTTCCCCCCAAAAATTGTTCTCCGTAAAAGCTAGTAATGCCTGGTTGTAAGTTTGTAACTTAACATAAGACGGTGTACAAACATATGACGGTGTTACCTAATTATCTTAGGCCAATTTAGAAAACATCATGATTCAGTTTTTCTGAAACCAATTTTATGTTGCTGCTATTGCGTTAACACGTTGCTGACATTAAATTGAAAATCAACATAGAAGACGACCAAGTAGAGTTGTACCTGTTGTAGGGATGATAAAAGGGGTTCCAGTGGTAGTTTTGAAGATCTTTTTGACATCTTCAAGAAGAGTTTTGGTCAGTGCAGGTATAGCAGGAGACCGATAATCTTCATTGTTTCGATTCATGGCTCGAATGACAGGTTCCGGGATATTGACAGGCCCTGGAACAAACAAGTGATTCCTCCCTGGTCCATAAACATAGTCCATCTTTCCCCTTGAATGATCACCGGATATGTTAAATTGAGTATCTACACCAGCAGCTCCTTAGCTGCAAAATACAGACACAATATAGATTCGTCATTGCAAAGAAATTATATTGATGACCCATTTCAGGTTGTGCATAAAGCCACTGATAAAAATGTTCAAAAACCCAATAATATCATCAACAAAAATATTTCGACGACTGATATTCTTCAGTGTGATTCGAATGCGTTTGACTGTTTAAGTCTACACAACTACACCAGTGTCCAGTAAGACTACAACTCTTCTGGGATTGCATAAAATCCTTCAGAAACAGATAACTTCTTCCTAAACTAGGAGTATTCATTCAGCACAAATTTGAACGGAAGAAATGAACAGTTATTGAAGAAATTGACTGGCATATGAGCACAATAATTAATAATTAGAAGTGCCACAGTTGAAAAAAAAGGATGAACTTATTCTAGTTAGTTACTTGGCATCACAGGAAACAAAGGTTATGGCATGTTCAGATCATCCAATTTACCAAGGAATGAGATCAAATGACTCCACATAATAATAAACGGAAACGTAAAAATGACATTTTTGACTTTGAATCTTATATCACTTGGTAGTTGGCAGTTGGCACCACATGATGCAAGTCCACATGCTGTTTTTACTCTCTCTATAAGGTAAACAGAGATTTTGGGTAGGGAATCAACATATATGCCTCTTTACTACTCCCTCTGGCTTTTATTTTTCTTCCCGTTTCGTATTATAATGAAATGGGAAGAAAACAGCAAGCCGGAGGGAGTATTAACTATGACTATATCCCAAAATTATGCAAAATTTTCTCGCATAAATGATGACCGAAATTCTCTTTCATCATTATACTCCATTTTTTCTGCCTCAAAGGAGCCAAAGAATTGTAATTCTTTGGTTTTATATTATGATAGAATAAAGAAAAATGACTCACTAAACTATAAAGTACTATGTAGTAGTCAATCATTGCATATCTCTGACGCGTTTTTGAGTCCAGGTCATGTAGAAGTAGCCTAGAAGTGGGACAACTTACTAACACATGCATAGGATTAAATCTCGGTTATCGCAATCCAATCTGACTTAATGATGACAATATGGCCTCAAAGTAATGCAAATTCCGGTCATGGTGACCTTCAAATATTTTACAAATTGGTCCTGATTTTGTGTTATGGTCCTTATTTAATACCATGAACACCAAGTCAAGGCTCCAACCCTCAACCCCACAACTTGCGGGAGCCTTTGAGACACTTGGGTAATATTGTAAATATACTACATCTTTCAAGTACTAGTTATGCATATGTGAGATAGCTTCATGTCAACATCTGATTTGAAGGTTGCAACCTTACTCTATGTCCTACCTTCACGCTTCATAATATTTCATGGATGTAACAGTTGACTTAGTTCTTATACAGTACTAGTAGATGGACTTGGCTCATAAAGTCTCAACTAAAATTATTACTAGTACTGGCAAGTAGCAAAATAAATTATATACAGTGGCAGAACCAAGCAGGGGCACTCGCGCCTCGGAACAATAACATAAATCCTGGTTCCGCTACTATTTATTATATATGACAACAATAATAAAAAGGAGATGATTACCGGAGTGAGAAAGTTGCAGATGAAGAGGACTGATTTGAAGCCACCTTATTAAGAAAGAAAAGTTGACTATGATTAAAAAAGAACAGTGAAACTTTAAAAGAAATGGAAAAGAAGGGAAATTAGAAACACCCCTGAATTACAGATAACATGATCAACTTTTGCTTTTATATCAAAATTTAATGAGACAAAACACACATTTAATACTACGTGGCAGATAAGGATCCTACCTTGTATGGCCAAGAATTGATACATCAGCTCCAACTCATTTGGAGATCAAACAGATATTAAGATGGTGAAATTGATATTAACCTGTTCATAATACAATTTAGAGTAAGTCTTGCTTAAAACGGGTCGGATTTTAAGACGGGTAGTTGTGTGAGAGGAAATGGGTAGAGGGGACAAAGGTGGGACCCTCCATGTGCTTCTCCACTCACCCTAAATGGGTATTTTGTGAGAGAATATGGTATCCGTCTTATTAATAAGACGGATACCCTTGGTCTGAAATAAGAATTGGGGTACAATTTAAGTTAAGCTTTCGAAATAATAAATAAACGATATTAAAAGCAATGAAAATGTTACTCTGTATTTATATTACGATCTTTGCCTACTAATCAGGTCGAAGTATAGCTCTTCCGCTGTTATATTGACCTTTACGCCTCATTTTAATTAAATAACTTCTCGTGGTAGGTTAATATATCACGCATTCACGCCTAAAGTATTTCTTTGTTGGTTAAAAACTGCCTAATAACACGGTCCATCTCGAAAACGGCCCAGATCAGATTAAGGTAATTCAGATTATTCATGACAATTTGTTGATAGTACTAGATGACTCAAATGGCAACTTGGTATATAAAAGGGCGATCCCATAAACATGGTATTAAATCTTGATTTTGTCACGGTCGCACTATCAGTTATCACAGCCTAATCTCGCTAAATGGGATCAATATTGCTTCAAAATGCTGTAAAATGAGGTCACGTTAAAACTCCAAAACCTTTATATCTCGTTTGCTTATTGGTGTCGTGGCCGATTTTTAAAACTCTGCCTAGAAGAAACAAAGCTAAAGATCAAGGAGGCCTAAGCCTATATAGAAATATCCTAATAATATTTTTTGACAATTTTATAAATCCTAATCAACAAAAACTGGAATCTTTTTATAGGGCTGAGAAAGCCAAATAAAAGATAACAGGATAATGAGCTATCAACCACAAAATTCCTTTGGCCAATGCCACTGTCATTTTGGTCCAGTTTGTTTTCCTAAGATGTAACCTTCCTAATATTGTTCTCTTCCTCCATCTTCGAATTTTTGTACCTATTAGGGGAAGGGAAAACAAACCAAACCTGGGACGTGTGTCAACCGTGAACATACATTTATATCTCCATTATAACAACGCCGAAAATGAAAATACCAAAGCATCTGCTTTATTTCAGCTAGCCTAGTTGGTAAAGTGTTGACACGCTGCAAAATATATGAATCAAAACCCTCCTACGACTCATTGCCGTATACTCAGGAAAATTAAGAAGAGATATTTTGGATGGAATGAACAATAGAACACAAACTATAAAAGAAGGTAAAAAGAGATTATTACAGCAAACCTTGATCAACCAGCCATATGGTAACAGTCCAGAAAAAGGCACTGATAAGTGTAATTCCTTGCGCCGCACATACTGACATCCAGAACCAAAATATACCATCAGCTTTCACGGCAAGAACACCGCATAGAGAACCAAAATATACTACTCCGTATCAGCTCTAACAGCAGGAACATCAAAGTAAGGCTGAATTCCAGACTCTATAAGCCTCAGGCTGAGGAAAACATTCTCAGGCCTCGGCTAACTTTATCATATTACAGGAAAAAATATGCATTTCACAGATCGTTTCAAAACCAAGAAATCGAAGAAAAGTAGTAATATCTAGAATGAAGAACAGATTAACTGAATGAACAGGTACCTGATCAGTGCTGCGTTCGTACTAACCAGTCCAATCACCTGCGACAAAGTATCAAATTAGCAACTTGATCAAAGCAAAATGATAAGACAGAGAGTTTGGATACTGGTAACATAAAACCAGAAATTCTGAATGATTGACAAGTAGATTTACGGAGACTGGAAAAAAAATAAAGGGCTACTGGATAAACCAGTGCAATCAGTCTTGTATATTTCGAGATATACGTCTTTCATAAACTATTGATCAAAACTCAAAATAATTACAAGTTACTTTCTGACCAAAACTTAAATAACAAAGCTGCAGGCTGTGTACCCTTCCAGAGAAACAAGTACAAAAGTCACCGTTATGGGCGACTTACAAAGCAAGTTGGTAAGCAATCTCAACATGTCTTCTCTATGTCAACTGTGTTTCCAAGAAGATTCTTCGCTTGCCATCAGCTAGTAAATTCAACAGGTTTAGCAAAACTAAAGTATCACTTCTTGAGTCGTCTTCATCACCAACCATGCCGCCAACCGTCAAGTTTGAACTATCTCATAGCCATAGGCAGCATAAATCACCAATTTCTACCAGGAAAAAACAAGGGTTTAACATTGCTTGTCTCGTCACCAGAGAAATATTCTTACTTACACCCACGAGCTAAAAACGTAAAATCTAAAGATAGTTAAAACGTAAAAAAATACCTCATTCCCCCGCAGTGGAACAACTACCTTACGCCAGATGAGAAACCTTGTCTCCGGAAAGGGGCCTGAGAGCCTCTAATAAAGCATCCATCCCAGGTTTCTTCCTTCATTTCGCTGCTTCACAGTCGACAAGGTTATGTGTTTAAAACTTTAATCCAGCAGTTCGAAACAATATAGTTTTTTGCCCATTCAGCATTGCTGACTGGCGGCAACAACTGAAGAACAGAAAATAAATGGCAACATTGGTCCTTTAACGACATGTAGCTCATAGCAGATTCAAGCGACTTCTTGCTTACAAAGTTTGCAGCCTTTCCTGCAGTCTTCTTGACCTCCAACTTCTTTCCCTTTCACTATTATGTCATTTACATCCATGCTTAAAAGTCTCCTTTCGCTTTCCTGTTTATTCTCTTCCTTGAATACTTAACCCCAGACTTCATGATCACATAGTACACCTTTTCAAATAAGATAGTGCTCAAATAACAACAAGTTTCTCCAAGTAAACACCAGGAAACTAGAATAATGTTTCAATTCTCAAAGAGAAAAATAACTCTTTCAACTAGCATGAAAGTAGATTATATCCTTTGCCTGTAAATAATCTTGTGAGCTGTAAGAGCTCTCGTCTCTTAGTCAAGTGCTGAGAGGTTTGATGACTCACAGTTGCGCCTTAAGGGTCTACTTATAATAACATGTCGAGAGAGCATGACAACACCAGAATGAAAATCATCAGTTACTAGAGCATTTAAATGTTCCATAGACTGATGTCGCAACTCAACCTTAGTACTGCCAACAAGTGACGAGTCTCTGAAACTGAAACCCTCTGCGAGACATATACTCCACTAACATGTCCGAATTTCACCATCTGCATAATAAAGAACAAGATTCAATGTTACAATAACATATCCTATCGAACCCTTAAAGCCTACATGTATACATTATTTAGCTAAAACACGTAGGAGCATATCAAATAACGAACATCCCTACATTGACAGCTTTGACAGAAAGAAGTCGCAAAATTACTCAAACCCACTGGTCTACTCTCACACATTTGGGAAGTTGCAGGCTCCATATCATGGCCACCGTTAATTAGCATCCACCTCAATCTACGACTCATTATATTTGGCTCGGCAGCTCACCATAACTTTCGATAATGCACATCACCTTCTTCTCAAAATCACTTCAATTGAATTCAAGTCTATGTATATTCGACTATGTACTCAATTTCCGATACTTCAACATGTTTCATGTCATGTGTGCTGTCAATTGGAGTCTCCGACACAACACGACTCTTAGACACTTCATTTTAGTCCAAAATGACAATTTTGTAGAAAATAATCGTATCTGACACTCTGACATCGTGTCATGTTCTTTATTATTTACAAAAATTTCTTCTTAGCATCCGAGTCAGAGTAACATAGGGCAGTTCACAAAATGAGTCATCCATACGGATAGCTCTACCAGTGACCGTTTTAGTCAAATAATTCCAAAACCATGTCATCATCATTTACAAAAATGTAGCTCCTAATTTTATGGCGAAATATAACACAATAATTATCGTGTAAGACCGTTGTAAGACGTACTACGGTCGTACACTGCCTTGCACACCTTATTTAATTATAACACCCGTAGTAATTGAGATGCATGAGCATTCCAAGGTCATTGTACGACATACAACGGTCTTACACAATAATTAGTTGCGATTAGCACACGTAAAATTAACCTTAAAAAAATAACTAAACAGAAACACAATTAATTAAGCAAATGCAAAAAAAATAATGGCGAACAATTACAAAATGACTGAAAATGCAGTTCTAAAGACGAAAAATATACAATTAAATTGCGACGCATCGAACAAATGAATTAAAATTAGCTTGATAAATATAAACCCTAACAATTGAAATCCAAACGAATTGAACATCTAATTAACATAAAATACAAGATGATTATTCACTAAACTGTGATTAAGAGCTCACCGATCAAATTTAGTTGATGAATTTTCAAGTTTTCATGCTGATTTTCCCGCCATGCCGTTTGTTTTCCAGAAGGGAGGGGAAATTGGACGATTGATGATTGTAAAACGACGACGCTTAGTGATCCATACTAGACCTACTCTTGGACTTGTGCGATAAACCAGCCTCGAGCGGAAATCGGATAGTCGTTAAAAATGATTTAATACTTTTTTACGGGTGCAAAATTTGAACAGCTTATTTATGTCGCATGTGAGAATCGATACCACAACTTCTTGCTAACTCTTGTTCTCAAGTTTTTATTTACACAACACAGGTTTATTGTACAACAAAATAACAAATGCCTTTACCCACTAAAGTGATTATACGTATTCCGATTTAAATATTAATAGTTAAATAACTTGGAGCAAAAGCCCGTATAGCTCAGTGGTAGAGCGTCAGTCTTGTAAACTGAAGGTCTGTAGTTCGATCCTGCATGTGGGCATTTTTTCGTTTTAATTTTTTTTTTTTTTTTTTTTTAAAATGTCGGATATTATTAAACTGCGCTTAATTTCGTCTAACAACTAACAAACT
Organism: Silene latifolia; assembly: GCF_048544455.1. NCBI lineage: Eukaryota > Viridiplantae > Streptophyta > Magnoliopsida > Caryophyllales > Caryophyllaceae > Silene > Silene latifolia. The sequence continues at coordinate 338,722,520 of NC_133537.1, read as the reverse complement.
CATACAATAATTTGTGAAATTGTGAACATATGTTAGTATACACATAATGACATAGGCCCTGTTCTTTTTTATTTTTTCATTTCAATATTTTTTTCTTTGATCTGATTGTGCTTGATTGGACTATTGTATCCTATAGATCAGTAAATTTCTTTTTTTTTTTTAAATGTCGGATATTATTAAACTGCGCTTAATTTCGTCTAACAACTAACAAACTCATACAATAATTTGTGAAATTGTGAACATATGTTAGTATACACATAATGACATAGGCCCTGTTCTTTTCGACTTGAAATAAGCGGACCTTAAATCTAATCTCTCTTGTAAAATGTTATAGTCATGAGTCCTGCTCGTGAATTTCTTGACGTGATATTAGAGTCATATGACTAATAAAAAGTTCCGGGTTCAAATTTCATCGCCCCCCACCCCAATATTAGAGCATTTTTGGCCTCGATTCTCAAAAATGAGTTTTTGTTTTTCAAGCTTAATTTTTCAAAAGTGTTTTTCAAAAGCAGAAACAACAAATAGCTGCTTCTATTTCTATGGGCAAAAATATGGATTTTTAGCTTTTGAGAATTTTTGTTTAACTTTTAGAAAATTATGTGTTTGGCCAAAAAGTGTTTTTGAGTCCAAAATCACTTTTGCAAACTAGGTCAAACACACACTTAGTTGTTATTAGAGAATCTGATTCTCTTCCAACTTCATTTATTTGCTCAAATAATTGATGGAGATTCTCTTCGTCTTCTTTTCTTATTATTCACACAAAAACAGAATTAAAGTTGTTCATCGTCATCGTCTTATCAGGATCTGATGTTCTGATAACAATTAATCGTACAATTTCCATTCATCTATAAATAACCCTTCACGTTTTTCATAAACATTCATATAAATTCACTCATTTTCGCTACAAATTTCTGTAATCCAAAGTCCTAAGATAGGTAAGTATGGAGTCACTGCTTGAGTAGACAGACCTTGCATCGTTCACACTCTCTTCTTGAGTGCTGGAGTGGGTAGATTAAAAAACGTTGTAGCGGCCTTCATCGCTTTTTGATTTACCCCCTCTACACGCAAGAGAGTGTCTCCTCGTGAAATAATGGTGGTGGGCGAGCAAGCGGAGTCAATGGTTGGGTCGGTGGTTGTGGTGGTGGTGGCTAATGTCTCTTATTGGAACCGTCGTATAGGACGGTCCTATAAAAGAGTAACTGATTAAATTTTGCTTCCTTAATATTTCAAGTAAATTGCTTTGTCATGATGGTTAACTCTTCACTCTTTCAAGAAGCACAAATTCTCATTATAGACGGACACTATCCGTCTATATGTATAGACGGATACCACTTTCCCTCACAAAATACCCATTTGCCATAAAGTGGAAAGCACATGGGGGTGCGCTACCTTGTCCCCCCTACCCATTTTATTAGAGGTCTTTACCCGTCTGTTCGCCCCACCCGTCTATACCAAGATCTACCGTTCAAGAAGTTGGGTGGGTTCGATCCGCGTTAACACTACCAAAACTTGAAAAATGTCACTAGGCATAACCTGAACAAAGGCGGTAAGGAATACAATGACACACCGTAACACTACCAAATGTGTTGACATAAATGCACAATGATAAAAAAAATATTAGTAGTACAACGTAACTAATGTTCTAAATTGGGCTCCTAAAATTGCTAGTCCCAGCGTCTGCTGGAGTACTCATAATATTCGATTGCACTCAATTCCTATGTTACTCCGACACTTTACTTTTTTTTTTTTTTTTTTTTGATGACGAGGGGGTTGAGTCCTCTCCGGGCCCATGCATTCCCGCACCACCACATGGACCATGTAAGTCACCCCCTTCGGAGGCTTTAGTGGCCAAGTGATCATCGCCTCAGCTGGTAGTCGAACCTGAGACCTCTCAACTCCTGCATTTCTGCAAGCTTCAAGGTTTAACCCAGCTACCACTAGACTAACACCACTTGGTTCACTTCACTTTAGTTGTACGTCGCGTGTCAGTACATCGATCTTAGACGATAACTTGTCCAGAATAGCACACCTAAATCTAACATAAACAACTAACTAAACAAAAGAACACAATTAATTAACCAAATACTCAAAATTATATGCACATACCCCAAAATTAATAGCGAACTATCACAAAATAAATGAAAATGAAATCATAGACGAAAAAATATACAATTAAATTGCGACGAATCAAACAAACTTTGGTAAATTTAAACCCTAACGATTCAAATCGAACGAATTGAACATCTAATTAAAATAAAACATAAGATGATTATTCGCTAAATTGTGATTAACAGCTCACCGATCAAAATTAGTAGGATCAATTTTCAAGTTTTCATGCTGATTTTCCCGCCATGCCGTTTGTTTCACGAAGGAGAGAGGGCAGTTTGACGAAAATTGATGGATCACTAAACGACGTCGCTCGGTGATCCTAAAACATGCTTTTTTTATTTTTTTGGGATATTCTCTCGTGTACCCCCTTAACTTTTTTATTTTTTAAGATGTACCCCTCGTTTCTTGCAAAAAAACTTTGATCGTCAATAGCTCTTGGTTACAAGTTCAGAATACGATAAACTTTTTTTCCAACTTGACCGTCTTTTAAGAGGTCCTCAGTTTGCAAAAGAATTCACCGATACCTCAACTCGTAGTCGGGAATTATGGTCGGTCAAAGTTTATTCGTTAAAAAAGTTTTGACCAACCATAACTACTGGCTACGAGTTCAAAAAGCGGTGAATTTTTTTTTTTCAAATTCAAGGCTTTGACGAGATAATTGGTTTGAAAAAAAAATTATCGTTTTCTGAACTTCTAACAGAGAATTATTGTCGGTCAAAGTTTTTTTGTGAAAAACTAGGGGTACACCTTAGAAAACGAAAAAGTTGAGGGGTACACGAGAGAATATCCCTATTCTTTTTTTGTTTGTTGCATACTGTGGGATTTGATGAGTAGGTGGATTATAATCCGATGCATTACCACCAATTGTATAGTTTCTGAGAATATGATGGGGCATATTCTGCACCGCTGACCAAGTCAACACACTGAGCAAGGTCAAAGATATCCACAGCAAGTCAACGACTTAGATAGCCTAGCCGATGCATCCCATCGGCCTGCCACCCGGGTCTCGGCGTGACAACCTCGCCACCGGGACACACATCCGCGTACTCATATCCAAGACCCCTCGGCGGCGAGTCAACATTGTCCGCCGGCCTGCCATAGGTCCCTCGGCCGAGGGGTAGATCAGTCTTTCCACCTGCTAGCCACTTGGCCACTTGGCCACTACGTGACAAAAGGTGAAAGTCTATAAATACTCCTCAACCTTCATTGAGGAAAGCATCTCACAATTATAACCTAAATACACTATTCATCTGGTAATATCTCCCTTATCTCTCTACAATACGCATCTAGCCAAGTAACACAAATTAATCCTTCAAGTTTACCGACTTGAGCGTCGGAGTGAGTACGCTTGGCACACACCAAGCCCTCGCCTGCTTCATTGTTGCGGGAGAGGCCGAGTGGGACGATAGGAGCAAGAAGGATTCAGCTCAAGACATTATTCTACAAGCCACGGGTGGTAACTAATCACTGCTCCGGAATTACACCCGGAACAATTGGCGCCGTCTGTGGGAAAAGACACTAGAAGCTAGTCACATTCATTCCCAAAACAAAAAAAAAAAACAACAAAAACCCACCCAAAAAGCTAAGAAAATGTCGAAACAAAGAAGAGGTGTTCGTAAATCGACGAGCCCCTCCACCCGGATGATACCTTCAACAATTCGAGTCGAGCGACCCTCCACCGGCGGAGTAATCCAACCGGAGTTCGGGATGCCGATAATGCCGATACGCTGCCGCTTGCCAGCCAACCAGGTCACCATCATGGGACATGTGGTTGACATAGCAAAACTGAAAATGGTCCTGGACCTAATTAGCAATGCGTCTGCTCACACTGTCACACCGACAAGAGCGGCGGAAACCACCCAGGAGACCAGGGCCCAAAACGTGACTCCGAGAAATCTGAACGGAGCACTAGGAGAAGTTGACCCAGTCAAGACGCCGGGGGAGCCCAAAGTGGGCACGGTAGACCTAAGTCCTTCCCGCACTCGCGGAAGGACAGCGTCCCCGCCACACGAAGGAGGCATACCCCAAAGGAGCCAGAGGAGTCCGACTCGGCGAGTTGGAGAAGGAGTCATAGTCGAAGAAGGAGCCCCTCCCGCTACGAGGGGAGGAGCCAGGATAGGGATGCGAGGAGCCGATCGCCACGTGTCATTCAACACGTGGTCAGGCAACCCCTCAACGCCTACGTCCTAGAAGTCCCGGTGCCAAACAAGCTAAAACTGCCACCCCTATCATACAAGGGGGATAGCGATCCACCACCACGCCGAGGCTTTCGAGTCTTACATGTCGGTGTGGGAGCAGCCCGACGAGGTCTCGTGCCGAATTTTCCCAACAACTCGCATGGAATGGCTCGGAGCCGGTACAAAGGGCTTCCCGATGGCTCGGTGTACTACTACGCCGACCTGAAGGGCGCTTTCCTAACCCAAGACTCTGCAATAAGAGAAGGGTCGTAGAGACCTCCGACCTCCTAACTATCGAGACGGGGGGGGCGAGTCTCTCCGGAGCTACGTGAAGAGGTTTGATGGAAAGGTCCAGCAGATTCGAGAAATTAATCCCGAGCCGGCGGCCTTCGCGATGAAGGGCCTCCCGAGGGGAGCCTTAAAAACGAGCTCATCAAGAGCGGAGGCCTAGGGCCGGGACGCCGCCCGAAGCCGGCCGACCAGGCCATCAAGGTAGAAGACTATCACAAGACCTGGTAGATCCCAAATGAAGCCGAGCACTCGAAAAGAGGAGTCACCGGCAGACAAACAGACGAAGAACGCCGCGACAACAACGGTTCGCGGTCCGATGGAAAACGCCGTGAGAATAACAGATCACGGTCGGACAGATCCGACCGGAGGCAAGACTCGGTGGGCGCCGGGTGGAATTGGGAACGTACCACCGTAGGCGGTATAGTGAAAAACCCCCCTCGTCGTATCGCCCGCCGAGGTCTTCGCCCGAGCAAAACGAGGGCCGAAGTGGGAGAGACCCCCAAGCCAAAAAGTGACGGTGACACGAGCGATCGTGAGTACCACGGCCACACCGGCCATTTAACCAACGACTGCCGCCATCTGAAGAATGCCATAGAGGAACTGATCCGGAAGGGAAGCCTCGGCAAGTACGTCGCAAAAGGCCAAAAGACTGACGCCGGCAGTTCAGATAAAAAGTCCGTTTTCGAACGGATAGGAGTGATTCACGTTGTCATCGGGGGCAACGAGAACGGGGGGTCCGCTCATGGGCACAAACGACACCTAAACGAGCTATATCAGGCCATCAACTTTGTGCCCAACTCAGGGATCCCCTCTGCAAGCATCCCCGACATGACTATTGGAAGAAAGGACTACGAAGGGGTCATCGCCCCTCACAAATGACCCGCTCGTAGTCAATTTAGACATATCCAACCACCTGGTCAAGAGGTGCCTGATTGACACAGGCGCATACACGAACATCATGTTTAGAGAATGCTTCCTCGGCCTCGGCCTGAAGATCAAAGACTTAAGCCCCTGCACCAACCCGCTATACAGCTTTTCTGGGGCCGGCCTGGTACCACCGGGTCAATTAGGCTCCCGGTGAGATTCGGCGAAAAGACGTCGCCCAAGAACGTCCTAGCCGAGTTTGTGGTCATCGACGGCTCGTCCGCATACAACGTCCTCATAGGCCGGGTCACCCTAAGCGAGGCCGACGCAGTGATGTCCATCCGGGCCCTAACACTGATGTACGTCTCGGACCGGGGGGAAGCGCATAAGCTCGTCTCCAAAGACGAGAAGGATGAGGTGATCAACGTCCCGGATAGCTGCCCGAGGATGCAACATGCGCCCTCAAAGAGGCGAGAAAGTCCGAAAAAGGGAAGAGTTCGTCCTTGCAGGCAGAGGACGACCAAATGGATACAACTAGGGGCTGACTGAGGAAGTGCGCCTGTAATGAGCCGGTAGGGCATCGGTAATCTCGTAAGAATTTATGTAGCCGCGGAGGTGTCCAAAATATCTGTGGACACCCCAACGCATGTTTTCACCTAATGAGAAACCATCAAGCCTTCGATCAAAGCGAAATTTTCCCATCGCTTATCTATCAAGATACCGACGCCGCTCACACCGTCATACCGACAAGAGCGGCAAATCGTTGCGAAGACATTAGCGCCGTCGCAGTCACCCCAAGTAGTAGACGCCACGGCAGTCACCCCAAGAGGTAGACTCCGTCGCAGCTCACTCCAAGTGGTAGACGCCACGTAACACGCTATCAAGAAATGTACGCCGCTCACACTCATATACCGACAAGAGCGGCAATCGTTGCGAAGAACTACAATACTGGGCCGTCGCAGTCACCCCAAGTAGTAGACGCCACGGCAGTCACCCCAAGAGGTAGACTCCGTCGCAGTCACTCCAAGTGGTAGACGCCACGTAACACGCTATCAAGATACCGACGCCGCTCACACCGTCATACCGACAAGAGCGGCAGTGCTGCGAAGACATTAGCGCCGTCGCAGTCACCCCAAGTAGTAGACGCCACGGCAGCCACCCCAAGAGGTAGACTCCGCAGCACACTCCAAGTGGTAGACGCCACGTAACACGCTATCAAGAAATGTACGCCGCTCACACTGCCATACCGACAAGAGCGGCAAATGTTGCGAAGAACTACAGCGCATTGTCGCAGTCACCCCCAAGTAGTAGACGCCACGGCAGTCACCCCAAGAGGTAGACTCCGTCGCAGTCACTCCAAGTGGTAGACGCCACGTAACACGCTATCAAGATACCGACGCCGGCTCACACTGTCATACCGACAAGAGCGGCAGACGTTGCGAAGACATTAGCGCCGTCGCAGTCACCCCAAGTAGTAGACGCCACGGCAGTCACCCCAAGAGGTAGACTCCGTCGCAGCTCACTCCAAGTGGTAGACGCCACGTAACACGCTATCAAGAAATGACGCTCTCACACTGTCATACCGACAAGAGCGGCATCGTTGCGAAGAACTACAAATGCCGTCCGTCAGTCACCCCAAGTAGTAGACGCCACGGCAGTCACCCCAAGAGGTAGACGCCGTCGCAGTCACTCCAAGTGGTAGACGCCACGTAACACGCTATTAAGAACCAACGCCGGCTTCCCCGGTCAATCCAACAAGAGCCATCGCACATTACACTCGCAAAAACATTCAAAGTGTCGTGGAAGCGTTGAAACACAACAGAGATACGTATTAAAAACGGCCCCGCCAAGCCGAGGCGAAAACAAGAAGGGCGCTCAATTAAGAATACAGAAGACAACTCGATAGAGATGAGATAAAGACCACGGCCAGGCCGCAAGCGAAAGAAACGAATTATTATTAGAAGATAAGTTACAAGATTTACAAGTGAGAAGAATACGACGACGACTGTCGTCCCCCGGGATAATCCGAGACACAACCTACTAAAAGTTGTACAAAAAGCAAAGGCTACGCTTATACCAAGAGATAGCGGGAAGGAAGAGCCGAGTAATTGGCCCACGGACAAATGAAATCGATCGGGTCAGAAACTTGTTCTCATCAAGCAAAGACATGTTAGTGAGGAGTCAAAAATGCAGATCTGCGTGAACTTGCTCTCTTAGGCCTCGCTTTTTGCCGCCATCGCATCGGCGGCCGCATCTTCCCCAAAGAGGGCAACCCAAAGAACTTCTCTAGCACCTCGGCCTTGGCCTCGGCATCCTCAGCTGCCCTCATCCTTTCGGCCTCCTCCTTAGCCACTCTAGCCCTCTCGAAGAGCCGCTTTCTCCGCGGCCGCCTCCCCCTCCATCTTCGCCTTCGCCGCCTCTTTGGCCGCCTCCACCGCGGCTTTCTCCTTAGCCGCGACTCTGTCATCAAGCAAGACGTCGAACCCGTCCCACGGAAGGAGCCATCAAGAGGGAAAAGCTCCCGATAACTTCCCCGGCAAAGATCTTCGGCCAAGTCCCGGAACTCGGCGCACAGTTTGGGGAGCATGACGGTTTGGAGCATATCGACGTCCGCCTCCTTTTGCTTGATGATGGCCTCTTTGCCACGAATCACTCACTGGGCCTTAAACATGCCCCCGTATTGATCCTTCATTGGAGACAGAGGTCGGCACGCTTCGAGCAAGGCTACATTCCTCCAAAGACTTCAGCCTTCGGTTGCCGCAGCCTCGGTCTTAGCTCTCTCAAAGAAGGACCTCCTTTTCGCGTCCTCCCGGAGCTTTCGCTCGACAAGAGCGCCTTCTCAAGATCTCCCCCGAGCTTCGCTCATTATGGAGACTCGCCTTCGCCGACGCACCACCGCTTAGTGGCATTACACTCGGAAACAGCTCGAGCAATGACCCTCTCCCCGCTCCTTGAGGCGAGCCCCGTAGCCACGTTCCACCTCGCCGCTCCCTAATCGCTTTGTGCCTTCCTCTATAAGCGGGAGACGGAAGCCTTCAGGGGGAGGAACGGCGGTGGTACTGGCCACCACTGCTGGGCCGGGAGAAGGAAACCTTCGGGATGAAGAAGTGACGGTGGCGCTCGATCGCGAGCTCGCGAGAGAAGCCCACCGCCCGCCGCCAACGTGAGCGATGGCCGATCGCGGCCGATCTCGCAAAAATTCAATTAAAGCATCGTATCAACCGACTTATCAGGAACACCTAATGGCACGGCTAAGTTTAAACCACGGGATGACGGATACCATGTCCGGCCTTCTTGGCCGGAGAAGGCACTTCCTTGCCGCCAGCCAGGTTGCCGTCCTTTTCCTCCTACGAGATAAGGGGAGATCCCTCTCGCATCGAGTCCCCCTCATCAGGAATATCAACAATCTCCACCTTCTTAGGGGAGAGGACGGGAGTTGAAACCGGTTTCGACGCCGTCTTCCGCGTCCGACGCACTACGCCGCTAATCACCCGGGCCTGCGCCTCCTCCTTGCTCAAGCCCTTCAGCCGCTGTTCCATGAGGTCATTCGGCGACGTCCCCGCGATCATGGGCCGAGCCTTGGGATGCAAGTTAGCAACGGTTTTGTCTTTATGCGCCCCCATTCTCCGAAGAAGATCCTCAGATAGGTCCGGTCCGAAGTGGTCTGCAAAAGAAACAAAGAATCAAGAAGAGGAAATAAATCGAAGTCCGAGAAAACAGGAGCATTGAGAGCGGTGACGGGCCTCACACCGACCCCACTCACCCCCGCGCCAGGGCCGGTATGAGGCCGACGTAGCAAAGTGGCTCATCCCGGAGAATGATCTCGCGTCGGGAATCCATCTTTTCGGCACCCCACTCTTGTCCACCTCGAAGAGCCTCATCGCCAACCTCTCATCCTCCTTCGATGGACCTGCCGGCATCCATTTTCGATGTTTCCGGTGACCCATCTGTCATGCTCCGCCCTAGTCTCACACCGCAAATTAACCTGGTGCTGGAAGGAGCGGGGCAGCGGATAGTCGTCCGGTACCTTAACGTACACCCACCGACCCTGCCAGTCCTTGCAAGAAGAGAGCTTGTCAACAGAGACGTAACCTTGCTCCGTTTGCACGCTGTACCATCCGACACGGCCAGAGATTGATGGTTTCAGATAATGAAGTCGACGGAATAAATTCACCGTCGGAGCCTCTCCCTTGAAGAGACAAAGCCAGACGAAACCGATTATGGTTCTCATGGCCAACGGGTGCAGTTGGGCAACGGCAACGTTCATGGCCTTAATTATGGCCATAACATACCCATTCAGGGGAAACCGGAGACCATACTCCAAATGCCGCATGTACACACCGGTGTGGCCTGGCGGAGGACAACAGACGGACTGACCCTCCCCAGGGATGACAATTTCGTATCCACTACCGAAGAAAAAATGGCCCTCGAAAAGTTTCTCACCGTAACAACCGCAAGCTTATGGGACCAAACACGGTCAAGGCGAACCTTACGAGGCATCACCGTGATCCATGACGTCGCTTGCCTCTCATTAGGACGAGGCCTTTCCTCCTCCTCACCAAAATCATCACCAAAATCACCACAAGAATCTTCATCCTCCCATTCCTCCGAATCGAGGATCAACCTCCGGAGAAGGAGACCTAGGACCCTCCGACACAGCCCACTAGGTCCAAAGATCGGCGAAGACATGTTCACAACAAATTACTAGCAAAGAAAAGAAAAGTTCGTTTGTTTACCTTCAAAGGAAAAAGTGCTAGCCGGATCAAAAACTCAAGATTGGAAGAAAAAAGAAGCCCTTCGATTGAGCAAGATGAAATTTTGAAGAAAATTTGAGAAAATGAAATTAGTGACCAAAATCACGGAAAAAGCGCCTATTTATAGGGAAAAAGCCCATAATAAAGGGCCAATCGAGCACGACCCATGAAGCAACAACCAATCAACGAGCAAACACGTGTCGAGCATGCAACCACGGAATGTCAATCGTCGCAACATGCTTAAACGTCAATCAATGCAACGACTGACCAAGCGTCTTCAACACGCCCGTTCCCATCCCTTCAACTATTCATTTTCCTCAACAAATTCCTAGGTATCCGGTCTCCGCCGCCACCCGATCAACCAAGCTAGGAAGCACGTACGGGGCAATCAAAATCAACCGCACTCTCGGCCTTGGTCACGGCCCGCGTCATATTCTTTTCCACATCGAGTGCCCTTTACGCATCCATGTGGAGGGGGGATATGGTATACGGCACGGCCTAGCAAGAGCCACGCCGATGCACAAGAAGAAGCCGATGCGAAAATTTCTAAAAATTACTTGTGCGTAATACATGCTCAACGTACATCGGAGCCCATACCACGGCATAGACTACGCTGGGGCAAATTGATGGGGCATATTCTCAGCACCGCCGACCAAGTCAACACACCGAGCAAGGTCAAAGATATCCACAAAGAAGTCAACGACTTAGATAGCCTAGCCGATGCATCCCATCGGCTCGCCACACTGGTCTCGGCGTGACAACCGCCACCGGGGACACACATCCGCGTACTCATATCCAAGACCCCTCGGCGGCGAGTCAACATTGTCCGCCGGCCTGCCATAGGTCCCTCGGCCGAGGAGTAGATCAGTCTTTCCACCTGCTAGCCACTTGGCCACTACGTGACAAAAGGTGAAAGTCTATAAATACTCCTCAACCTTCATTGAGGAAAGCATCTCACAATTATAACCTAAATACACTATTCATCTGGTAATATCTCCCTTATCTCTCTACAATACGCATCTAGCCAAGTAACACAGCTTAATCCTTCAAGTTTACTGACTTGAGCGTCGGAGTGAGTACGCTTGGCACACACCAAGCCCTCGCCTCGTTCATTGTTGCAGGAGAGGCCGAGTGGGACGATAGGAGCAAGAAGGATTCAGCTCAAGACATTATTCTACAAGCCACGGGTGGTAACTAATCACTGCTCTGGAATTACACCCGGAACAGTATAGTTTCTGAGCATTATAGTAAAATTTTGCGTTTTTTTTAAATTTATGAGTTTACTATAAAGTACCTGAATTTATTGATTTGATTTTTTTTTTTTTTAAAAAAAAAAACTCAAAAACATTACATATAACTTTATAAGTTTAGTTAGATTTGAATTTTGACGAAAAAAATTAAAATATAACTTAAAAAAATTAATAGACTTAGAAAAAATGTACAAATACTCAAAAACAAATAAAGTTTAAGTTAATAAGCTCCGAAAAAATGCACATATGCTCAAAAACAAAAAAGTTTGAGGTAATACACCCGATGTATGTTCCTTTTTTTTTCGGATTCGATTCATTACTTTTGAAATTAACTTTAGCTTCTTTAACTTATAGTTCAATTCAGTTTTGTTGCACTATTTCAGGTCAAAAGTTTTGCGCATTGAGCTTGAGTGCGAGTTCATTGACTCATTGGGTCAATTTAATTTGTCATATGTTTCATTTTTACTTTTTATTTTTAATTCTCCGAAATGGGAGGCACAACCGCACAAAAGCATATATATGTTCAAATTCAACTATCTTGTTATGATATATGACACACAATTGTAACATACTAGTTTTATTTAAAAAGATACACGACACACCATCGTTCTGGACTTAAAATTACCAAAATTGGGATGCTATCGACCATTAGTTTGGAGGATGATATGGTCTCTGATGCTGTGCGTATACAACCATTTTGTCCTTATTTTCTTGTAGGGAAGGGTGGTTGTTCGGGTGCTATTTGTTGGAAGTAATGCAAAGGCTAACAATGTCGTCTAAATACATTACATTGTAGAGAAACATTTTATTACCTCGTAAGAGAATCTCTCCACTCTCTCCAATAAATGCATGTTTATAACCCCGTTAACTCCATGTTTATGGTAGTGGTTATGCCTCTTCATAGTGTTAATTAATCACTATAAATATGAGAAGTATGTAGTCATTTGAGACACACATCTTCCATATATCTCTACTATTTCTCTATGATAATTTTGAGCATACCATATGAGTTCCAACTCCTAATGGTTGAGTACACAACTTTTAGGAGTGTTGTGTGACCTTGGGGGACGACGCCTATATCGATTTGTACCGTAGTCGGGGCGATTTCGTTTCTCATTCAGTGGCCTTCATACCACGACACAACAACAAATATTTTCTAATTATACCTTCGCCCCTATAGTGATACTATATTTCCAACAATTGAGAAACGAAATTTTGTCACTATTATTGTTGTTGTATTCTCGTCATTGAGAATCATTTGATTGGAGAAAATATTTATTTTCGTCTAGAAGATTCAACCCGTATGGAGTTAGACAACACGTCGGTATTTTGGCCATAACTCGGTCTCTAGACCTTTGTTTGAGGCGTGTAATATGGCGTTGGAACTACAACTTTGTAGTTTAAGCCGTGAGCAGATTCTGTCATTTAGCTTCCCTAAAATAGCCAACAATGTCATGGTAGTGTGCTTGAAAGTTTATGAAGATTCATAAAAGAATGATATTATCTACAATTTTATTGCTCAATTCATTCTTGTGATTAAGGTATGTTCCCGTGAATTACCTTTACAAATATTTATGATGATAAATATGAAGGTTTGGTCAAATTATATGTTTCTTAATCGTTCATATGTTTAAGCTACTAATTTATTTGGTAATGTCTATAATCTTGGTAAAATTACTTGAGAATTGATTTCGAGATTAAGTGAATGAAATTGTTCCAATATTTTGAATGACAAGTAGCTAGAATGATTGAGTGACCAAAATATTGTTATGTGTATAATATGTTTATCAAGCAAAATATTTCACACATTTGGATTGATTTTTTAGTTTTGATTATGAGATGAACTAAAATTGATATTTGAGTTATGAACCAAATGTGGGGGCTAAATATTTTGTTTTAAATTGATATATTATCTTGGATATGTGTGACAAAAATTGGAAATGATTATTTGTCAAAGCTTCATAAAAGTAGATTATGGAGAACATAATTTGTCAATGATTATATGATATCTAAAAGTTGAGATGATGAATGAATAAATAATGTGTATTTTTTGTTTGAACGATTATGTTTGTCACTAATTTGTGGCGTGACAACATGTGGGGGAAGACGTTCAACTTATTTGATAAATTTATTCATCATGTTTAGAGTTGATATCTTATAATTTGTGAAGAGCATGTATATCTTTGATTGTGGGGGTGTAGAGAAAATGATAATCGCATGTTTTATACGTGACTAATTGAACCAAAATTAGAAGTATTAATTTGTTGGATAATGGCAATGAAATATAAATAACGGTTGCGTAAGGTTCAATTATTTATGTTACATTTTGCTTACACCACACTATATGAGATTATGATGATTGATTTTATGTTGGTAAGAAGTCAAATTCATTTTGTAAAATATTATGGATTTACAAAGAGTAAATATAAGTGAAATAATCATCGAGATTCGTTGTTTTTTAATATAAGAATGATGATGTATATAGAGCTTTTAGTAAATAATTTGATTTTGGGTGCAAAATCACAAACACTACGTGTATGCTTTATTCTATGTCAATTTATTAGAAAGAGAAAATAATAAAGAAGATTATTTGTTCTTTTAAACGACATGAGAGTACGAGCTCTATATTTAATTAGAACAATGATGCATATGAGTTATAAGAGAACATGTTTTGACTATTGTGAGAAGTCTAATAAATAGAATTATAGTTGCTTCAATGTAGCTTATGCAGCTAAGTACATTTTGTTTGTGTATTCATTACCAAAGATATCATTCACATTTGGTGAAGTGCCTAAGGTGCAATATTAAGAATTGCACAGGTCATAGACTATACATCTGAGGTAGTACCTCTGATTGTTTATTTTCTGAGTTTTATTTTAAAGTTTTTGAGTTCTGATTTAGTATAAAGTTTTTGAGCACATTTACTAAAACATTACACTAAAAAAATATAATATTGCTCAAAAACTATATTTATAAATGGTAATATGCTCACAAAAATGTGTATATGCTCAAAAACTACATGGTCTGAGGTATTACCTCAGATGCGTAATCCTTTTTCTCAGAATTGCACTATGTTGGATATCTAGAAAGATATTGGATCGACCAAAAGGTAATGACGATCGACAAGGTGAGATCTATGGTGAGTATTATACATTTCCACCTTTAATGGTGATCTTATTTTAAGTCTATTGAGAAGACTATTATAACCTTGTCTATTGTGTAAGCATATTATATTGCTCTTAATCTTGCAGGGTAAGATGCAGGGTGATTGTGAAGCTATTATTAGCTACTACTTAATTTTGGGGGCATGTAGTTTTGCCTAATGTTTATCTTTAGCATAATGCTAACATCAACTTAATAATGCTGAAATATCAACTTAATAATGCTAAAATAATGTGTATGACATGCAGATTTACACATTTTATGCAGATTTGAGATTTGAGAAAGTTGATTGAGAATAATACGCTCACAAATTATTATCTTTGTGAAATTTGAGTGAAGCATATTTAAGCTAATGGACTAAGAAAGAAAGAAGTCCTAGAATTGTCGAGGGGAATGGGGCAAAAGCCTATTAGTTGAGGAATTTGTGGTGGATACCGGAACTTGTTATGCAAGGGTGGTCTAACGAAGCCATAGATAACTCATACGAGTAGGTCTTGCTTAAGACGGGTCGAATCTTAAGACGGATAGTTATACTCACAAAACGAATATGGGGACAAGGTGGGGGCACCCCCATGTGCCTCCCACTATCCTCTATTTGGGCATTTTGTCTCACAAAATGGTATCCGTCTACAACTTAAGACGGATAGTGCCCGTCTTAAGTAAGAATTTGTGAACTCATACTTGTGTACACATCCCATTCCTATGACATGTACACTATTTTGGAAGGTTGAGCATATAGCTCTTAATGGTCTTATAGCCCAAAATTGGGTGGTCCTTGTGAGACGGACTTGATGAGATCACCGTAATGAAGGAGGTTGAGATATTTCTCTTAATGAATCTATATCCCTTTATTTGGGTGGTCCTATTGAGAACTTGATGGATTCACCGCTATGTTGAAAGGTTGAGCCTTAGAGCTTTTAATTAATCTATATCCCTTTATTTGGGTGGTCTTATTGAGAAGGACTTGATGGATTCACCGCTATGTTGAGAGGTTGAGCCTTAGAGCTCTTAATGATTTTATAGCTCATGCGTGAGTGGTTTATATGGAGATAGACTTGTTGGAATCACCTACGTGAGTGTGAAGGATTGGCCTCCTTCTATGAGAGATTAGGCTATCTCTCTAGAGCACTCGTGAGAATCCCAAGGTTCATTTGACCATAAATTTGTTGAATTGTATCGCAGAACTCGTTTGAAACTTAAGGTGAGTTATGTGTTTGGAATTTACCCCGGAGTCTAGGAGTTCAAGATTCGTTCACTCTCTAGGTGATGAAAGAATTGTTCCATTTCACTATATGTTAATTCAAATCGAAAGATATTAATGCTTAAGTATCAATCCTTATTAATATGCTCATAATTTTGTCTATCATTTGCATTAGTGGGGGATTGTTGGAAGTAATGCAAAGGCTAGCAATGTCGTCTAGATACATTACATTGTAGAGAAGCCTTCTATTACCTCGTAAGAGAATCTCTCCACTCTCTCCACTAAATGCATGTTTATAACCCCATTAACTCCATGTTTATGGTAGTGG
Source organism: Silene latifolia (assembly GCF_048544455.1). Classification (NCBI taxonomy): domain Eukaryota; kingdom Viridiplantae; phylum Streptophyta; class Magnoliopsida; order Caryophyllales; family Caryophyllaceae; genus Silene; species Silene latifolia. The sequence goes on along the minus strand of NC_133537.1, from coordinate 338,706,384 downwards.
TTATGCCTCTTCATAGTGTTAATTAATCACTATAAATATGAGAAGTATGTAGTCATTTGAGACACGCATCTTCCATATATCTCTACTATTTCTCTATGATAATTTTGAGCATACCATATGAGTTCCAACTCTTAATGGTTGAGTACACAACTTTTAGGAGTGTTGTGTGACCTTGGGGGACGACGCCTATATCGATTTGTACCGTAGTCGGGGCGATTTCGTTTCTCATTCAGTGGCCTCCATACCACGACACAACAACAAATATTCTCTAATTATATCTTCGCCCCTATAGTGATACTATTTTTCCAACACTATTAGACTCAAGTGTGATGCCTCTTGGAAGTCCAACTTTCGTGCTTCTGCAGGCTGGTTATTCCAAAATTCGAATAGTGAAACACTGCATTCTAATCAGTCTTGTTTTTGGGCAGTTTCTGCTTTTCAGGCTGAAGCATTAGCCTTCAAATTTGCGATTTCTGATGCTGTTAGCCGAGGGTTTTTTCATCTTGAAGCTAACTCAGACTGCTTAAACTTGGTTCTTCAGGTTGCGGGTGAACAAGTCCAAATGCAAGCGGCTAAATCTATATTTGATAATATTTATAGTTTGCTTCCGGCTTTTCATTGTCTTTCTATTAGTCATTGTCCTAGAGCTCTTAATAGGATTGCACACTCTTTAGCTAAAGCAACTATGTCTTAGGTGTAATCTTTTTCACTCTGACAAAAAAAAAAAAATTACCAAAATAAAGTTCCAAAACTACATGCGAATAATCCCATACAAAAGCTTAATTGAAGGCTCAACATTCTGATAGATCTTGCCAGTGCCGGCATTTATCCCGTGCGCTCACACAGGGCCTCCGAATTTTGGGGGCCCAAAAGCAAAATCGTCAGTAAGAAATAAATATACTTAGATGTGCTAATATATTGCAGAACACTATTGCAACGGTTTGGAGGTGTCTTTTTTTGTCTTTGTATTTGCAAGCGTGGGTTTAAATCCCAAGACTTTATTTATGCACAAATTCTTACTTAAGACCGGCAGTATCCGTCTTAAATTGTAGACGGATACCATTTTGTGAGACAAAATGCCCATTTGGGTGATAGTGGGAGGCACATGGGGGTGTCCCCACCTTGTCCCCTCTATTTGTTTTGTGAGTGTAACTATCCGTTTCAATATTCGACCCGTCTTAAGCAAGACCAACTCTTATTTATGACAATCAGACCTTTAATTTGTAGCTCTATTTATTTTGACGTTTCTCCAATAGCATTTACGCCTTTGGTATTCAGTTATTATAAATGATATATTTTCTCTCGGTAATTCTTGTGTGAGATTTATTACATTATGAGGCGGTCCTATTATATAAAAAGATAACGTATTTATTAGTACTAAATGAACAAAGTTTTATAAAAATGGACCGTCTTAGAGTGTGAGATCGGTTTATTCTAGAATTTGTGATTTTCTCCTCTTCGTCTTTTAATTCCGTTTAACCCAAAGTTTGTCATTTAGATTGTTTACTCTCTATATTGTTACTAATATTAAGTTATGAAAGAAATGTTGCTAAAACATTAGTTATTCTCGTAAAATACTATATAAAAACCACTAATAAGGTTTCTGTACTTTATAAGTCGTTTTTCTAATAAAAATACATTAGAGTATGTAGCAGTAAGGTAAATATAATGGTATCGAGGCCCATTTTCAAATTCCAGCACAGGGCCCTTGAAATCTCGAAGACGGCCCTGGATCTTGCTACACTTCAAGCACCAATGCGGAAAACCTATATATTAGCTAGTTGTTCTTTTTCTTGGTAGATACGCATTGTCGCAACAAAGACCTAGTTATGAAAGGATAAATAAACTCCTCCAATTCGAGACCTCATCATAAACTTAGTATTAGTAAATACTCAAATTCGTGATTTTCGAACCTAATAAATCTAACTCATTAATTGATTTAGCGTCGTCTGTTGGGCCCGAATGAGGTGCATTCGGGTCTTACATTTTCGGAGCTAATATAACTCAAATAATTTGGTAAAATTCAAAGGTCAACTCTTATAATTATAGTAACACGGAAATCGGAATCAATGGTATAACAAAACTATGTGCATAGTTCCCATCGAACCATAGCTCAAAACAGAACGAAACAGTTTAGTCGATTACCTAGAGATCAGAAGATAAGTCGATCAACTAAGAGGGTGGGTTAATCGACTAAGGCTCCTAATTGGTCGATTGATAATCCAAGTCGATCGACTAAGTATAAAGGTTAGTCGATCAACTAGAAGATGCACAGGTAAATCGACTCCAAGAGTAGATCATTCGACCAAGCCCGTTTTGGACATGCTGGTTTCCTGCGCATTACGCTTTATGACCCTCGGTCACAACATCCCGACCAAAACATACAATGCGGCACAATAATAATCCAACTTGATTCGAAAGTTATGAAAGTATGAAACATGTCTTACTACTTATTCATAATTAGCTACTCCAATTTGGTAGACCTAGACTTTGTATCAATTTTAATCGATTTCGTGTCGAATATTGACCGAATTAATTCTGAGTCCGAGGATCACTTAGAGCCAAACTCTATATCGAGTATTCAATTACTACTGCAGCCGCCGCCTTCCTCGTTTCTTTCTCATTCACACGCATCATCGGCACAAATTCAGAGCAATCTCCATTAAAACATCACATTTGTTCTTTCCAACAAACTCGCGCTACTCTCTACATACAATCTGTCCAGATTTTGCCATTGTACCGTCCCTCCCCTGCCCATTTCGAAACTTTAAAGTTTCGAAAAGTCGTAATTGCGTTTCACTGGTGAAGTTAATTTGGGCGCGGGATTCGAAACATAAGGGGTTCAAATTGGGTTGAACTAAGACGCCATTGTAGTCGATTGCATACTAACTTCCGTCTTCACTTGAGTCTCCTTCTCCTATTCGCCTAGGCTACTCGAAGTGTGGACAATTGCTTCGGTTAAACTTCTACTATGAAATGACTATTTGCTTAAAATGTGGTTTTGTCGGTTATTACACAATCAGTCAAGCTAGCTAGGATTAGTATTGTTTTGATTTTGTTGTTGTGTCAAACTTAATGGCGCGTTATCTGGTAGAAGATTTTTTTTTTTTTGATAAAAGAGCATATTAATAGTTGCGTTGAATATAAAGAAACTCGAACAAAATATTTTTTCCGTGCCGTTTTAGAGACCAACAACGTATACATTCCGGTAGTTGTATGCATTATGCGATATGTCTCGTCGTTGAGTGTCTGTATCGTAAAAATGCAAAATTATGGGGCGATAATCAAGAGAAATTCATGGTTGATATCGGTATGCTGATTCGAAATCTTCCCCCGCCTATTGACATTCGAACCCTATTTGATTATTTCGAAAACAACAACCTTAAGACATAAACGGGCAATTTTCAAGATAAAACGTTATAAAACATTTCCGCTTAAAAACTCGTAGGAGTCTTAAGAAGGTTATCAAGTATTTTCGAGATGTTGGTGGTGCCGCATTTGGGTTATTTTCGTATACAAAAGAATGTAAGCCAGTATTCGGTGAGATTTTTGTACGTGGTGCAAAACGTAAGGACAATGCCGATTGTACAGAGTGTAAATTTCTTTTCCGTATGGTTTACGCAGTGTGTGTGACAGGGATCGCATGAATGAAAATGTTGAACAGTGAACCGAATCAACCATTCTAATATGTCGATTCAGAAAGACCTGGCTTATTAAACTATATGACAACTAATTCGATGGATACTATCATGGTAGCAGGTGGGGGAACGTTACAATAGACACTTTCAACGACAAAACAGATTGCATGATGCATGCAACTCCATGAATGTGTACGTTGTGGGTCTCTAAAACGGTTTATTAGTATTTTATTAGAGTAAATTCATGTAATGTATGCATATGCCACGATATATATACATTTAACACAGTTTACTAAAATTTTGCCACGGTTTATTAATATTTTATCACAACTTTTGTTATGTTTATTTGTGTTTTGGCACGACTATGGTTATTATTGTTGTTGTTGTCATTGTTTTTTTTAAATTGTTCTTTTTTTTTTTAATAACTGCTACCACAAGTACAAGTATCAGGGAAGGTCATGTATGAATGTTTGTTGGCGTAAATGTTTTTACTAGTTTTTGTAGTAGCTTGATATTCAGTTATTCATATCATTCTTTCGTGTTGTTTTTTTTATTTATTGTAACCTATTATTTTGTTATTCTCATTCTCTTTACCTTTGTAACCAAATGATCATATCATTTTTGTTCAACGTAAAATGATATATTTGTTATTCTGACTTTATTAAAATGATAATACTCCGTATTAATTATAAATAACAAATAGTATTAACCATAGTTTATATACCTCTACTTTTTTTAGTTTGGAAATAACGATGATACTCATTTTCTCTTTACTGTTGTAACATTTAATCAAATAAAAACATTTTAAATGAGGTGGGTAAATAGATAAAACATCCATATCACATTGAAAATTCAAAGTAAAAAAAAAAAAGATATGCTACTCATTAGTATTATGTTTTTTTGGGGAAAAAACGTGAGTAATTATATTAAGAGAATTAATATAAACAGATTATCTAAAATCGATGAGTATATACAATGTATGTACTTTTACCATCTTATCATCAAAGTAACAATAAGACAAGAAAATCAAACGCATCATATCTCATCTTATTATTAATATTCAAATCATAAGAAAAAAGATAAATTTACCCGTTTAACCAACTTAATTAAATATATAGATGAAGAGTTTAGGATTCTAAGTACCTAAGAGAAGAAGGGGGTGAATTAGGTACTATTTTAAAATTTCAACTTTAATTTTTATTGTTTAAAGATAAGTTGATTAACAATATGAAGAGCAAGTGGATACATCAATTAAATTGAATGATTAAATGTGTATAACGAAAGCTTAAGGAGACGAATGAAGTTAGGAAGTGACAGTTGTTCTGACTGTTACTTGATGGTCTCAGTTTATGAAGTAAAACTATATACCAGAAGTGATAGTATTCAAGACTGTTACTAGCAAAACCGTAAAAGAAGAACAAGTAAGTAAATTGCAGCGGAATTAAAAGCGATGAAAGATCAACACAACGATTTTGAATGGGTTTGGCCGACACTCTAAAGGCCTACATCCAATCTTCTTTTATTAATAAGTGAAGTGATCTACTCCGACTACTTAAGACACTTACAATAAAAGGACCAACAACCTACTCTGGTTGCGACACGAGTTCTAAGACTACTCCGTCTATGAACTCGACACTCTAACTAGAATGTTTATAAAACCAAGTTTCCTCAAACTGATTCTTAGAAAGAATTGAGAAGGACAACTTATTGGTACAAACGATTCTAGATGAGAGAGTACAATACTATGAAGTAACAATGTTATTGACTGACACACTTGAAGACTTAGAAGATTTTTGCAAACGAAAAAGCTTTGAGTTCTTAAAACTGATTTTGCAAAATGCTTTGATTTCTCAGGTAAAAGTCTTATATTGAAAGTGAAAGGAGGTGCTCCTTTTATAGGGGAAGAAACGAGAGGATGCATGCTAGGGTTTTAAGTCAAAATTTTTGGTCATCAGACAAAAGTATTAACTTTCCCAAATTAGCACCAAAAAGACTTCTTTCTAAGAAGCATAAAGGAGAAAAGAAGGCTTGTAATTTTCCTTAAAGAGTCTTCGAGTTTTCAGAAACAAAACGAAGAAGACATTAACAAAAGTACAACTCTTGATAAAGGAAGGAAAGAACCCGACATTGTTTCATAAAAGCCAAAGAAAAGTTATAGCATAAAAGAGGAAATCTTTTGAAGTGTGAATTACAATCTCTTTTCAAAGACCACCCTTCCAGTATTTCAAGTTTAAAACTCCATTTTAAAGCCGATGTATATATAAAAGCCTATTTTGATAAAAAGTGAAATATCCAAAATGAAAGACTTGCTTCAAGTGTGACGGGTCAAACGTGACAGTCAATCACATTGTTACCAGTGATGAGTAACGGTAGGCTTGACTGTTACCATTACATGTACTTTACCCTTTGATCTTTACATAGGCTGACAAAAACGACTCTAGATCTTGGGTTGCAAGCGATTGACGATTCTTGTTTAAGACTTGCAAATTGATCGATTAATCCCGAAATAGTAAACTAAGAAAGCACAAGTTAAATGGGTATGCCATCATCAATTAAGAGAACCCAACAATAGAGAATAATATATTTACAATAACTTGCCTTAGCCATATTTGTAATTGTTAATATCAATCTTAATAAATTTACTACACAATAACAATGATGAATATGTTAAAAATATCCGCAAAATAATCTATCACTATTAAAAATGTGAGATTAAAAAACTAAAGTTTGACCACCATTCGCCGATGATTATATTCAATCATCGATGATTTCAGGTGTCTTTATAAACATTCGACAATACCTAAAACGAACTATATAATACAAATGCTTGTTGAATTCTCCACTTTTCTTCTACTTCTCTTTTATCTCTTCATCTATTGTCCATTTGATTCATGCTCACCACAAAATAAATATATGAGAATTGTTGAAAAATAAATCAAATGAAATAATTAGGTGAAAATAAACAAACTTTTTCATTAATTTGATTATGCTAAGAATGTGCTAGAATTTTTATCAATTAATTATCTTTTATAGGTGAAATTTTTCATAACGGTAGAATATAAAAAGATTACCACTAAAATATGATAATTATTAAGTGGAATAATGCATGGTAAATGAAAATGTTTAAATAAGATGAGTAATTAGTCTATTGATTATTACTTTATCTTTTCAATTTTTTTTTTTTTTACTTTTTTTTTTAATAAAGAATAAAAAATTGATCTAACATGTAAATGTAGTCCACATGTCACTCTACTAACTACTCAATCTAAGCTTTTTATATTATTTTATAGATTATAGAGTTTTTAGTTTAAGTTTTACATGTATATTTATTTTATTGTAAAGCCTTGTATTTTTCGCAGGGGAAATATGGCGGTGACGCCCATTATTCCGCTACTGTCTATTGTTAGTAAAAAGAGCTATTTTGAGCAACCTGCTTGTTTTTCGGGTAATTACACTGAACCCGAGCAAACCCGACCCGTCAGAACCCGGGAATATTGCAAACCGAAACCGACCCGACGCGATGATGACCTATAACCCGACACTACCAGATAACCAGTAACCCGAACAGGAACTCGATCTTACCCAATATAAACCCGACCCGATATTGACACAATTAAATTGATGACTGATAATTATTAAGCTTAATATTGATCAAATTGAAAGCGATTTAGTGTTTAGTTTGATACATTTGACTTAAATGAAGTAATTAAACTAAATAATGGTCGAAAAACTAATTTTAATGATAAAAAATTGAAGTGATTCGATAAATTCTCTAAACCCGATAGTGACCCGACCTGATGCGTCATTTGACCTGAAATGATCAACAACAACCCGACCCGTTGCGAGCCGACCCAACTTAACTCGACCCATCTGACCCAATTGCTACCTCTACAGTCATAGCCCTATAAGTTTGTAACCTACCTAATTTTATTTTAAAAGATACTCCTTACATGATATATTTCTTTCTAGAAAATGCCAAGGCCCTTTTCCGTAAAGTTGTGGCTCTTAGACATTTGAATAGGCTTTCGAAGGCCATTGTTACTTTGAAGGAAGCACAAGTGGTTGAACCTCAAAACAAAGACATTATTCGAGAACTGGAAGAAGTTGTGCAGGCTCTCGAAATTAATCACAATGACAAGCGAGTTGTAGTAGATACGTTGGATGACACTGAGGTTCACGTTGGGAAAAAGTGTGTTTTTTCTCCCCAAGCTGCTGAAATCGGATTGGTAATGAATATGGATTGTGCTCCGGTTCGCTCCCCTATTGTGCCTATGGATTCTATGGATTCCGAGAGTAGCAGTGTATATGCCGAGACCTTGAATGATGGCTAGACCTTGAATGATGAAGCTGATTGCCTTTCGCCCTCCTCAACTAACTCAAAGTCTTCTCATTTCAATTTCACCAATATGAAACGACCTCATAATACACTCAAACTTTCATCTCAAGATTATGAGAAATTATTATTACATGGCAAAAATTTAGGCTTTTATCACTCAAGGTCCATGTTTTTCTTGAGGGTTCGTACCCTCAGCTCAAAAACTATCCATACGGGAACTCCCCATGAAGAAATTTCAAGGACAACAGAAGTTCCCAAATCCTCTTTGTTCAAGAGGAGATTAAGTTGGCGCAAGAGGAAGTTATCTTACAGGTTGATAAGAAGACTCGTCTCACTTCAGCTTCTTTCTGTGTTAGCAAGGTCTCTTTAGTCCAGTTTAACTTCACCGCAGTTAGAGATCACAGGGAGCATTCGCATAGTTCGAGAGGAGGTTGTCCTTCCCATGGAAAGGGAAAAGCTAGGGTGGGTCGACCCACTACTTGTTCGAAGAAACGCTCGTCCGTTCCTGTTCGTGTTTCACTTTCTCATTCCAGGTACACTCGTCCTATCACTACGGTTACAGGGACAAAGAGAAAGGAGGTTTCGTCTTTTGTGTTTGATGCTCATTACCACCGCCCTTTTAAAAAATATCGTATTTTATCATCATCTACGCTTATTGTTTCTTCTGTTTTTCAAGCAACTGGTAGTTTCGGGGTCCTGTTCCCCCTTTATTTGTACCCTAATGCATTTTATTGAGCTTTTTCTTAATATATGTGAGATATTTGTTGTAAAAAAAATATATATGAGTCGATGTAAACGGTAAGCTACCATAATAATAAACCACAAATTCTCATTTGTGACGGACATATCCGTCGTAAACTTGCGACGGGTCAAATACAACCCATGTGGGGTAGATAAGACAAAAGCAAAGTGCCTAGGGAACAACATTCTATTTTGTCTTATCTCTCTCACATGGTATTACTTGACCCGTCACAAGTTTGTAATATACCCGTCACAAGGAAACTTATTTTTTTGGTTCACAACAAGGAAGACTTATTGATAATAAAGTTCATAACCCTGATTGAAGCCCCAACATTTAGATAGATGGATCTTGCTACACTTAAAATTAGCTAGTAGTTCTTTTTCTTGGCAGATATGCATTGTCACAACTCACAAACTCACAATAAAGACCTAGCTAGAGAGAAAGATAAATAGACTCCTCCGATTCGACTATTCGAGACCTCATCAATTCATCATGGACTTATATTATTAGTACTAGCGAATATTCAATTTCATGATATATTATCACGATACATTTGTCTTAAGTCTTAACCGTTAGACTAAAACTTATTCGGTAGTACGTCTAGTACTTATGGGCACTTGGGGCCGCCTCTCTTGGTCTTCCAGTTGTTGTAGCATGGGCAAAGTTGCTTGTTGCCGTAGGTACCGGGTGGAACACACAAGCATTTAGCGCAACATTTTTGGCAGAAGAACATACATGGCTTCTTATATGCAGTAGCTGAGCACCTCATCGTACACCTTGATCCACATTCTACAATCATTTACAGTAAAAATGTATTTTCAGTATTTTTTTTTTTTTTGAAAGAATGTATTTTCAGTATTTTAATATACATAAATCTAAGATCTCGAAATTAAAGTATTCAAATGTATTAAGGACCGTATTTTTCTAGTAATATGAAGCTTGTCAATGTGTGACCGTAGGACACACGTTAGAAAAACCGTTATTCATTAATTATTGTTAGGCCGAGTAGGCCTTCCGTATTCTGTTCATTGTATTTACCACAATTCATCATATTCCGTTCATTGTATTTACCAATTCATTGTACTAGCAAATCCATTGTATTTGGCTGAGTAGATTCTTTGTAACAGCCTTCTCCCTTGATGTATAAATAGGGAGATGATTGCTAATATGATGAATTGGTAAATACAATAAACAGAATACGGAAGGCCTACTCGGCCTAACAATTACAAGGATTATAATATTTTCGTGAATGTGACAACATTACAACAACAAGGTAAATGTATGTGCTGTTAAATAATTAATCGTCTATCTACCTTGTGGATGGAGGCTCCCTTGTTTGGCACCATACTGCAAAACAGGACAATAAAATGAACGAACAATTATTCTAGCAACCCCACAGAGTAATCACAAATAGTACAAGTATAAGAGCATGTTTGGCCCTGTTTTTAAATTATAGTTTCTGTTTTTCAAAAGTAATTTTCAAAAAACTGTTTTTTTTTTAAAAAAGTAGGGTATGTTTGGTTAAGCTCATAATAAGTGCTTTTTATAATTTCTAGTGTGTTTGGCCTAATTTACTTGTTTTAGTTTATTTTGAATTCATTTATTGTTATATAAATATATTTTTCATCAATATATATAGAAATATAAAATCGTAGATAAATGAAATAGGTATGGAATATATTATATTATAAATTATACTATAAGACAGTTGTATAGTACGACTGCTTAAAAAGTCGCCATTTATTTTATGTTAAAAAATAACAATGTTTTATTTTTTATCAAGTGACTAATTTTTATTACTGGTCACTTTTTAACATAAAGAAATGATCACTATTTATCGTAAAATGCTTACTTTGTGTCTCTCGCAGTCTTGCTTCATACGATGGTGGCGCACAATAGTTACTGTACTTAGTACAGTATAATTTATTGTGAATCCAATTTATGCATAAAAGAATGTGACTTTTTTTTATGTTTTTTCTTAATCTTTTCATAATACTTGTGATATTTTTTAATTAGTACCCATTTTTATAATACTAAACTATAAATATGTATTTTATTGTATGGTTTTATAATGTTACAAGTAACATAAAAGATCTCAAATTTTGTTTATTAATATAATTTGACAAAAATAAAAAAATAATTTACGGTAAGGTTACGTCATGCCTTGAAGTAATAATTTACCTAAACAAAGTTGGAAGTTTATAGTTGTTGGTTTTGGAAGAAACGGAAACAGAAGCATCAATTTGATGTTTCTGTTTTTGGGGGTGAAAAAGTGGATTTGAGCTTTAGAAAAACTACTTCTATTTTTTTAAAACTGGGTGTTTGGCACCGCTTCTAGTTTTGAGAAACAAAAACGCTTTTTTAATCTCGGCCAAACACATACTAAATTAATAATCTTGGTAAATTCTTTCGGAAAATAAGAACCCGGTTTTAATGTAGGTTCGTATCGTATAAACAAAAATATTTTATATATCTCAATTGGTGGTAGCCGGGTTAAACCTTGAAGCTTGCAGAAATGGAGGAGTTGAGAGGTCCCGGGTTCGACTCCGAGCTGGGGCGATGATCACTTGGCCACTGCAGCTCCGAAAGGGGTGGCTTACATCGTGCATGTGGTCCGGGAATGCATGGGGGATTCAACCCCTGGTCATCAAAAAAAAATTATTTATTTGCAATTATTTATTTACGTTTAATCAAAACCCAAAAACAAAGAATAAAAAGGTAAACAAATGAGTGAAACAGGTGAAAACTTAACGTAAGTGGTCATGTCTTGGTAGTGGGGGATTTGATCCGACTCTCAGAAACATTGAATTATACTCCCTCCAATTCACCATATTCTTCCCTATTTCCTAAAACGGTTATTCAGGTTTTCTTCCCCTTTCTATTTTTGGTATCTTTTTACTCTTATTTTATTCATACCTCTCTCCTATTACCTCACCCACCCAACTCTTTTAATCCTATTTTATTCCTTACTTTAATATTTGTGGCCCACAATTCATTATTTAACTCTTAATTATTCATCCCTCTCTCCTATCACCAAACCCCACCGAACTTTTTATCAATATAATACTCTATTTCTTAATTCTTGTGCCCATAGTAAAGAGGAAGAAAATAAAGGATTGGAGGGAGTACTAATCTAAGAATTAAATGAGATGACATTTACTCCCTCTCGCTTTTATTTTTCTTCCCGTTTCTCTAATATATGTGAGAAGTATTATATAATGAAATGGGAAGAAAATAGCAAGCTGGAGGGAGTACATTACAATTGTTTATATTGTTTTCGCTAGGCCAATAAATTACCGATTTTATGAATAATGAATTTATTCTCACTTTTCTTTAGCTTGCTTGTTACTACTTGTAAGAGCTATAGTTGCTTACCGCCAATTGGCTAACATGAACTTGTGGCCTAGAAGATTGGCTTTCAGCCTGCAAAAATGCAAACAAAAATAGCATGAAAACACGTAAAATCCGTCTTAAACATAAATTGAAGATGTTATGGGACGAATATGTAAAGTAACAAACTAAAATCGAGATTTTAGATCAAGAAACACGTATTTTTCATTGCTAAAGCAACGACAGTCGTTACATTACATGTTAGTACTCTGACTTCGTAATGGGAGTTGTTAGGTTGCCAGTATTTACAAAGGTTAATAATAAGAATAATAAGAGCGAGTTTTGATACCTGATTAGCCGTAATTAAAACAAGCATCAAAGCGACATATAGTATTATCGTAAGTTTCCTTGCCATTGTCTGTGCCATTTCTCAAAACACCGATAATAAAATTTTAAACTTCTAAAGTGAAGAGAGAATGATTTTGTTGAATAATGGTGAAATGTTTAGTGAATGAAGGTGTAATTTATAGGCAGTCGATAACCATATTCATGCTTGACTTTAAGAGAAAAGTTATGTACGATTAAATTGTTATACTAGTAATTTCGAAAGCGATGTTTGACCAAATTGTCCTACGGAGTACTATTAAATTTTCATACCAATTTACTCCGTATGCTTTAGCTACTACAGTAAAAGTTAGAATTCCACTAAGAAGACAAGACAAAGGAAAATTTATAGTGTTCTCTCAAAATAGTAAGAAAAATGTTTAGTTTTTATTTTAGAAAGAAATGTCGGTAGGTGTTTCTATTAATTTAAATTATTGATTCATTTGATATTTATGAATTATGATATTATCTCAAATTATCTAATTTAACTCCTTAACGGTACACTTTTAATGAGATTATGTTTCTAGCTCAAAACATGCTCATGCTGTCATGCATGTTTCATAACATCATTATGAACGTAATTTCAAAGTGTTAAAATTACGCTCATAGTGATCAGTGATCACAAGATGAACAATAGTCGATAATCTCACTTTATTTACATCTCAACCTTAAATACGTAGACTATATATAGACCCTATTCTTTCTGGCTTAATTTCAGCTCAGCTCTATTCAGTTCAATTATATTCAGTCAGTTCTGTTCTGTTTAGCCCATCTTCATTCAATTCTGATCAACTTCATTCAATTAAGTTCAGCTCGTTTTAGCCGAAAAGAATAAGTAAATGTAAATACTTTACACATTATTTATCAACTAAATTAGTTAACATTTTCAATTGATGCAATCTATTGCCTACCTTGCAACGAGGAGTAATTCTCTCCGCAAGTCTAGCCTTAAATTAGGAGACATTTAAATGAAAAATGACACGAAAGTCATTTACGTAAATTAATTACCAAATCACAAAATCTCATTGAAGACGGTACATATCTGTCACTCCGGAGTGACGGATACCATTTCCTCTCACAAATGACCCAGATAGAGGAGAGAGGGAAGTACATGGGGGTGCCCCCACCTTGTCCCCCTATCCGGTTTGTAAATGACATTACCCGTCACTTGCTCCGACCCGTCTTCAGCGAGATTAACTGTTACCAAATATAGCGAGGATTTACAGTTGAGAGTTAGTTGGCCGTTACGTAAATTGCGGGAACTGTAGCTCAGTGGACAGTGGGCCTATTTATAGATAACGCAAGATTATGATGATGATTGGCCCCATCTGCATGTGCAGTCACATGCAATTATTACTATCCCTTTTTCTAGTTTTTCAACAATTTTACCCCTACATCTTTTTCAATGTTTGGGCTCATACGGAAGTTCCGCATTTTCACGAATCAAGATTTGTTCTTTTCGACTTAATTTTAGCTTTTCTTTAGTTAACTTTAATTCATTTCAATTTAGCTAAACCTAATTCACCTCAGCTTATTTCAGCTTTATTCGTCTCAACAAATTTCAATTTAGTTCAGCTTCATTCAACTTAGTTCAGCTCATTTAAGTTCAGTTCAGTTCAATTTAGCTCAATTAAGTTCAATTCAGCTCAATTCAGTTCAATTCAAACTCAATTTATTTCAATTCAACTCTATTCAACCCAAAAGAACAGAGTAAAGATCATCTCCATTTCCTTCTCTCCATTTCTTGTCCATTTCCTCTCACATTACAATATAATATTACACCTCTCTTTCTATTGCATTTTTCCTTTATTTATCGGTTGAAAACATGAACCGTTAGATCGTCGTGAGATGAAATCTTGATCCTTAATAGGAAATGGACCTTCCATTTATTTTAGGAAATAGAGAGAATTCTAATTGAAAAGAACATTGCCTCATTTGGGCTCTCTTAACATGAATATATGTTTGCTATTCAGACTAAACAAATAGAAGGATGAGAAAACTTTATGTTAGTTCTGTGACTTTTATTGATTGAATGTAAAGTTTATGATTGAATGTGTGGGGGTGATGTAGGGCGTGGTGAGAGTAGCAGCATGGGCGGATTTCTTGGGAGGGGAGAAGTAACGGGGATTGGATTTAGTGATGTTGTGGGAAAGGCGTGTGGCATGGTGACGAGGAGGAGGAGGGGGAGGTGGTGGAGGTGGTGAGGGAGGCTGTGGAGAGGCAGCGGTAGTGGGGGAGGCAGGGGTGTCGGGTTCCAGAACAGGGGATGAAGGAGGGACTGTGGTAGGGGTCGTAGTGGGAGTGGAGATCGTGGGTGTGGCAGGGGTCGTAGTGGGAGTGGTCTCGGGTGAGGTGTCAGAGGGTAGGAGAGGGAGGGTAAAGGTGGTCCATTGGGCGGGTGTAGGGGTGGTGGATGGAGAAGTGCCGAGAAGGTGATTGTATGGGAACTCGTTTTCGATGAACCGAACATGACGCGATGTATAAACACGGGATGTTCGAGGTTCAAGACAATAAAAGGCGGACTGAGTATTTGAGTAGCCTAAAAATACACAGGCGGCAGAGCGGGGATCAAGTTTGTGGTGAGCATATGGTCGTAACCATGGGAAGCAGAGGCAGCCGAATGCGTGAAGCTTGGAGTAGTTTGGGTGTTGGTAAAATAATTTGAAGAACGGGGAGTTGTTTTGGAGAGTTGGAGTTGGGAGTCTATTTATGAGGTAAGATGCAGTGGTAAAGGCATAAGGCCAGAATTTGGTGGGTAATTGGGAATGCGTAAGAAGAGCAAGACCGGTCTCGACAATGTGTCGGTGTCTACGTTCCGCAAATCCATTGTGTTCCGAAGTGTGCGGAGGTGACGTGAGGTGGACAACACCGGAGTCGAGTAGAAGTGGTGTTAATTTTTGAAATTCGCCGCCGTTGTCAGAATAAAAGCGGAGTATAGGACGATTGAATTGTTTTTCAATAAGGGCACGGAATTGTTTAAATATGTGAATTGTGTCAGATTTCTTTTGAACGGGAAATAACCAGATGTAGTGTGTATAATGGTCAATAAAGAGTACGTAATATTTATGTAATTCATTGGAATAAATAGGAGCGGTCCATAGGTCGGAAAAGATGAGTTCGAGTGGAGCATTAGACGTTAGTGAAGAAGTATAAAACGGAAGTTTGTGACTTTTATTGATTAAGCACGGAGTACAATGAGTAAATTCGGAAATATTAAAATTAAAACGAGTATTTAAAAGCTTGAGGATGGCGGATGACGGATGTCCTAGTCGGTGATGCCACTGTGTGGAGGTGACGGATGCGGCAAGAGCATGTGGTGCGGATGGGATCCATTCGTATGTGCCTTGATTAAGCGGACCCTGAAGGAGTATCGCTCCCGTGGTTCGGGCCTTTATAAGAAAAGAAGAAGGTAAGAACACGGCTATGGCATCATTATCGGTGCAAAATTGAGATATAGAAAATAGGTTACGAGAAATTTGTGGGACACAAAGTACGTTATTAAAAATTAAAGAACGAGAGGAAGGAGAGAGAATAGTGAAAAAACCCATATGAGAAATCGGAAGAGAGGACCCGTCCCCTATGATTAGGTCATCCGGGCCTTCGTATGGACGATGAAGAGCAAGAGTGTTAAGGTCGTGAGTGATATGATGGGAGGCTCCTGTGTCGATGGTCCATGCGTGTGAGTTATTGTTATTCGGGGCATGGGTGGCGGTGTGAGCATGAGAGGGATTGGTGCGGTATTGTCGGGTAGGGAATACAACCATTGGGTAGTCGGCTTTGAGCTTGCGACAGTCGGAGGCAACGTGACCTTTAAAGTCACAGTAGTGGCAGCGGCCCTTGTAGGGGGCAGGTTTGTGGTCCGGGTTAGGGGTTTGATAGGTCGGTTTTGGTTGATATGAGGGACGGAGGGTGTATTGGGGACGGTTGTAGGTGGGGTTGGAGTAAGCAGGATTGGCAGTAGGTTGGAAGTTGGATGGGACGGATGGCTTGGTACGAGTAACGTGTAGTTCGTGTTGGATAAGTTTTTCGTGGAGGTCTTCAAACGAGATGGGGGTGTCACGAGCTTTGATGGACTAGATGACGGGGCCATAAAGGTCATAGTTTAGACCATCGAAGACAACCGTGAGGATGTCCTCGATGTCCATGGGTCGGTCTAATTGGGCGATGTCGTCAGCACAGGATTTAACGGATTGCATAAACTCCGTGATAGTCCCGTCACCAAGCTTGAGGGATTGGAGACGAGTCTTAAGTTGGAGTTTACGACCACGGGTCTTTTTGGCAAAGGTGGTGGCGAGGGTAGTCCAGGCTTCGTGGGAAGTAGTGGCGTGGACAATCAAAGGGGCTACGGTGGAGGATAAGGTTGCGGTGAGAGCACCGAGTATGAATTGGTCTTGGCGATACCAAGTGAGGTAGGCGGGGTTAGTGGTGGTGGCTGTTTTGTTGTCGTCTGAGGTGGTGGTAAGGGTGTCGGATGGTGGTGTAACACTTCCATCGAGATAATGAAAGAGTCGATGGCCGTTCATTGTGGCTCGGATTTGGAAGCTCCATTGTTTGTAGATGAGGGTGTCGGTTAATTGTATGCAATTTTGGAAGGTGATGACGGAGATGGGTTTGTTGGGTTCATCGGGGTTGGGAAGAAGGCCGTGGTTGGCTGCCATGAAGGATTTCGAAAAAAAATTTCCGGATGAATGCTTAGGCTTTGTGGCTCCGATACCATGTAAAGTTTATGATTGAATGTGTAATTCTTTCATTGATAATACGAGAGTATTTATACAATTACAAGATGCGATATTAAGGAATACAAATCTAGGGTAAATAATATGTGCAATCAAATATACGAGAAACTAAGGAAAGATAACTAAAGGTAAATACAATTTCCTAAATGCATTATTTACGAGATTGTAAGGAAGATACGGGAATATCTTTAACAAGTTATTCGTCAGTTCACTTTTATCTCGTTTATATAATTTAACCTGATTAAAATTTATGACGGATTTTACATTCAAATAATAATTTGTTGTGTACACATATACTAAAATGCTTGGAAGATATACGGTCTCTACCTAAATTATTAAGAAATTAATTTCTCCATCTCTTAAATTATTTTCGTAATCCTTTTATCATTAATATAACTTCATTTACTTGCTCTGCCAAAGAGGCAGCTGTATTTCTATCCGACTTATTTTACTCAAGCCACGAGCTATGTTTTATCATACGAGACACCTTAAATGATCAAGAATGTCTTGTCCACTTTGTACTACTGTTCCTTCACGTACTAGTTTGAACTATTTTTGTATTCCAACTTCTAATTTACAAATTCACACCAAAAAAAAAAAAAAAAAAAAAAACTTCTAATTTACAAATGTTGGAAAATCAGTACATCGTAAAAGCAAAATTTGAAAATAATTAGAAATTCATCTTCCAAATTAAAAATACATGAAATAAACTCCAACTTTTATCTATTTGCACTTTCACTTAGTCTGAATCCGATCCTTAATAATGACAAAAAAATTTTAGTTTTTCATTTTGACAAATTATTCAAGAAGCGATATAACTTTAAGGCCCTGTTTTTTTCTGACTTAATATCAACTCATTTTAATTCAGTTTAGTTCAACTAATCTCTTCACAAAATTAATTCTTACTTCAATTGCATTCAGTTGACCTCAGCTCCATAACTCCATTCAGTTCACCCCCAACTCCATTCAATTCAATTCAGCTCGTTTCAGTCAAAAAGAACATGGCCTAATTTGTCAAAATCTAATCAGAGGTTAAATAAATATGGCATGAGAAATACTTGCGTCCTCCCTACACTTAAAGGAGGATTTTATAATATTTAATTCCTATTTTGGGCTCCTCCTTTGGGGGTAGGGAGGACGCAAGTATTTTGGGCTCCTCCTTTGCCGTTTTGGATCAGTTTTGAAAATATTTGTCAAAATGGTGTCCACGTAGGCTCGGGATTTCTAGACCTGAAACACGCCACTACTAATGGCGTGTTTTGTGAAGGAAACACGCCATTAGTAGTGACGTGTCTTTACAACAATTTTTTTCCTCAACTGACTGAACTTTAAAAAAAAAAAAAAATTTACATAAGACACGCCATTAGGGGTGGCGTGTTTCCCCTCCGAAACCGCCATTCCCAATGACGTGTTTGTTTTAGTCCATTTTTTAATGAAATTTCTTTCCGTACTCATTATAAACACGCCATTGGTAGTGGCGTGTTTTAGGTCCAGAAATCCCGAGCCTACGTGGACACCATTTTGACAAATATTTTCAAAACCGACCCAAAACGACAAATATTTTATTTTTGACCCATTATTTCAAAAATGGATTCCGTATTTATTAGCTTGTCATATTTTACTTTACGCTTATCATATTATAGAACAGTCTTGTACATAAGAACCGATTTTCCAAATTCCAACCCAAATTTTACATAGTTCCCGAACACAAATTTGAGCCCAAATTCTATGTAATACCAACCCAAATACCTAGTTTCTAAACGGGCTGCATGAGTTCATATATGGGCTATAAACAAGCTGAACCGTTTTTGTCCCACTAATCAAATTAAGTTGTGGTATCCCCAAAACGATGCGTTTCATCAGTAGCACGTATCAACTTCAATTTCAACCATTCCTAAACCCTCTTCCCTTTTCCCTCTTCAACATTCATCTTGGCATCTTCAAATGGCTGCTGAAAACAAAGCAAACAATGCATCCAACGATCCCAAAAAACGCAAGAGATGTTACTTACCTCATAATGTAATTACTTCTTTTATCCCTTTTTTCGCTTTGTCGTAATTTTCATCTTGGGTCATTCGGAAACAGTCAAGCCCCGCAACTTTATGGGGGCCCTTGGGGAACTGGATAATTTTGTTATTTTATTTTTCTCGTAATTTTTATCTTGGGTCATTTAGAAACCGCCTCTTTAAAGACTGTGTACTTTATGAGAGCCCTTGAGGCACTAGGATGATTTTGTTATTGTATTCTTCTCGTATCGTATTTTTCATCTTGGGTCATTTAGAAACCGTCTCTTTATATAAGACTGTGTACTCCCTTGAGGCACTAGGATGATTTTGTTATTGTATTCTTCTCGTAATTTTCATCTTGGGTCATTGAGAAACGGTCTCGCAGCTTTTAAAGTTCCGGGGGCTTTGAGGCACTGGGGTAATATTGTTGTCGTTTTCTTGTCGACTTAATTTGAATTAATGTTTTTGAATTTTGTGTATGTTTGATTAGAAACCGGTGAGAAAGAAGGGGCCAAGCCCAATAAGGCCAGGAGTGCAAGGATTCTTCATAACTTGTGATGGTGGTAGAGAATTTCAAGCTGCTCAGGAAGCCATTAATGTTATTGATTCTGTATGTATACCAATCATTTGTTTACGGTTTTTATTGTTTGTGAGTTGTTACTTGTTAGGGGTATTTAAAGTTTAACGAACGATTGGTATGGAGGGAGTAACAAAGACTCGACTTTTAGTATTATTACTTATTAGATGGTTTAGTAACTTAGTAATCTTACTAATTGGATGGATTATACAATTGGTATTGTGGTGTAGAGATTGCGGCGTTATTGTTTCTGCTATTTTTTTTTTTTTTGACAAGTAGATAGATTGTTTCTGCTATTGTTTGAAGGGTTTACGAGTTTTTGTTGTTGGAAGTGGTGTTGTGTTTAGCTCTATAGGTTCAATTAATTGGCTGCAAAATGGCAATTTGATCATTTGATGAAAAGATTGAAACTTTTCTTACTAAGTTCTATTAGTCAATTAGGTTTTGATATCTGCTAAAATTTCGAGCATTTTGCCATTTGCCAAGCCTCGCATAAAGATAGAAAGGACTTGGTATTTTTGGGATGAAGGAAGTAACAAGGACTCGACCTTTAGTCTTGTTACTTATTAGATGGATTAAGAAATTTTTTACTACTACTAATTGGGTGGATTATGGAATTCGTATAATGGTTTCATGGTTTCGGCAAATTATTTCTGCTATTGTTCGAAGGGTTCTGGTTTTTCTGCGAGGGAAGTACTAAGTAGTGTTTTGTTTAGCTCTATAGACTATTTACTTGGCTGCAAACTGGCAATTTGATGAAAAGATGGGAACTTTCTTATTATGTTTTCGTAGTCAATTAGAAATTGGGAGGTTTTGAAATTTGCTAACATTTCGAGCATGGTTGCCATTTGTCAAGCCTCGCTTAAAGGTAGAAGGGACTTAGTATTTTTGGGATGGAGGAAGTAACAGGCTCGACCCTTAGTCTTGTTATGATGGATTAGTAACTTTGTACTCTTACTAATTGGATGGATTATGGAATTGGTATTATGGTTTAATGATTGCGGCATAGTTGTTTCTGCTATTGTCTGAAGGGTTCTGGGTTTTTTCTAAGTGAATTTTTGTTGTGTTTAGCTCTACGGATTTAATTAATTGGCTGCAAAATGGCAATTGGATCATTTGATGAAAGATTGAAACTTTTCGAGCATTGTTGCTATTTGCTGCAAAATTAGGTTTTGATATCTGCTAAGATTTTGAGCATGGTTGCCAATTTGCCATTTGCTAAGCCTCGCTTGAAGATCGAAGGGACTTGGTATTTTGGAACGGAGGAAGTAGCAAAGCCTCGACCTTTAGTCTTGTTACTTATTAAATGGATTAGTAACTTTGTACTACTACTCATTGGATGGATTAAGGTTTCATGAATGCGGCGAATAATTTCAGCTATTGTTCGGAAGGTTTCTGGTTTTCTGCGAGGGAAATGGTGTGTGCTTAGCTTCATAGATTCTTTACTTGGCTGCAAACTGGCAATTTGAGGAAGATTGAAACTTTTCTTAATATGTTTTCGTAGTCAATTAGAAATTGGGAGGTTTGAAATTTGCTAAAAATTTGAGCATGGTTGCCATTTGCATAGCCTCGGTTAAAGATAGAAAGGACTTGGTATTTTTGGGCTCTGTTTGGAATGTTACTCGTATTGCTTTACTTATGCTTCGTATGTGTGTATTCTGAACTCTTGGAAGTGGTAATGGATATCTTCATATCACTAGAGGGAAAGACTGTTTGGGCATTTGTTCAAAGATGTCGCTTCATGGAAAGTCGACTTTAAAGAAAAAAGTCAAAATAAAATGTTGAGCTTGTCATCAATTACGAGTTTTACAACAACAAGAGCATTACCCTTGTCCCTCAAGAGCATAGAGGTCATCATCTATCAATATTTCATGCTAAAAATTCTAACAATAAATCAACTTGTAAAACATGAAATTCCTATCTATTTATACTGAATTGTAGAAGAGCTACTGCTTTGGCGGCATAAATGCCAACACTCGTGTACTATACTATAGTTAGAGCTGTATTATTTTATATTCTATGCTATTTTCCGTGCTTATTGTGGAATGTGGATAACTTTGATAAGTTAATTATCACCATGTAGAAACTGAAGACAGCTGTTTCTTTGAGGCGGCAATATCCTTTTTTTTTTTGCTCTGGGTTCCTATTGCAATCTCCATTATCTGATTAGCTTGTTATCACACATGGTGTTCTAATTTTTATGTTGTAGTTAGTAATCAATTATTTATTTTGGCTTGTTTTAGTTTTTTGAAGAGCTGATCAACGGAAAGGAATCCAGTTCTAAGGTGGCAGTGACATTGGAGAAACCAATTAATAAAAAAATCAAGTTCACGTACTCTGATTCTGATGAAGAAGAAAATGATGATGATAATGATGAGGAAGAGGACAAAAAATCAGTTGCACCTCCCGAAGACAGTGGAAATAATGGATCTAGCGTGGAAAAAATATCCGATCATGCAGATAAGGCTGTTCAGGCGGATGAGGTTGGACCTGGAAATGGTGGCAGTAAGGATGCTGATAAGGAACCGACTGAGGTAAAAAGCAAAGAAAATGAGGAACCGCCTGAAAAGAAACAATGCTCTGATGTCAAAAGTTCAGAAAGTGGAAATACGGGAGTTGCTACCACAGAGTTGTCTGTTGATAAGTTAATCGAAGCAGAACTCAAGGAATTGGGAGATAAAACCAAGGTTAGTCAACTCGCCAACCTGCCAACCCGCATTCTGGCTGCATCCAATTTTGTTCGTGGTTTTGGTAAAGATCTTTGTTTCTTCATCTGCAATTCCGTTACTTCGACGTGCCGATTATTAGGCATGTTGTGTGTGAGTGTATGACAGTTAGAGACTTGATTTTAGCCTTTTAGGCCAAAAAGGTGAATCTTTTTCACAAAATAGTAGTCTCGGACACTCTGACATGCGCCTGCAATCTTTGTTACTCACATTTGAGTGGAAGTATTTGACACAGATATGTTTCCAAGTGTCAGGCTCGGCTTTATATGAAAAATCCTCATGTTTTTGGTTTAAAATGATGTGTTCAGGGGCCTTGCCCATTGCAAATGTGGAATGTCGGACACCGGTATTTTAGGTAATATGAAGAGTTGGGAGTAAAATAGCCTATGCCCTATAGCACTTGCTGTCAAGTCTAAGTAACAGTTTTTTTTTTGAGATTTGTCCTCGATAGTAACAGTTCATGATTTTGAAATGCTATTTCACTGTAAATAACTTAATTCTATTAGTTTTTCGGTCACCCATTTCAACAATCAGGATAGTAACTTACAACTGTTACAAGTAAGAAATTAAATATTTACTTTGTCCTTATTTTGAATATTCATGTTTTCTTTGTTGCACGGCGATCATTCCTAGTCGTGTTTTAGAAACTAAAAAAAGTGAGAGAAGTAGAAAACATGATTGTGTTTGTGACATGCATTGGTACATTTATTGGAACTGAGTTTGTGATAAAATATTGAACCAGAGGCGTTTCTCCAAACTTGATACGGGTTGCAATGGTGTTGTTTTTATTCTTATGCGGCGAAGGGATGGAGACCCGAGTCCTACAGACATTGTTCAGCACATCATGGAATCTGCCGCCAGTACAAAGAAACATATGTCAAGGTTTCAGTGGCTTCATATTCTCTGTTCTGTACTTTTTCATTATTTGGGAAGCACATGTAGCTTTTTGATAAAATTTTGCTGATACATTTGCAATTCGACACTGAAAAAAACTCATATGAGACGGTTTTATCCATTCTACCTGTGGGCCGGGACACAAGTTTTAAGAAAACCCTCTTTACAATGGTAAAATGTCACATATACCGTCTCATACTCACACTAGACTTACTGTTTGATTTTTTTTTCTACAGGTTTCTGCTTAGAGTGTTACCAGTGGAGCTCTCATGCTATACTTCTGATGAAGAAATCTCAAGAGCCATTAAGCCACTTGTTGAACAGCATTTCCCTGCCGATGCTGAAACACCGATTAAGGTATTAACTATGATACTCAGATATGGCTACATGTTGGATAAGGCTTTTTTTTTTTTTTTTTTTTTGTGTTGGCCAGGAGTATCCCCTACCGACAACTGGGCAATCTCCTTCGGGGTACCGAAGACAATTTAATGGGTTGACCCCTCCTAAGTTTGGCTTTTTCATTCGCAAGAGTTAGGAATCGAACCCCTGACCACTTGTTTAAGAGATGAGAGCCCTTACCACTCACACCAGCCAACTTTGGTTGGGATAAGGCTTTTTCGTAAACAAAAAGTTCTTGATGTTTGGCATAAAGGAAGTGTCTTACTGTCGTGTCATTTCATAATTTTCAAACTGGGGCGCTCGTGGAAGCTGGCATCAAATGCCGTTTAGTCATGCTACTGCTTCAAAGAATACCTTGTTTATGGCTCATAAATTCATAATACTGACATAATGTTCATCGATTGATTCCCTTGAATAACTTTTGTCAGTTTGCTGTCCAATATGATGCACGTGCAAATACGGGAATTGAGAGAATGAAGGTAATTGATGCTATCGCAAAATCAGTTCCTAGCTGTCACAAAGTCGATCTAAAGAACCCAGAGAAGACCATAATTGCTCAAGTTGTCAAGGTACATAAAATCACGAATCCTTTCTTTTCGAGTTCTTCTGTTTGTTGGTTCATCTAATTTATACATCGTTGCTGTGTTCACAGACCGTGTGCATGATAAGCGTTGTGGACAAGTACAAGGAACTAGCAAAGTACAACCTGAGAGAGCTAACTTCATGAGCAGAAGCGTGGTTATTACAAGTGTCGAATAGATACCCAGTTAGCAGTTCGACTTAGAAAGACAATATTTTAGCAACAATGTCGAGTTTGGATTGTACTTCAAACGCGGATGGAGCTCTGCGCTGTTAGGATGAAGGGCTACAGGTTTCTTGCTCTTGCTTATGAACAATTCTTTAGTTTGTATTCTGCAATGATCAGCTTATGTCGAGTATTGGGTAAGGTTATCTATATCATGAGTCTAATGTGCGACATCTTTACATCCGAGACCAACTTAAATGTCGTTAGATTGGATTTATGATGTTATTCCGAGATTGGGTAAGGTTATCTAGATCCAAGACATGAGATGATCGATCACTTGGTTAGTGTCAATCTGGGACACTTTGCCCAAGTCGGCCGCTAGATGATTTTTGAAGATGAAATGTTTATGGAAGGAGATTTGGGCAACTCTCCATTGGTTATGGTTGCTCAATTACTCATCTAATATGGAGAATATAAACCTGCTAAAAGTTAATAAAAATGCCAAACAAATAAAAATAAACGAGTGTTCGGCTTAGATAAATTAACAGTATTAACAGTAAATCTAACAAATAAAAATAAGGGACATGCTATTTCCAACACATCTTTTTACTAAATCCTACATAAAATTTTCTACTTTTCCGATTTTGCTCCTCTCATTTTATACACACAACCTTAAAAGAAGAGAAGGAGAAGAAGAGAGAAAAGCGACCACCAGCCACCGTCTCCCACCGCCCATGTACCCACCAGCTCACCAACGACGGAGAAGAGTCACGGACCACCCAATCATGTCCGATCTACAAATTCGAATACATCTTTTTTCCGATTGATTGAGAATCAATCAATTAAATTGTTCGAACCCTAAAAATTTCGATAATTCGCATCTATTCACCCTCTCCCAAAATGATCGAAAACCCTCCAGATACTAAAAAAAAAATACGAGTATATTATATATTGAATATGATTCTGGAACATTAGAAAAAAAATAAAAAAGCTCTAAATAATTAAATCTGTCTCTTGTATGTGATAATCGATACATAAAGGTATAATAATTGGTGGAAAATTATGAATGTGAACATGAGCATCATTCTTGCCGCCCGACAAATACAAGTACGCAACAATTGGATTGGACTTTTTGCTTTAGAAATTAGAATTGCAAATTGGCGTTTTGATTAATGAAACTGTTAATAATTCGGAAAAATTACTTGTAATTAAAGTGAATAAACGAGTGTTCGGCTTAGATAAAAATAAACGAGTGTTCATATCTAAAACCCTTCTAAATGTCCAAACTTTGGAAAATCACTCTGAGGAACAGTAGAGCAGTGACAGGCGTGCTGAACATGTGATGAACAGTAGTGCTTCATTTCCTCTTCTATTCCTGCTTCTCCCTCTCTCTTCATTCTTCATTTCTTCATCGCTCTCTCTTCTTCATTTCTTCATCTCCCTCTTCCTTCATTACTTTAATAACTAATTATTGATATCGATTAGTTATTCAAACTGAATCATCAATTACTGTAACCTTTTTCCCTAATTTCCACATCCCTCTTTCCAATCTTCACATCCTTCATACAGCAAAATCGGAAGATGGTCATATTGTTTGGTGATGAAGATGGTCATATTATTGCTGGCCGTAAGTCAATTGGAGAATACTCCAGACCTTCGTCAATCTATTCTCAGTCACAATTTTCCCAGATATGTACCATAGTTCATTCTTTTGCTTGAGTATGCAATTACTTGAGTTATGTGTCCGTTTTACAATCTTTGTTGTTCAATTTATTGAAACTTAGTTTCTTTGCTAGGTTTATGCTAATCTTTGGAAGACGGAGATGCAACATGCGGGTGGTTCACATTAGGCTGGTAATGACCCCTTTTCAATTTACTATCTTCTTAATCCTTACTTCATTATCATGCCGTTTTATTTCCTTTTTTTCCTTATATATAAGTCGTAGTTTGATAATCAAGCTTCTGGGTTCAATGCTGATTTTTGGGTCCATGAACAATCATGTTTAAGGGTTTAGGGCGGATTAGTGAACCAAACTTTTGTAAATCTATGAAAATGTAATGTCCGGATCCGCTCATCTTGCAGGCGAGGTCTAATTGGATGAAACATGTCCTTGAATAGTCCTTACTTTATGGAATGAAGGGAAGAAAAGTTGCAAAGTGAAGAGCTTTTGATGGATTTTATGGTAATTTAAGGGATAAGTGTTTCGCAGAGAGCACGAACTATCGAGATGGCAGTCTTGGCAAGGAATGTGCCTGCTACTGCACATTGTTTTACCATAATACCATAGCTAATGATTTTTTTAGTATGTATTTAATTTACACAAATTTTCACGATATATGTGTGTTTGCAAGATATAGTTAATAGTAGGTTATGTGTATGACAACTGAATAAAATTGAGTGATTATATGCCTGCTAATGTGCAATCAAGGTAGAAATACTAAAAGGAGAGTTTCTTGGTTGCGAAATTTGTAAAACTTTACCTAGGTGCTGCCAAGCAAGTGTCCGTAGGTCCTTGCTTTCAAGTTTTCTTCATTCTAATGTCTTGTCCATAATCACTGATCGATTAATTCGTAGGTTAGCTTCCTTTCTTCTGGATTTTTGTTTTTATTTCCATTCATTGTCAAATGTCGTTTGGTAGAATCGGTCATTTTACTACAAGATGAGCTACTAGAGTGCAATGGCTAAGCAAGACCAAATATTGGGCTAGCATGGAGTGTTTGCATGAGGTTTTCATGAATAAGTTGATGGACTAATGTGTGCAATGCAATTGTTGTCAACAAACCAAAGTCAAGCCCAACTTCAAGTCCAAGTCAAGGTGGAAAAGATAGGATTCCAAGCTACCTAGGATGCCAAGAATTAAGGTCTTAACCGGGTGATTAATCGCACAATTAATCACCAACATAGGATTCTCCAAGCAATTAAGGCAAAGGAGCTGGAAACCCACGACCCCGATCGGGGTTGGGTGGCCCCGATCGGGGTTGCATGTCTCTTAATTGTTTACGTTTCATTTTGTGTTCCTATAAATAGGGTGTTGATCCGGCACACCTTGGACACCATTCCATATACATTTTTCACATAATATTCTCTCTAAGTCTTAGGTTAGTTTAGTCTTTAGTTTAGTTTAGTTTATATTAGAATTACTTTTAGTTTTATGTTACAAACATTTTACCTTAAGCATTTCAATATAATTTCCATTCAAGTTCATTTACAATTTACATTTCGAGTATTGTTCTTCCAAGTTCCATTTCCATTTCCATTGCAAGGTAATCCTATTCATATTTTCATTATGTTCATCATTTTATTTGTCATTAGTTTAGTTTGCATTTTCATCATGTTAGAGTAGTTTCATTTTGTATAAGGAGTAAGGGAAGCCATGCATGATCAAGTAATATATAAATGTCAAAAGAGGATAAGTTAATATTGTATAATTGTTTCTATCACATGTTTGCACCACAACGTTTAATCTTTGGTTATTGGCCGTAATCGTAGATTAAGTTTGTTAATTCGTTCTATAAGTCGAGGGGCACGAAATTGGATTAGACTAAGCATGTGTAGTAGGACGACCTAGTCATGGACGAAAGTCTCTCTAGGACCCGGTCTATGGTTGACACTAATGCCGAGAGGTGGGTGTCTTTAAGCCAAAACATTTATCGTAAAATCAACCTCCTAACTTGACATGAGCATTTTACATAATTAGCATGTGTGACCCGACCTCCCTAGACATTTTCTTTATTATTGTTTTATCATCACATCAAACCAAACCAATCAATCAACCGTTAACCTACCGAGGTAAAATTCACTCCATAACAACTAATTAACAACTCTCGCCTCTCTGTGGTTCGACCACTACGTACTACATTCATTTGTTTTGCTAGGGTATAAATATTATCTTTGCATAGATGTGCGATAGCCTATCAGTGAGTCCCAAGAGAAGAAGCTTTTGCAAACCTTGAGAACTCATAGAGGGGCACTTGGGTATAACATTGATGACATCAAGGGCTTAAGCCCGAGTTTGTGTATGCATAGAATTGTTTTGGAAGAGAGGATTCAACCCAAGGTAGATGGTCTTAGGAGGATAAACCCTAAAATGGCCGAGGTAGTTAAAAATGAAGTGTTAAAATTACTTGAGGCCGGGATTATCCATCAAATAACCGATAACAAGTGGGTTAGTCCGGTTCATGTGGTACCAAAGAAGGGGGGGTACAAATGGTTGAACAAGAGGATGAGACCACCCTACCTACTAGACCGGTGACCGGATGGCGCATGTGTATTGACTATAGGAAACTTAATGCCGCCACCCTTAAAGACCATTTCCCGATTCACTTTATAGACCAAATGCTTGAGAGGCTCGCGGGCCATGCATACTATTGCTTTCTAGATGGTTACTCCGGGTTCTTCCAAATTCCCATCCACCCGGATGACCAAGAAAAGACAACTTTCACTTGTCCAATAGGAGTCTATGCTTATCGTAGGATGCCATTCTGGCTTTGCAATGCACCCGGCACCTTTCAAAGGTGCATGATGGCAATCTTTTCGGACTTTCTAGAGAAAAGCATGGAAGTTTTCATGGACGACTTTAGTGTCCATGGGGACTCGTTTGATCATGGTCTTGAAAATTTGACTAATGTGTTGAAGAGATGTGAGGAGCACAACGTCCTTAATTGGGAAAATTGCCATTTTATGGTAGAGGAAGGGGTTGTACTCGGTCACGTTGTCTCTAGTAGGGGTATTGAGGTTGATGGTGCTAAGGTTGTCGTTATAGAAAACTTGTCACCTCCTTCCAATGTAAAGGGAGTGAGAAGTTTTCTAGGCCACGCCGGATTCTATAGGCGTTTCATTAAAGATTTTTCAAAGATAGCAAAACCATTGACCTCATTACTCCTCAAAGATGCCCCCTTTGTGTTTGATGAACCTTGTCTTTAAGCTTTTCATAGGTTGAAGAAAGCATTGGTCACGACCCCGATAATCCGGGCTCCGGATTGGAGCCTCCCTTTCGAGATTATGTGCGATGCTTCGGACTTCGCGGTTGGTGCGGTACTTGGGCAAGTGGTGGATAGGAAACATCATATGATTTATTACACAAGCAAGACCCTTGACCAAACACAATGTGGCTATGCTACAACCGAAAAGGAGATGTTAGCGATTGTTCATGGCGTTGAAAAATTTCGGCAATACCTTGTTGGGTCTAAAGTGGTGGTTTACTCCGATCACACCGCCTTGAGACAACTAATGGTTAAGAAAGATGCAAAGCCCCGACTCTTGAGATGGGTTCTACTTCTCCAAGAATTTGATTTAGAGATCAAGGATAAGGCCGGATCGGAAAATGTTGTAGCCGACCACCTATCAAGATTGACCGTTGAAGATCATGGGATACAAGACAAGAGTGGACCCATCAATGAGTGGTTACGGGATGATGGACTCATGGAAGTTAGCGTCAAAACCCCTTGGTTTGCGGATCTTGCAAACTACATTGTGAGTGGTTTCTTACCGGATGAAATGGAACAAAGGGAAAGGCGGAAGTTGAGAAATGACGCCAAGAGATACTTTTGGAATGACCCACACTTGTTCCGCAAGTGTGGGGATGGAATGTTCCGGAGATGTGTTTCAAGAGAGGAGGGCTTGGAGATTGTCGACCGGGTTCACAATTCCGCCTATGGGGGACACTTGGCCACCTCTAGGACCATTGACAAGATCCTCCAAGGTGGGTTTTATTGGCCCTCCATGTTTAAGGACATCCACTACTTGGTTAAATCTTGTGATGCTTGCCAAAGGGTTGGGAACATTGGAAAGAGGAATGAAATGCCCTTGACTAACATATTGGAAATTGAGCTTTTTGATTGTTGGGGCATAGACTTCATGGGACCCTTCCCCAACTCTTGTGGAAACGAATACATCTTGGTCGGGGTGGATTACGTGTCCAAATGGATTGAAGCGGTAGCCGCCCCCACCAATGATAGCAAGGTTGTGATGAAGCTTTTAAAGGGCACGATTTTCCCAAGGTTCGGAACACCAAGAGTAGTTATAAGTGATGGCGGATCACATTTCCGCAAAAGCACTTTCAAAGCTCTACTTGAAACACATGGAGTGCGGCATAAAACCGCCCTTGCCTACCACCCTCAAATTAGTGGGCAAGTGGAGGTTTCTAACCGCCAAATTAAAGCCATTTTGGAGAAAGTCACAAACAAGAACCGAAAGGATTGGTCACAAAAGCTCCCGGATGTGCTATGGGCATTGAGAACCGCCTACAAGACACCCCTTGGCACCACCCCCTATAAGCTTGTGTACGGAAAAACTTGTCATTTGTCG
Organism: Silene latifolia; assembly: GCF_048544455.1. Taxonomy (NCBI): domain Eukaryota; kingdom Viridiplantae; phylum Streptophyta; class Magnoliopsida; order Caryophyllales; family Caryophyllaceae; genus Silene; species Silene latifolia. The sequence goes on along the minus strand of NC_133537.1, from coordinate 338,675,564 downwards.
GTCGAGCTAGAACACAAGGCTTGGTGGGCTCTTAAGGAGATGAACTTTGACTTTGACGCCGCCGGAGCGGTGCGCTTTCTCCAAATGAATGAGCTTGAGGTATTAAGATTGGAGGCTTATGAGAGCTCCAAAATCTATAAGGACCAAACGAAGAAATGGCATGATGGCAAAATCATGAAGAAAGATGTAAGCGTTGGAGACCTTGTTCTCCTTTTCAACTCCAAGGTCAAGGTGTTTCCGGGCAAGCTCAAATCGAGGTGGTCGGGACCCTTTAAAGTGATGAAAATATTCCCTTATGGTGCTTTCGAGCTTTGGAGCGAGGAAGGAGGAACCTTTAGGGTCAATGGTCAACGAATCAAGCGCTACTATGACGGTGACAACAAAGGACCGATTGAAGTGCTCTATCTCGGGGAACCCCTCCCCGAGGAGAGGGCAAATTGAAACTCTTGGAAAGTGATTTCACTACTACAAATTTAGGCAACTACAACGCCCCTTTAACAACGATTATTCACGAAAATCACAATAGACGTTGTAGAATGTATGGCGCGAATTTTACTAAAATCAATTACAACGGGTATAGTTATAAAAACCGTTGTTATTATTTTTAACAACGGGTCACACATGCGGAACCGTTGTTAATAATTTGGCGCAAAATTGGCGCAAAGTTAGTGAAAAGTAATCACAACGGTTACTTTTTAAACCCGTTGTTAAAACTTATTTAACAACGGGTGTTTTGTACAACCGTTGTTAAAACATATTTCACAACGGTTGTTGTTTAATAACCGTTGTCAATACCTTCCATACTATAAACCACACAAACGAAGTCTGCTGCACCACAAAACACAACCCTTAATACACAAACACAAACACAAAGAGACAAACAAACACAAAACACATACACACTCTCTTTCTCTATTTCTCTCTTTCTCATCGTCGCTTTATCTTCTCGCCGTCATTGTGATTTCATCGTCTATTACGTTCTGTATTTATCAGGTAAATCTCGCCGTCACTGTCATCGTCATTATTTTCTTTTTCTATTTATTTCTTTTGCATATATGTGTTTTTATCGACCATTATGTTATTTGTTTAAGTATTGTTCGCATAATTAGTTACTAAAACAATGAAGAAGCAAGATGAAGAAGTAAGATAAACATAATTAATATATATATATATATATATATTTATAAATACATAAATTAAAAAAAAAAATTACATATGTAAAAATGCAATTCTTATATTTTCATGGAGGATCTTATTGTGCTCTATCGTATCCATCCTCTCCTCCTTGGCTATTTGGAGGTTCCGTTCAGCAGTTGCTATATCGTCATATAGCTGCAATCAATCGCCGCTCCGTCAAGCCATCTTCTTTGGCGTGCTTCAGTGCGGATCGAGCTTCCGCAAGGTAGCTCCTGAAACTTTCCTCAATATGGAGGAACCGGCGGATGAAGTTGTTGTTGTTCTCGATCATGGTAAGAGTCTTTAGGATGAAATCATTCATTTTCTTAGAGTTTTTTGAGTTTGATTTGAAAGATTAAGTAGAGTTTGTTTTAACGATTAGAGTTTGGAGATGAATATATGAGATAATGGAAATGTTAGTTGAGATATGCAATGTATTTATACTAAGCAATGTGTGGGTTGAGTTAATTGCTTTTTAATTAATATATATGTTAGGAAGTTGTGCCATAATCATCATCATCTCTCTCAATAATGCTGCTTCAAATCCTATTACTAACCCTTCTCATTCCATATTATCCGTTCATATGTACGAGTGAATGTCGGTAATAATGCATGCATTGGAATTCTAACAGTAGTAATTATGCATGCATCTAGTAATATTTAATTTTTATTTTTTTTTATTTTTTAAGAACAAACAACAACGGTTATTTTAAAACAACCCGTTGTCTTTAGTTATAACAACGGTTTTGTATATTACAACCCGTTGTTATAACTTTCCCCCCAAAATTGAGTCACACTTTCCACAACGGGTTTTATACATAAAACCGTGGTTAATAGTTTTAACAACGGTTTCCTTAAGTAAACCAACCGTTGTTAAAACCTTCTACAACGGACGCTTTAACAACGTCCGCTTTTTTATATAACAACGGTTTTTGACCGTTGTTATAGCCTGTATCTGTAGTAGTGTTTGGTTTGGTGGAGTTCCTCAAGAACCACCACTTGTACATAGCATGCATTTTAGTTAGCAAATGAGAGAATTGGAAGGATCGTACTTGGCAAGATGGAGTTGGTGTTGAGGTTCGGAGAGAATTTGACCGAATTGGGAGAGTTGATTCTTGATTTGCGCAACATTGATAAATTTTTGATGCTTGAAACCATAAGTATTTCTAAGGGGATCTGAGCCTGTGGGCAGGCATCCTGTCTATGACCGGCTCATAACCCGCTGTAACTTTTGGGCAAAATTCAAGTTAGCAAAAGTGGAGAAAATGAGGAAGAGGGGTCTCAGCCGGTCGACCGGCAGGCGGTCAACTACCGGCTGAAAACCCGCTGTAACTTTTGGGGTGCAATTTTGAAGAGGGACTCCCAGCCGGTCGGCCGGCAGCCGGCTCACCGGCTGAGAGTCATGGTGATGTGGCGGATTGGGCAAACTGACAAAGAAGCAGGACTCCCGGCCGGTCGGCCGACAGCCTGTCCACCGGCTGAGAGTCACATTATTAGTTAGAAAAATTTCGGAAAAAATGAGAAAGGGATCCAGGCCGGTCGACCGGCCGCCGGTCCTAGACCGGCGCATATCCCGCTGTAACTTTTAAAGAAAATCGAAAAAATTAAAGGAGCCCCAGCCGGTCCACCGGCCGCCGGTCGTGGACCGGCCCAGAACCCACCCGTGTGCCTCTAAATCTCCTCATCCTTTCATTTTCTCCTCACTTTATCAAAATCACTCTCTCTCTCTCCTCATCCACAAACACACCTTCTTCATCTCTTCTTCACTTACTCATCCTCAAATCATCAAAAGCATCATCTAATCCACCATTTTTTGTGATAAAACTTCCTTTTAACCATATAACATCACTCCAAACTCCATTTTTCATCATTAAAACACCAAAAAAAACTCAAAAAATCGTCACTTCCAAGTCTAGGGTTTGGAGAATCCGAAAATTCATCATCCATTTTTGGGTAAGTTCTTCACTCTAGCTTTATTTGTTTAAGGTTTAATTGTATTTTTAGACCTATTTGGTGGAAAAATTGGAGTTTTTGATTTGGGTTAGTAAGGCAAGTTAGTTTTTTGGGGATTAATTGCACCAAACAAGAGAGCTAGGGCGGACGCTAGCACTAATGGAGCGGAGATAGCTCGCGACCCGACCTTCCCGGAGGTTCAATTCATTTCCGATACACAAAAGGTAAGATTTTCCCACCTAAAGTCTAGTGAAATCATTCCCACTAGATTTATTTGCCAAAATACTTTGAGACAACTAGGATGGGATACCGATTGTGAAAAATTGTTTAATGGGGTCGGGATGGGAGCCATGTATAAGCTACATCGCCAAATCTTTGCGAGAATCACCCTTGAATTCTTGTCCTCCATTGAGGTAGAAAAAAATAAGAACACAAGCAAAATAACCGGTATCTCCTTCCGGTTAATGAACAAGACTAACCATGTGACCCTTGAGCGATTTGGAAGAATCTTTGGGTTACCTAGTACGGGGAGCCACCTTCTCCCGACTAGGTTTGAGCAAAGTGAGTTATGGAAAGCTATCTCCGGTGAGAGTATTGACGATGAGCCTAAGATGAAGGAGCACCACATTCATAACCCCATTATCCGAACTTGGCATCGTTTTATGGGGTGGACAATATTTGGGAGGCATGAGCCTCACAACATGCGTTCCGATGAGCTATATATCCTTGGGAGCTACCTTAGACAACAACCCAAGGCTTACCAAATCAATATTGCCCACCTCTTAGTGCTCCACTTGCAAAAACTTGGTAACAATATCTGCAACCATTCACCTATTGTGGTAGGGGGTTTGATAACCCAAATTGCTAAGGAAACCGTAGGATTTGTGGAATCACGGCACCAACCGGTACAAGGGGTCACCTTAATTGATAGTAACCATTTGAGCTCCCTTTTTTTCACCAAGTATGATTTTGGTGATAGGAAGACTTACCTCTTGATTAGGAAGAGCTTGACCTCCATTCCTCTTTCCAATGCCGATTTGGTTACCCTTGAACCCGACAAAGAACGGTATCTCCTACCAATTGCAAACATTACCGCCCCCACCGCCCGACAAGTAGCCCGTAGAACTCTATCCTACGGAAGAAATGCACAAGGACCTACTCAATCATCCTACACTTATAATGCCCCATCCGAGACCGGCACATCTTCCTCCGCCCAACCCTCCCAATACCTACCCATTGACCCGAAAGTGTGGGAGCTAATGGGGAACATGAATCTTGGGATTGGGAAGGTGAAATCTACTCTTGATGACTTCCGCACCCACGTTGACAAACACTTTGAGCAAGTCGACGACTCCTTAGGCCGTCCGCACCAAAAGATTGACCGAATATATGTGGATCAAGCCCTAGGAAACTACCCCATCTATGAAGATTACGCTTCCCGGCATATGGTCCCACACGATGGCCCTTTTCCTTCTTATTTCAACCTACCAAATGGAGGGTACACAAAGCCGGGCGTGCATGAAGACCTCAACTTGAACCCCGACTACTATAGCGACCCTTCCTTCCAAACTAGTGGAGGCTATGGCTTCAACCATGGGGGTGGGTATGGTGGTTTTTTTTTGGGGGGGGGGGGTTGATAGCCTAGGAGTTTCACGTTTATTGTTGAAATAAGATAAAGACAAATAAAAGCGAAGAGAGAAAAATAACTAAAAAATATCAAACAAAAAAAATGCACTGAAGAAGAAAAAATAATAAGCAAAGAAAATAAAAGATCAAACACAACATGTGACCCATAAAAAGAAAAATAGAAAAACAATGTAAAATGTAAAAAAAAATAAAGAAAAAACACATCACGTGCCAAAATATTTTGTAGCATTAAACACAATTATCAAAATTTGGCTTTTCATTCTAAAAATAAATTAAACAATCATTAAATATCAAAATGAATAGTAATTAAATTTTGGGTTTTTTTTGTTATAATAAATTTTATGAACAAAATCATCATTTATTTTTCCAGCTTTTATAGTTCTCACGATATTCTTTCAAAATAATGTTAATCATTCAAACTACGTTGAAGTATAGTTCGCAAACAAAAATATAGAAATTTTTATTTTGAAAAATTTCTTTTAGGTTGAATTAATTACTTAGATCGATTGTTTTTAATGAAATAACAATAAAAGGTAGAAAAATGACCGAGTCGGATGGAGCATAATAATAAAAAAAAAAAAGGAAAAAACATAGAAAACAATAATAACAATAATCGCTGCAAAACACTGACAAACATAGCAATATTCGTGACAAAATAATAATAAACTGTGGCAAAAGTTTAGTAACTTGTGGCCATATGCATAACAATAAATATATTTTGATGATATATTATGACAATATACGTATTGGTTAATAATTTTTTTTCTTCTTACGTGCCCCTTTTGTCCGTAGGGCCTAGTGTTATCGCAAATCCGGCCTTGTATAACACCATCAGCGTGATAACATAGTTAGCCCCGTGAATTTCACGGGCAATAAAACTAGTTTAGTCTCAAAAAAGTTGGTAAGAGACTTAATGTTGACTCCGTTATCACGAAGGTCATATAAATTGAGATTTTTGGGCGATGTAGGGGAAAAAGTGCAAACTTTTAAAGGTATTATATATATAAAAAAAGTTTAAAAGTTGATTATCATGGGAAAATTCGCAAACCCTAGCATGGGATTCGGATTTGACCCGGACTTGTTTTTTAAATGTAGTTTTGAAAAGTTAGAAGTACAAAATTGGTGTTTCTATTCTTATGGGTACAAAAATGAATTTTAAATTTTTGACAATTTATTTTAACTTCCGGAATGTATACGCCGTTGATCTCTAAAACGGAACGGAAAAGTTATATTACCGGATTTCTCATCATACTGAATGCAACTTTTAGTGTTACCTTCCAACAAGTGACGTTCTACCGGATAACGATAAGGTGGCATTGAGAAAGAGTGGGGAGCAAACTCACAACAACAATCAGACCACTCTAACACCCACAATCCAAACAAATCAGACCAAATGTTTTCACCAACACTACCACTGGCTATAAGCCGTAAGACGAACTGGTGGTAACCAACGAACTACCAACTCACCACCTTTAAACTCAAACTTGTCACCAACAATACGACATGAAAAAATCAGTCCGCAAACTAACCCTAATCAATGATTTTAACTTTTTAATAATGATTTATTTGACTAAAAAGTGTGACCAAAAACACATAAAATCTAGGCCAAACACACTAACACTTTAGTAATTAAACTAACTAAAAATAACAATAATAGTTTGTAATAGAAAATGTCAATAGAGAAGAGAGAAATTCATACCTAGGATTTGATGAACTCGCCATAGGAAAAGTAAATTATCTTACGATACCCCCTAAAGATTTGATGCCGAGCCGTAATTCTACACTCTAACTAAGACAATTTTTTTTTTTTTTTTTTTTTTTTTTTTGATAAGGAAAGGAAACTAGGTTGAATGAAATCAACCTATAACATCCTCGCGGATGAGAACGGTAAAAAAAGTCCAAACTTTTAATTTACCGAGAAAATCATAGATCATCATACAACTAAGAAAGAAACTTCAAAACACCAAGAGGGAAAAAACATCAATCTCAGACACAAGCAGAAGAACCTTCGAGTAACAAAATCTGGAAAATAAGACCAAAGATCAAAAGTTACAAAAATGCAGGAAATTAATGTGACAAAATTTCAACCAAACTAAAATTTCAAAGAAGGAAAATCAATTTTCAATCTCCAGAAAAAATGTTAAGAAAGAAGATTTATGAAATCAAATCCTCCCAATATTAACATTATTTTGCTAAAAACAGATATTAAGATTCAAAAAAAAAGTTCTATTTCAATTCTTGAATTATACCTTCATTCTTAAGATAAAAGACTGAAAAAATTCTCCAATGCTAAAACGGAGAGTAATTAAAGTCGGATCTTATGGAAGGTAAAACTCAAGAAGAGTGACAAGAAGAAAATTCTAGCAAAAGAGATGGAGAAAAGAAGGAAAGAAGCCAGAGATTCAACCTCTGGGTAGTTTTCCTTTGAATTTTTCATTAATTAATTTTCTTAGAGAGACGGCAGGAGATTTTTCTAGAGCATATTTGCACAACCCTAAGTTGTATATAAAGCATGAATATGGATGACTAATATAGTGTAGAGAAACTAGCGCATCATGCATGGAGGATGTACTTTTGTTGTCATAACAACCTAACATGCACTAAATGTTCTTTTCTTGTAATGGTATATGTATTGATGGTAAGAAATTGATGTCTGCAAATTTCAGACCATGCCAATACAGTGAGTTAAGGGAAGATAATGACCTAAACTATGCAACTTTTTCCAGTTAAGGACCTAAACTATGGGAGTTTCCAGTTAAGGACCTCATTCTCTACTTCCTTCTACACTTCCGTTAGAAAATAATGTTGTCAATATTATTATTATTATTATTATTATTATTATTATTATTATATTATTATTATTATTATGGATAAAAAAAGGCATCATAAACTCTCATCTCCCCGTTCATCCTTTGTGATATGCAAAACACATTCCTCTGTTACTTCAAAACAAATATTTCTTCACTGCATTTTCCTTTTGGCATAAATGGAGAGCTTATTGTTCATCTTCTTTGCCTTGAGCTTTGTTTTTACAGTCCGTTTTTCTTAAGACCGTTTTTCTTAAGACCATTGTTTTTACAGTCCGTTTTTTTGTTATAATAAATTTTATGAACAAAATCATCATTTATTTTTCCAGCGTTTATAGTTTTCACGATATTCTTTCAAAATAATGTTAACCATTCAAACTACGTTGAAGTATAGTTCGCAAACAAAAATATAGAAATTTTTATTTTGAAAAATTTCTTTTAGGTTGAATTAATTACATAGATCGATTGTTTTTAATGAAATAACAATAAAAGGTAGAAAAATGACCGAGTCGGATGGAGCATAATAATAAAAAAAAAAGGAAAAAACATAGAAAACAATAATAACAATAATCGCTGCAAAACACTGACAAACATAGCAATATTCGTGACAAAATAATAATAAACTGTGGCAAAAGTTTAGTAACTTGTGGCCATATGCATAACAATAAATATATTTTGATGATATATTATGACAATATACGTATTGGTTAATAATTTTTTTCTTCTTACGTGTCCCTTTTGTCCGTAGGGCCTAGTGTTATCGCAAATCCGGCCTTGTATAACACCATCACCGTGATAACATAGCTAGCCCCGTGAATTTCACGGGCAATAAAACTAGTTTAGTCTCAAAAAAGTTGGTAAGAGACTTAATGTTGACTCCGTTATCACGAAGGTCATACAAATTGAGATTTTTGGGCGATGTAGGGGAAAAAAGTGCAAACTTTTAAAGGTATTATATATATAAAAAAGTTTAAAAGTTGATTATCATGGGAAAATTCGCAAACCCTAGCATGGGATTCGGATTTGACCCAGATTTGTCGGATCTGGATTTGGGTCTAAAATAATTGGACCCGTCAGATATGGATTGGATCTGAATCCCGTGTGAAAAATGCGGATCTGGATCTGGATTCGAATCCTGTTAGATTCGGGCCGTTTTCACCTCTACTCATAGGCCCTAATTACTTCATTTGTAACTTATGTGACTTTTAATCTTACAAATGATCAAAGTTAAAGAAGGTCAATTAATACTTTCGCGAATTAGAAACTAAATACTAAACATGATATTGAGCATAGCTTGTTAAAATATGAGCTTCTATTTCTTAAACTTAATTTTTTAAATGTAATTTTTAAAAGTTAGAAGTACAAAATTGGTGTTTCTATTCTTATGGGCACAAAAATGAATTTTAAACTTTTGACAATTTATTTTAACTTTTTAATAATGATTTGTTTGACTAAAAAGTGTGACCAAAAACACATAAAATCTAGGCCAAACACACTAACACTTTAGTAATTAAACTAACTAAAAATAACAATAATAGTTTGTAATAGAAAATGTCAATAGAGAAGAGAGAAATTCATACCAAGGATTTGATGAACTCGCCATAGGAAAAGTAAATTATCTTACGATACCCCCTAAAGATTTGATGTCGAGCCGTAATTCTACACTCTAACTAAGACAATTTTTTTTTAGAGGGATAAGCAATATAATTGAAACTAGATGCACAAATTAAAACCATGAATATGGATGACTAATATATCGTAGAGAAACTATGTAGGCGCATCATGCGTGGAGGATGTATGTTTGTTACAGTATAAATGTTGCAATAACAGCCTAACATGCAGTAAATGTTCTTCTGTGTAATAGTATATGTATTGATGGTAAGAAATTGATGTCTGCAAATTTCAGACCACGTCAATACAGTACTTAAGTACAAAATCAGATATAGATGCTATTCAAAGAAACTTAGGAAGACATAGTAATTAGAGGTGATAATTAGGTCAGATGGGTCGAGGACTCGAGGTCATATCGGGATATGGCTAATATCGGGTTAGCCTACCTTTTTGGGTTGAGTCGGGGTAGGGTCGGTCGGGTCATATGATGTGTCGAGTGGGGTGAGGTTTCAGTCAGGTCACTTTCATTTTGATCAATAATAAGCTTAATAATTGTGGGGTCGTCAATTTAATCGTGTCAATATCGTTTCAGGTCAATATTGAGTTGGGTCGGGTCCGGGTTTGGTTCATTGATCATCGGGTCGTGTCTAATTACTGGTCAGGATCAGGTCGATTTTGGTTTGAAAATTTTTCGGGCTTGCTCGAATTCGGCCCGAGTCAGGTCAGACTTGCGAACTTTGTCAATATATGATCACAAGTTTCGAACATCAAAAATAAAATAAAAAAGTTTGTGAGTTAGTTATAGAAAAATAAAATAGAAAGATCTTTCAATTCAACTACTCCGTATTAGTTATAGTCATTTTCGTGGGTTACCGCAGAATGGACTTAGTATAAACCCAACTTGGGTGAGCATCTTTCTCACTTTTTTTTTAATTTAAAATATTATTTGAAGCTAAAAAATTAATTACAAATTTTCATTTGTGACGGACAATATCCGTTACAAGCTTATGACGGATCAAATAAAATCTACTTGGGTAGATAAAGACAAGCTATTTGTGATTCCTAGACACTATTGCTTTTGTCTTATTTATCCAAGTGAGTGATACTTGACCCGTTACAAACTTGCGACGGATATACCCATCACAAGGGAGACTCATTAAAAATTAATACAAAACAATGATCAAAATTACCGCGGAGTAGAGTTCATATAGATAATTTTGACATTAGTTATATTATGTCACGGAGTAATTTGTAAACCGTTGTAAGTTGTAACTCGACCGAATTTAAAAGCACCATAGTCCGAAACGAACAATAAAAGCGAGTCACAACTCGATAAAGGCTCGATAAAGGAGACCTTAGCTAGTTGACCTGTTAGACCTTAGTTTATATTGTGTCACGGTCTCATGGAGTACTCTGTAAACCGTTTGATATAGATTGGATTTCTCTAAACAGAGAGTTTACATTTACGTAGTAGTCTCTCATATTCACTGTTTTCTTCCCTATTTCCTTAAACGAATTATTCAGGTTTTCTTCCCCTTTCTTATTTTGAAAACTTTTCACTCTTATTTTATTCATTCATTTCTCCTATCACCAAACCCCACCTAACTTTTACTCTTATTTTATTCATCATTTTCTCCTATCACCATACCCCTCATAACTCACAATTTCTTATTTAATTCCCAATTATTCATTATTCTCTCCAATCCACAAATCCCACCTTCTTTCTTTATTCATTATTTAACTCCCTCCTTAATTCTTGTGCTCAAAACAAAGAGAAGAAAATAATAAATTGAAGGGGTTATTTAATATGGATTGAATTTCTTAGATTAAATAATGTTGTTATTAGTATTAAAGTATAGTTTAACCACACAATTAGTTAAATGATTATCATATAAATTTAATCACGATTTGTCTCCTACCTATAACTATTGTATCATTAGCTCATTATTTTGTATAGAACGCGATATTATTGAATGTATTAATAAAATATATTTAGTCTTATTGATACCATATGAAATGTATATTAATTTCGATAATTAAGAAATGAAATATTGTTTTTTCACATACGGATTTTGCTCTTTCACATACACTTTTTCATTAACTTTCCGTATCATACCCTTTTCCTAAACCTAGATAAATCTAGACAAATTAGGTACGAATCACCTAAATTGAATTCAATTGTTCTAAAAACTTTAATAATGGATTATAATCTTCAAGTTCTTCAAGTAGTGAAGTAATTATTTGTTTTAACAATTATTAGTAACTTGTTTATCAATTTTTTGTGTTCTAAAATTAGGGCTTGTAAAGTAGTAACTTAGTTATCAATTACTCCACCAATCAATAACTTTCCATATGATTTGGCTTAGCCATTGAAAAAGCTGTTAGAAATTGTATGAGAGACATTAAAGCATGGTCAGTGCCGAGAAAAGAATGTTATTCAATTCCATCACATTAAACAACACCAGTTTAACAAATGAACATATCATTGGCCGATTGAACGGAAGTAATATAATTAATTATCTGGCGAGAGTGTCTCATTCCTCAATTTTGTGATACGGCCGATACGGGTTGTGGAAACTACACAATGTAAAACAAAATGCATACACGGGATGAAGGGAGATGAGAAAAGGGGGAAAAAAATTAATTGGTAGAGGGTTTAAAAAAATGACAAGGATAAAGTCGTAAATAACGTATGTAAAAGAGTAAAATTCGTATGTAAAAAAGTAACACCTAATATCTATTTCTATATAAAAGCAAGAAAATGACCAATTGTAAAATGAGATAAAATTGACTTGTATTTTGATCTTAACAAATTAAAACCCGTATAAACCCGATCCATCAACCCATATTTTCCAAACCCAACTTACATCCAACCAATATTTTACCAAATCTAACTTGCGTGATCGATCCGTTTAACCAGTCTAGTACATTCATCATACTTCCTTTGTTTCAGCTTGAATTATGTCCAACAAGGATCCCCTTTTTCCCCGCATGTTTTAGTTTTTCCCTAACTTTCTTACATGTTCATTCCCTCCATCCCATCAGTTCATAGACTATACCTCTGAGGTAGTACCTCTTATTGCTTATTTTCTGAGTTTTATTTTAAAGTTTTTGAGTTCATAGAAAATGACCAAATTGAGTTTTATTTATGAGCCATAAAAGAGAGAAAAATTATTGTCCATCGAGAGGACCGTAATTATTACATCTAAGCCTTTATGATAAGTATTCTGTTTGATGAATTGCCTTTACATATAGGAGTACGGTTTTTTCGAAAGACATAAGAATTTTTCCGGTACCGTATTTATCAGAATTATATTGTTGATGATAAAATAAAGTAGTTTGGGACATCATAAAAAGGGATTTACTATATTTTTTTGATAATAAGACTACACAAATGAAAGGGGTTTGTTATATTTCGCCTCTAGTTTTACTCATTCTGCCTCTAACATATGTCCAACACAAGTTTTGTTCAATGTTACAAGATGTTACATGATGTTACACAACAATATCTCACAACAAAATATCAAACAAGGTGACTTAGCTTGGTAGAAAATAGCAAGTCGGGTTTGAGGGTGAGAGGCAGTATAACGGGTGTTATAATACAATAATTTAGGAAGTTACTCTAGGGGTAATATTAGTGGCATTGACTAATATTATTGGAGGGCTAGAGGTTGTTATCTTATATTATTGTGGGTTTCGAATTGGTATTTAATTCGAGACGGTTACGTTGTACTGGTACTATATTATTATAGTGGATTCTAGTCTATTTGGCTAGTGGGTTTTACTTCCGGTTTGGAAGGTTTTGTCCTGGGTTTGACCCTAAAATATCGCCTCGTCTTAATATTGCTTACATTTATTTACTTTTACGGTTTAATTGTCAATTGGTTGCTTCTGTTGCGTGTGGGAGATTGGCGCTAATTTCCCAACAAAAAGGTAATGCCTAACAGTCAAATCATCAAACCCTAATTTTGAACATCAATAACATAAATCAATTAACAGCAGTATATGCTAAAGAGTGCGATTTTCAACAAAGGTAAGCAAATGTCCGAGTCACTGAGACGGAGACGGAGAGAGAGAACACTAATTGTGCGAAAAACGGTATTTCTAGCAAGTATATTATTTTAAATAAATGACTGAGGCGCAGAGGGAGAGAGCGCGCACTAAGGGCGAGCCGGGCCAGAATTTGTGCAAAACAAACGATATTTCTTGTGAGCATATCTAAAATAAAGATAAATAAATGAATGAGACGGAGGGAGTAAAGACTAACGTCGAGCGGGAAATGAAGAGAATCAAAATCAGGAGCAGTTAAACGGGAGTTGCGTTCGGCATACGAGGAACAACAGCGCGTGGAGATCCTCTCTCGCGTCTCTCTCTTTTTCGAACCGAATGCACCTCATTCGGGCCCAACAGAAAGTTGGTTTTTTTATGGTATGGTATTACTTGGTTTATGTTCAATATGATCCTATTGTTAGTTAATCTATACTCAAGTCTATCCAGGGCACTTTGGCAAGTCCACTGCAAGATGATTTTCGATTATAAAATGCTTATGTAGGAGATTTGGGCAACTCTCCATTGTTGATGGTAGCTCCAATACTCGGCTAATATGGAGAATATAAACTTGCTAAAAGTTATAAAAATGCCAAACAAATAAATGAGTGTTCAAAAGGCGTAGATAAATTAAGAATATTACATCTTCGCGGCGTTTAAGGAAGAGAAGAGGAGTCCAAGACACTTCATTACAGGAGTTCTATGAGTTAGGTTAAAAATTCATACAGACCCATGAGAGAGAACTGAAAATCCTTCAACAGCAATTAAAAAACTAATCTAGACAAGTCATCATTCATGACACTTCGAGTGGATTACGATGGCCGCTTTTGCATACTGGGCAGTAGGAATCATCTGGAGGGTGTAGTACTGATGCATCATCACCTGCAAAAGGGGAAACACAAACATTCTCATAATGGCTAAGCAAGTTTGGGCAAATAATACGAGTGGAGGAGAAAATGTCGTACTACCGGCTGTTTTTAGACCCCCATTTCTATGGGATTCTCTTCCTTTTAATAGTGGTAACCAAAGGCAGAAATTGCAGGTTATGAAAAAGAACACTACCAAAACCATTGAAATCATAACCTCAACATCTACAACTATGAGCATCACTTCTCCAAAAGCTTTAAATAAACTATCACAATCTGGTGGAAGTAAGGCGAGTAACCAGAGATTTAGGGGGCTTTTGGCTTAACAACAGGTAAGGGAATGAAATGAGGAAAGGGAAAGGAAGAGGTAAGGAAAGGAAAACCCTTGGAATTAATCACTTGTTTGGTATATCAGTATATGCCATGAAAGGGGATGAGAAAATTAAATTAAATTAACCCACAAATTAAACTAACCCACAAATTAAACTCACAACCTGTACTGCCACCACACCTGCTGCCATGCGTACCACCTCATTGCCACCGTCATCACCAGCAACCCCTCCTCCGGCGTTAGCGAGTCATCACGTGCCACCACCACCCCATAAAATGATATCCCCACCTTAAGACAACCCCACATCTACCACCAGATATAGGTCTTCTGCGGTAGGAGAGGGCACGAGGGGTGGTGGGCAGGGTAGTGGAGTGGTGTTTGGTGGGTGTAAGGTTGTTTTTGGGGTTGCCTTATGCTGTGTGTGACGCTTAAGGGGTGGGAGCAGCAATGATGGGGTCGCCGGAGGTGCCGGCGAAGGCAATGAGCGGGGGTGGGGGGGAATGAATGTAGTGGGATTTTGGGTAAAGGAGGGGTAAAGGAGGGGTAAAGAGAATCCAACCATTCGAAATCCACACGGATGCCTCAGATTTTTCCATTGGAGGCGTACTTGTCCAGAACGACCATCCCGTAGCCTATGAATCCCGGAAGTTAACTGAAACTGAGAGGAGATATCCAAAGGGAATAAAGAGTTTTTATTCCCTTTCCTGAAACCCCTTTATAAACATCCCCTTAAGGTAACTTGTATTCCAGGGACTCGTAATTCAACAAATGCAAATATTGAGCTATCTGGTAATGATTTAGTGGTGGAAGAGGAAGCAGTAGGATCATTTTAGGGATGTTTTAAGGGCTTACTGAATTCAAGAAGGGTTCTTTGTTATTGTAGAATTGTAGTAAAGGCTGACAACAAGAGGTACACTACAGATTGTGCAACACTTGAATAAATAAATAAATAAATAAAGGCAACTTTGAAGAACATACCAAATTCATCAGAATCAAGAAGACGACACTCCAAAATTGTATCGCATAAATCCACCTTGGCAAAAAAGAGTCTTTGAGGTGCTTCTGATTCCGGTCTCGATGGAGAGACTTTGAGGCGACCATAGAAGTTCAGATGAGCTGAATCACCACATTCATTTAATTCCACGTCCCTCACATATTCGTAATCACACTAGCACCATATTCATTCAAAAAAATATTGAACTCGTTAGAAATCAATAACAATTATGGGGAAAGAGTCATTGAAATAAAAGAAATAATAGGGCGAGACAAAAAAAAAAAAAAAGTCATTGAAATAAAAGAAATAATAGGGCGAGACAAAAAAAAAAAAAAAAAAAAAAAAACCTTATTATTCTTGTTATAATATTCCAAAGCAAGGTGACCATATTCCTCGATCAGATCAGCCGAACTCGGAAACTCCAAAGGTGGAGCGAATTTCTCCACGTACCATTGCATATAATCAGAAGAATTCAAGACACTTGCCTTAGACTCAGATCCTAATGTCGAGAACCATTCACAATAATTTTGCGGCAATAAGATTTCATTTTCATCAACTTCAGGCCCTAATGAAAAGAACCAATCAACATAATCTTTCACGAGTATGTCTTCGACGTCTATTTTCAATAGTTCTTCAAAGCTGATTGGGAAAAACAAAGAAAACTTTGTTGAATACAGACAAATATACCTTAAACTCAAAGTAGAGGGATTGTATATAACAAAGGTAACCAAACAGCGAAATTCTTAGGAGATAGATTTTGATTACATTCTTTGACAGCAAGCGACTGAGGTATACAATATGGCTCTAGTTATTTACAGCATATTTTGAAGCTAGACGAAGAGCACATATCAGAATAACAATTAAAATGATACAAATACACTATATAAGTTGTGGTAACAACCCTGAAAGCATCTAGTTCAGGCAAACTTCAAAGATTTCAAGCTATACATTTTAAATGATACTAATAAAAAAACGAAAAAGAACAAGAAAGAAAACTACCCCAAAAAAAATATATATAAACAGATCCAGACTCGAATCCCCGATCTCCATGCTCCGACAGTTACAATCCAACTAGAAGATTAAAACCTTATATTCTTGTCCATACTCAAACCTTTCCTGAACTCACAGCCCTCAGGTCCTCGGACTCACTTTCCCCCACATATTTTTAATGTTATCTCCAGTTACCAACAATGGCCATGAGTTGCAAGCCCAAATCATACTCAAACACGCAGCATAACAGTTCCATAATTTCCAGGTCTAGCCGAGCTTAGGGAAATTATCAATCTATTACTCTAATTTAGTTCATCAATAGTAGATAAAATTTCAAGATATTTACATTTGAAAACTTCCTAAACCTACAGAACAACACATTTCTACCACGCATTTTCCAGCAAGAAAACCAAATTGTCGACTAGCAAAAAGCACGCATACTTTGGGAATAAGATCCCTCGATTACTAACTACTGAATCGGCACAGAAAACACATGCAATGTAACTCAGACCAACACAAGTAAGAAGGTTGCCTATTTTCTTCACCATAAACAAAATCACATTCGCCTTACCTTAATCAATAGCATCGAGTACTGCTAACCTTTACTTTAAGAAATCATATACACCTGAGATTTCTTTATTGACCCACATTCAAGCCTCATCTATAACTAAAAAATTGAGTACCATATAGTTCCAATTAAGGTATCCGGAGACCCAAAAGTCGCACATATTTCGATTACCCCCGAGTCATATTACCAACACTCCATTTCACATAACGTCACACCCATTCAAAAAGGTCGTACTCTTCCTTAAATGTTGCCTAAGAACTGTACGACCTTAAAGGGTCGCTAATTTGCATCCGATTTCCTTTCCTCTCCTTTCTAATTCTAACAGACAATTACTTATCGGCCACTGATAACAAAGAAATCCCACTATCTCTCTCAAAGCACAATTGTTACTCAAACAAAGATTTTGTTCCCTTGTATCCTTCCTCCCAAACAAACCACATAAGAAGCTTTATCTATAGCAAACAAATGAACATTTCAATCAACATACCACCAATTAAAGGTATTCAAACACCCCAAAGTCACACCCATTTCAAGTATACGAGAGTCAGATTAACAAATAGACATGTCACACCCTTCATGCAACAAGGTTGAATTATTCCTTGACTGTCACCTTAAATTGTAAGCTCCTAAAGGGTTTCTAATTGCATTCGATTTCCTTTTCTTTCCCTTTCTAATAGCCAATTATCTGTCTCCTTCAAAGAAACCCCAACCATCACATTATCTTTCAATAAATTTTATCTCGAAAGACATCCACATCTTACAAAGTTACAAGGGATTTTAAATAGGCTTGTAAGACGCAAGGAATCCCTCTATTTCTGTCAAACCACAATCGCTAACCAAACAAAGAATTTGTTCCCTGGTATCCTTCCACCCAAACAAACCCTTAACTTTGTCCATCCACATGCCTCAAATACACAATCCATCTCTCACCAAGCAAACACCTCAAGTGATTTATAAACCAAGATCAGAACAAGCAAAAAAACAAACAGTTTAAACAGAGATCGCATCAACGAATCAATTCTAACAGTCAATTACATCCCCCCGCCTCCCAACGAAACAGAGATCGCATCAACGAATCACCCCCATTTCAAGTATACCAGAGTCAGATTACTAACACTCAAATTCACATGTCGCACCGGTTCATGCAACAAGGTCGAATTCTTCCTTTACTGACGCCTAAAAATTGTAAGCTCCTAAAGGGTTTCTAATTGCATTTAATTTCCTTTTCTCTCCTTTCTAACAGCCAAAAACTCCGCCTCTTTCAAAGAAAGCCTAACCACATCACACTATGTTCTAATAGAGTTTCTTTCGAAATACCTCCAAATCTTACAAGGGTTTTCAATTAGGCCTGTAAGACGAAAGGAATCCCTCTATTTCTCTCAAACCACAATCACACAAAGGAGGTGAGGGAATTGAAGGGGTCCATTTCTGCAGGCAAATCAAAATTCTTCCTCCATAGGAAAGATTTAGAGGAAATGTTATCAATCAATCAATTCCAACACAAAAACCTTAAATAAACGAAATAATCAAAAAAAAGACTCACCGATGAGAGTGAAGCAAAGCAGCAGACCAAGATACGACAAGTCTCGGGATTCCACAAATAACTAGGACAAGAAGTACTACAACAAGCACACAACATACACTCATACATCCCATCAAGTTTCTTCCTATCCTCTATACTCTGAGGACACTCGTTCCCTTCTCCCGACGCCGGGTTTTTCCTCCTCAACCACGGTTCAACAATCTTATACTGATTGTAAAAATTAGTCATATCCATGACCAAATCATGTTTTCTTCAGTTACCAACAATCGCCATGAGTTGCAAGCCCAAATCATACTTGAATATGCAGCAAAAACAGTTCCATAACTTTTCAGATTCAGCCAAGGTAAGGGAAATTCTCATGCTGTTATTCTAATTTAGTTCATCAGTAGTAGATAAAATTCATGATATTTACATTAAAAAAAAAAAAAAAAAAAAAAAAAAAAAAACTAAACCTATAGAGCCAACTCCAAGCCTACAACCTACATCCTCGACCTACACATTTCTACCATGAATTTTCCAGCAAGAGCACAAAATTGCCAACTAGCAAGAAGCACGGATATATTGGAAAAAAAATTCCCTCCATTACTACCTACTGAATCAGCACACAAAACACATGCAATGTAACTCAGACCACCACGTGTCAGAAGGTGGCATATTTTCTTCACCATAACCAAAATCGCATCTGCCTTTCGTTAATCAATAGCACTGACTATTGTTTACCTTTCCTTCTAAGATATCATGTACACAACTGAGATTTACACACATTCAAGCCTTATTTATACCAAATAAATTGAATAATCCAATCAAAATATAGTTCCAGTGAAAGTATTCAGAGACCCAAAATCGCACATTTACCCCAGAGTCATATTACCAACATTCCATTTCACATTACGTCACTCACACCCATTCAACAAGGTCAGACTTTATTAAATGTCGGCTGAGAACTGTACTCCCTTAAAAGGGTCCCTAATTTAAAACCAATTTCCTTTCCTCTCCTCTCCTTCCTAACAACCAATTATCCGCCACTGATAACAAAGAAACCCCAACCAGTACACTCTTTGGATAGATTTACTTTCAAATTATCTACAAATCCTACAAGGGTTTTTAATTAGGCTTGTAAGACAAAATGAATTCCACTATTTCTCTCAAACCACAATTGCTACCCAAACAAAGAATTTTGTTCCCTCATATGCTTCCACCCAAACAAACCCTTAACCTTGTTCTTCCAAATATTCCGACAAAACTCTTCTAGTCCAAGATCACATCAATCAATTAATAAACCAAGCCAACAATTTAATACACATCAACATAATTTAGCCACACGCGACCGATGTCCTTGCCTAATACTTTCCCCTACAAGTATATAAGTAACATACCCATCCCATTTTAAAAAAAAAAAATGATTTCTAGAGTATTTAAAATTCAAATTCAAATGATACTAAACAACAACGAAAAGAATAAGAGAGAAAAAATTACCCAAAAAGAATAAACAAACTCTCCCTGATGCCCACTCTTACAGTTACAATCCAACTAGAATATTATAACCCTACGTACTCTCCAAGTCTCCAACTATGCGTTAGTTCATCAAATGCCAAATAACAGTAATTGCATTTACTAGATCAATAATTATCATTTTGTGCAGAAATCAAAATAATTCATTCTTAAAAATCAAGAATGCAGAGTTATAATTTTTCCAGTGTCTTCTAGCCCATGCTGAAACCTCCCTGAACTCGCAACCCTCATATCTTCCGACTCACTTTGTCCCACACATTTTTTCATTTTTTTCTTCAGTTACTAATAGTTGACGCTATGCCACTATGAGTTGCAAGCAAATCATACTCAAATATGCAACAACACAATTCCATCACTTTCCAGATCCAGCGGAGGTCAAGTATATCTGTTACTCTAACTTAGTTCATCAAATACTATTAGAATTTCTTGATGTTCACGCTGAAAAATCCCTAAACATATATACAGAACAACTCCATGTTTACGGTGTTCCATCCTTGATCTACATATTTTTACCATGCATTTTCCATCACGGGCACCAATTAGCAAGAAGCATACATACTTTGGAAAGAAAACCCTCCCATTACTAACAAAATTATCCCACAAAATACATGCAATATCACTAGACCAACACGTGTAACAAGGTGGCCTATTTTCTTCACTACAAATTATCCATGACTTAATACATAGTACCAAGTATTGTTTACCTTTCCTACACACAAATCTTATACGACTGAGCTTCGTCAATTTACCCACATAAAAAGCCTTATCTATTAATCTATAGCAAACAAATGAACACAATCAACATAACACCAATAAATGGTATTCAAACACCCCAAAATCACACCCATTTCAAGTATACCAGAGTCAGATTCAGGGGCGTCTTTGGGCCCGTGCGGACCGCGCGGATGCACAGGCCCCAAAATTTTTAGCCCAGAAAACCAAAGTAAAGTAAGGATAAATAAACTTTGGCCCTTTGAAAACTAATTGAAAACTAGTGTCTTGGTGGTTAGTAAGTAGATTTTTAAACACAAGACTCAAGTTCAAAACCCAATACAACATTTATGTCTTTTTTTTTCATTGTTTTTATAAAACAGTTTCGTAAAATGATATATAGGGCCCCATCTTTAGATTTCGCACTGGGCCCCCGAAAACTCCGAGACGGCCCTGGTCAGATTACTAACACTCAAATTCGCATGTCGCACCGGTTCATGCAACAAGGTCGAATTCTTCCTTTACTGACGCCTAAAAATTGTAAGCTTCTAAAGGGTTTCTAATATCACCCTATGTTCCAATAGAGTTTCTTTCGAAATACCTCCAAATCTTACAAGGGTTTTCAATTAGGCATGTAAGACAAAAGGAATCCCTCTATTTCTCTCAAACCACAATCACACAAAGGAGGTGAGGGATTTGAAGGGATCCATTTCTGCAGGCAAATCAAAATTCTTCCTCCATAAGAAAGATTTAGAGGAAATGTTATCCAAACAACTATCACGTAAAAATGGAGATGAATCAAGTCACGAGGAAGCTCAAGGACATGTAAAAATGTATCGAGATGTGGTAACAATTTGAGTCAAGTAGAGTATAGACAAACACTAGCAGTTTTCATGAAACAAGTTAAGTTTAGCACCACCACCACTACCATCACCACGACAACAATAATACTCCAATAATGAAATAAAAAAATAACTCACGTAATAAAGGGGAGAGGTCCACGAGGTCGCTTGTGGGGAGGAGAACCAGAAGAGCTGCGAAAAAAAAAAATAAGAAAAGGAAAGTGGAAAGCAAATGGATATGAAGGAGATAGAGAAGTAGGAGGATTAAGAAGTATACTCGGTGCTGGAATCAGAATCACTCTCTTTAGAATGCATGCTCTTGTGTTTTTCCCTGATTTATTATCATTAAAATTAAATTTAAAATAAAATAAAAATAGCAAATAACGACAAGAAGTAAATCTAACACATAAAAATAAAAATAAACAATAATTATGAAAGATGAAGCATAAGATTACACAACGAAACAAGAGCAGGAAAGTAGAGCAGGAAAGAGATGCAACTTGTAGGAGATTGCATACAACATTTAAAATTAATGCGGAAATAAGGCATGTAAAATTCCTAATATTTGCATCTCAAAACATAATATTCCCTCCGAGTCCGGTTTTTGCATCAAATAAGGCGGAAATAATTACAAGTTGCCTCATATATTTAAGTCTAAATTAGCAGCTGTAGGCTGTGGTTTACTGCGAGGTTATTTAACTAAAGAAATGCGGCTTTTAGCAGATTGCATACAACATTCACCGTCAATATACTCCAATATCGTCAATATACTCCAATAGTTATCGAAATGGCTCCACATACAAGAGGCAACACATGATCAATATGATGCAACAATACAAATTGGTACTTAAGAACCTACAACAACAACAACAGTACTCGAAGAATAGATTACTTGGAACATATAAGAGTGAATCGAATGTCGTTGTGCAGTTTCAATGGAAGCAAGTAGAGTTTAGTAATAAAATAAAATAAAAATAAAAGAAGAAGGATTAATTGAGAAGTATACTCGGAGCTGGAATCAGAATCTCTGCTTGAATTATCTGCCTCCTCCGAAAGCATCCTCTTGTATTTATCCCTGATTTATTAAAATTAAAATTAAAATTAAACAATGATATCAAGTAAATCTAACACATGGAAATAAATAAATAATAATAATAATTATTATGAAAGATGAAGCAGAAGATTACACAAGGAAACGAGAGCAGGAGATTAGATATTGATCATATTGTTCAGTGATCTCCATAGCCAATTGTTAGGTTTAGTTAGAGAGAGAAAGAGATAGAGTATATGGTAATGTATTCGCCTAATTTAAGAATTATTTGTACTTTCCGGCTTTGATTTCGGCGAGATTTTCTGGGTAGTTTTGAACAAAATCATGGTTAGCTTGGTGCTTGTAATGGCGGCAGTGAAGCAATAATTGTGGTGGTTTTAGTGGGAAGATGGTGGTATTATAGATGAATGGGTGAATGGTGGTGGTGCCGTGGTAGGTGAAGCAGTGGTTGCGGTGGTTGAAGCCTTGAAGGTAGAGCTGGCAAAAGCTAACCCGACCCGAGGAACCCGACCCGACCCGCCCGAAACCCGACCCGATACAACCCGAAAATTGGGTGAACCGAAACCGAACCGACCCGAACCGAACCGACCCGATAACCGATAACAGCCTTATTTTCTCCAACCCGAACCCGACCTGAACCGACCTGACCCGACCCGTGACCTGATATTTTCTCAACCCGATAGATGACCCGATAATGAACTAGCTTAATAATGGTTTAAATAACACCAAATTGACATTTATCTTAATTATTTTCACTTAAAACTACAATTAATACACCTACCTATTATTTAAACATAAAATTACCATCTAAAACGAAATATATAAGATAAAATATATCTTGATAACTTTGACCCGACACTGACCCGCTAATGACCCGACCCGACTTGTCACCCGTTGATGACCCGACCCGAAGACGACCCGACATGAACCGAACCGACCCGAACCCGTCACTGACCCGGCATAACCCGAACCCGATATGACCCAACCCGCTTTGACCCGACCCGTAACCGACCGGAGTGACCCGATTGCCACCTCTACTTGAAGGTTTAACCAGGAGAACAAAAGATTGGAGAAGATCACAAAATCTCCCTTATGACGGAGGGTATTGCGACGGATACCATATCGTCTCACAAAAAACCCATAAGGGTGAGAGACAAAGCACATGGGGTGGGTACCCACCTTGTCCCCTCTACCCATTTCCACTCACATATTACCCGTCGCAATATCCGACCCGTCGCAAGGGAGACCTACTGGGAGAAGATAGGTGTTTAGGTAACAAAAGTAGTCCCCAAATGATATTAACCGGGGAAATTGGGTAACAAATTCACCAAGTTTAGCCAGGGAAGAGGGGTGACAAAGTTGGGTTTATTGTGTGGGTTTTTCTAAAGTCTGGATTAGTATGAAAAAACCACTAATATGTTAGATTATTCCTGTTAAATTCTCCAAAAAAATAATGTAAGGTAGTCTTTTTACAAATACCCCTAAATATAAGGTAGTTTTTGACAAAAAAACCCTTTTTTAATTTCCAAAAGTCTTCTGTCATTAATGCTTATACGGTATCATGTCTTCCGTCACTTCCCTACCGTTTCATTGTAAGTGGTACTGATTGTTGCATTTTTTAACTGAAAGTTTAGTCTTCAAGACTGACTTTTGTAGATTTTCTATACTGATTATGCAATCTTCTAAAACCAATTTACAAGACAGTCATAAATACAAATCTAAATTCTTTCTTTTACTCCTATATATACTCCATGTTTATGCCATTTTATATCGGGTTTGCTAAAGATCGCCCCTAGTTTTACTCATATCGCCCCTAAATATTACCTTTTTGCCCTTGTGTAATTAAAACCCCATTTACCTTCCTTTTTACTCATTTTCGATTTTAAATTTAAAATTTCAAAAAAACCGCTTCATAAATTAACAAAAACAAAACCGTCTCAAAATAATACGAAATAGGGATTTAAATTGGACTAAATTTGACGAATAAAGCCAAAATACTTCAAACGATCATAACTTTGTGCTCAGGTGTCCGATTGTGACGAATTTTTTTTTCAAATCACTTAACTCGACGAGACGAACGCAATGCAAAAAAAAAAAAAAAAAAAAAAATTTGAGAAATGGTCCATTCGTGTAAAAAACACGAATTGACCTAGCCAATCTTGTGGTTTACACGAACCGGCTGGGCCAATTCGTGTAATCCACATGAATTTAACCTAGGCCCATTCGTGTGATTTACATGAACTGGCCAAGGTTGGTTCATGTAAACCACATGAACCGGCCTAGGCCTGTTCGTGTTTTTCACACGAATGGGCCCGCTTTCCAATTTTTTTTTTTTTTTTTTTTTTTACCTTTGCGTTCGTCTCGTCGAGTTAAGTGATTTGAAAAAAAAATTCGTCAAAATCGGACACCCGAGCACAAAGTTATGATCGTTTGAAGTTTTTACGTTTCTAATCGTCAATTTTGTTTCGAATTTAATCGTGCTTGATTATTAATTATCGTAAAATGGGTCACCGCCATTCATATGTTGAATTATCGATAAAAAATAGTTTTGAAAATGCGTTAGAGTAAAGGGCAAAATTGGAAAGTAAAATGAATATTAGGGGCGAGATGAGTAATATAGGGGCGATCTTTAGTAATTTTGTTTTATATACACAACAATTATTCTCTTTTCTATCTCTCTCTAAATATTTCTCTTGTATAAAGCTGATATTTGACAACGTTCTGCAAATAGTCCTCATTTTGAGTCTTTGTCGTACACCTTAAACTCGGACATCTTGTAACCCTGGGGTTGGTTGCCAAGAGGCCGTGTATATCGAGCGGGGCAAATTCAACTTTATGATTCTCGTCACGCCACGACAAAATTTCTCCTATATTCCGTAAGATTTACAGTTCTTTGTTTTCGTAATAGTCATACCGCTTACAATCACGCCACGATCGGTCTTTTTTCTGTCTATCTCTTATCTAGATAAGCTCGCAACTTTCTATTTTACATATTATACGCTTGTAACCAATCCTTGGTTGGCGCAGTGGTAGCATGGGGCTGCGCTTGGTAGGGAGGTTTGCGGATCGATCCCCACAACTGCGATTGGGAGGGGTTTAAATACCGTAATCCTTGGACACGCCCCGAAATCTGGATTAGTCGGCCCAATGTGATTCGGATTACCGGATGGTTTAGACCAAAAAAAAAACATATTATACGCCTGTAATATTTACTAAAATATGTTTCTCATTATACTATTTCTATGATTTAATCGGTTCATTTGTGAAATCCCCTATTTACTAAATGAATAGGTGAACTCCAAAATTTTCCCTCCAAAAAGCATCTTTATAAATAAGGAAACTATTGATAATTTAATTGTATTTACTAAATAAGGTAATTAATAATTATAATGTATTTCATTATATAATTTTTTCATTAAATATTAACTTTTTCATCCAATTTTATAATTTTCACTAAACACTAAATTATAGTATTTTAATTAAAATATAAATAATATAAAACTTTAAACTATTAAATCTTTTATTGATGCTATTATTTGAGAATGACTTGACTCATACTATGTATAAACAAAACTATAAATCGTTTTGATTACTTTCATGACAAAAACAAATGAGAGAATTAATAAATTGGAATCATTAGCTTTGTGGTATAAAAAATAGTTTTTAAAAAATACATTTCAGCACGTTACTCAATTCTCTTTGACTAATTTCCAGTTTTATTTTTTTTTTCTCGAAAATATATACAATAACGAGAAAATGAACAATTAATTAGATACCACTATTATTTTGCACTTTAATTTTACTCGGTTTTCTTGAATAATTTTACAGTTCATTTTTTTTCTCATATCAAAATATGACATGAAATATGAAAAATTAGTGAGGTATTAATTTAGCATTATGAGGTAATATAAAAATAAAAACTCTATAAATACCGCTCATTCATTGCGCGGGATCTAAACTAGTATGTTGTTATTCTATTAATACTCCATATCTCACATCTAACATCTTTGAACCAGTAACATTGCTAAACGGCATTTGAACCCAGCTTCCACATTACGTGCCCAAGTTTCAAACTTGGCTATGAAATATATCCGACATGTAGCCAAGTCTGAGTAACATAGTAATGTGCTTGCCAAGAGTATGGAGAAGTGTAAAAGTACCTTAATCGGTGTTTCGAATAGCCGAATCATCAGCCAGGCCGCATCTAACATGGACCACACACTGATACACTGGACATAACGGCTGGCCAAAGAGTTTGCTCCATTCTCATGGACAGGGATCGAACCCCTGACCTCATGGTTAAGGGATGAGGTGAACAACCACCACACCAAACCCATTTGGTTTACACTGGACATTATTCGTAATCATTAATTAGCCTACCATGCCGCGCAAGCCACATGAAGTAAACGGACTCGTCATATTGGTTCACTAAACAATCGCCACTTCGTAGTCATATTCGTATTCGTATTTGTATATTGTGTACTTTCATTGGAGTTCATCGTGTAAACATCCTCTTTGTTATACCTATGAATATGCATGTGAAACAAATTGACTAATATTTTGTATACGGTGATAAGGGGTGAGCAAAATTGGATACTTATATGATTCAAATATATATATTGTGTAATAAATGATGATCCGAATACGTTGAATGAGCCATATGGGTATAATGTGTGGATATAATTTGTATAACATAATTTAGACGTCAGACACGACTTTATCCAACTACTAATTTTGAGGGGTACCTATTGCTAATTTTATGCCCGTGCAAAATTTGTACGGGATTGAATATTTTATAATTCGGAAATTTCCTATGGTACCCTCGAACTTTGGCAGATTACACATGGTACCCCTCCTATTAACTTTCTACATATGGTACCCCTGTGTTTACGTTTTTCTTTCACAGAATACCCTTAACAGACTTTTCGTTATAACACCGTTAGTTTACAAACACTTTACCATCCTTAATCTTCATCTTCTTGTTTTACCATCTTTAAGAAATCAAGCCTAATCTAACCCATCCCCTTTGCCACCACCACCACCACGCGCGACCCCCACAACCACCCCAGCCAACGACACAATCCAATTCAACCACCACCACTGATGACGCCACTATGCTGCCCTCTCACTGGCGACATGTCTCTCTCTCTTCTTCCTCTTTCCTCTTACCTTTCTCACTTCAATATTAGTAGCCTCAATTCTAATTCGGTAAACAAACAAGTAATAGCTAAGCTTTCCCAATGAAGTACAACTATGGTGAACATTCTAAAACGAAATCAGGCATAATCAAGTAAGAACAAAATCTAGTGCAGACAATAAACAAGTAAGGGCACAAGAAAAATCGACAAGGAATGGCAAGAAAAGAACACCATATTCCTGAGAATAAAACCCGAGTTGGGGGCCGTTAAAACTCACACTTTTAACCACCTTCTTCTAAATTCAAGATCAACCCAAATGAGTAAACACTAATCTAATCAAAACCCAAATCCCAAAATCACAAATCCATGTCTTTATTGATCTCTTTCTCCTACATTGATCCTGATCAAGGTGTTCTTGAATTTGAGTAGAGATTAGAATCAGATTGAAACGAATAGCAGCTTTACAACGACGGATAACACGACATTAAATGTATGGTACTCCGATTACTGAACCGTCGACATGGTAGACGACGTCTTTGACAAGAACTAACTCTAGGCCTATGCATCACCGTGGTACGGTGGTTTTTTCGCTGGTTATTACGGTGGTGGTGGTGGATGAGCAAGAAGAAGTGGTTGTAGTTGAAGAAGATGATGACCAAGATGAAGGAGGACGGGATGAATTGGGGGAAATTAGGATTTTCATTGGAATCCCGCCTCAATCCCTAACCCAACCGTCTCGGATGGTGGCGTCATTAGTGGTGGTGGTGGGACTGGATGGTGCCGCCGGCCATGGAGGTCGCGCGTGGTGGTAGTGGTGGTGGTGGTGGTAGAGGGGAAGAGTGACATTAGCCTTGAAGATGTAAAACAAAGAAGATGAAGGATTAGGGATGGTAAAGTGTTTAGAAAATGTAAAACTAACGACGTTATAACAGAAAGCCTGTAAGGGTATTCTGGGAAAGAAAAAGTTAAACACGGGGGTACCATATGTAGAAACTTAAAACGAGGGGTACCATGTGTAATATGCCAAAGTTCGAGGGTACCATGAGATAATGCAAAATACACAGCATATTTAATAAACAGGAACCAACGTAAAACTAATGGCGTTTTAAAAAAAATCGTTCCCAAATTTATTTTATTTTAAATTGACTAATATTATAAAAAATTTATTTTTATTAATATTTTGATATGTATTTTTGTGAATATGAAAGATTGAAAGGGTTAACAAACCTTAGAAATAAATATTTATAAAACTATATGGTATAGAGATAGAGCAGGCTGAAGTCACGCAAGTTTTAGCAGCTAATGTAGTGATGTCACCGGGTAAATACCTTGGTATACCTGCGGTGGTGGGTAGGAATAAGTCGATGGCTTTCAATCATTTAAAAGAACGTATTTGGAAGAAGCTTAAGGGGTGGAAGGAAAAACTCCTCTCATACTCGGGTAGGGAAATCCTCATAAAGGCTATTGCCCAATCGATTCCCACCTATCATATGGGATTGTTTAAATTTCCGACTACCCTATGCTCTAGTATTGAAGGTGATTTGGCCAGGTTTTGGTGGGGACATAGCGGGGAAAAACGACAGATTTATTGGGTTGCTTGGGAGAAAATGTGTCGGTCCAAACAAGAAGGAGGAATGGGATATCGTCACTTTGAGTCTTTTAATCTCGCTATGCTTGTCAAACAGCTATGGAGGCTCCAAGAGAGGCCGGATTCTCTAGTTGCTCGAGTTCTATCTGCTAGATACTTCCCGACGGGTGACATTTTCGAAGCTAAGCTTGGGCATCATCCTTCCTTCGTATGGAGAAGTCTTATGGAGGCCCTTCCTATATTAAAGAAGGGTTGTGCGTGGGTTATTGGAAACGGACAACGGGTTCGTTTTTGGAAGGATAGATGGTGTTCAACGGAAACG
The DNA here is from genome assembly GCF_048544455.1 of Silene latifolia. Classification (NCBI taxonomy): domain Eukaryota; kingdom Viridiplantae; phylum Streptophyta; class Magnoliopsida; order Caryophyllales; family Caryophyllaceae; genus Silene; species Silene latifolia. The sequence goes on along the minus strand of NC_133537.1, from coordinate 338,645,867 downwards.
TTACCTGGAATTATCTCCCCGGTGAGTGGTTTGCGGGATAGTGTGGTGGCGGATTGGTTTGTGGGTCAACCGAGAAGATGGAATGAAGAGCTCCTCCGTCAACACCTGTATGAGTTTGAGGTGCGTGAAATATGTCGAATCCCTTTATGCCCTGATGATGAGAGTGATAAGCTTGCTTGGGCACACACAAAGAATGGTATTTATACGGTAAGATCGGGCTATCATTTTATTTTTGAACTTAGGCGAGCTGAGCGTGGTGATGGGGGTTCGAGTAACCCGTCGAATTTCTGGTCACGGTTATGGCGTGTTAAGTTACCTCCTAAAATCAAAAGCTTTGTGTGGAGGGCCTGTAAGGGCGCGTTACCACGCGGGCTAAACGTGCAAAAACGAGTTCGCGAGGCTGATCCGACTTGCCAACGGTGTGGGAAGGAAGTGTTGAGCGAAACCCATGCCCTGTTTAGCTGCCCCTTTGCTCTGGAAGTATGGGATGCGGGTGGAATTGAAGATGAGAATGTGGGGGATGCATTTGGCGGAAGTATAGTGGATTGGGTGGATGGAATTTTGAGGCGAGAACAGGGTGATGAAGTGTGTAAGTATTTGGTCCTCCTATGGGCTAGCTGGAATCTCCGTAATGATCATTATTATGGTCACGTGAGGACTGTCCCTAGCAGCATGGTGGGGAAGGCATTGCGTTTCTGGGAAGAGTGAAGGAAGGCCCAACCCATGGGGAATCGGGCGGTGTGTACACAGAGGAGGGATAAGACAGTGTGGACACCTCCGGGAAGTGGGCAATGGAAACTTAATGTCGATGCCGCTGTTATGGGAGAGGCGGGGTGTGGAATGGGCATTGTGATACGGAACCATACCGGGGGCGTTGAACGGATGGGTGTCCAACAGGTTCGAGAGAGATGGGATCCGGACATTGCGGAAGCCATGGCTGCTGGCTTTGGTTTAAGAACGGCGTTGCAGATGGGCCTCGATAATATGGTGCTTGAATCTGATTGCTTGGCGCTGATAATTATGCTAAAGTCGAAATCTTTCCCGACAAATTATTTTGGGAGAATGGGGAAAGTAGTTTCTGATTTAGCTAGTAATTTCTCTTGTATTCGTTTTAATTTTACTCGTCGTGAAGGTAATTATGTCGCTCACGAGTTAGCCCATCTCTTGCCGATTGATTATTCTACTCGGTATTGGGTGGGAACGTATCCGGAGCGCATCGAACCTTTTGTAGAGCTTGATGCTCTTGCTTTACCAAGTTAATGAATTTCAAGTCTTTTCCTTCAAAAAAAAAAAATTTACACACAATTTGATGGCACTTAATGTATTATACAACTTATTCAATGTAATTGAGCGGCGTTACAAAGTTAAGGAGCTCTATTAACAAAACTATCGAGCTATGGTACAAAGTTATTGAGCTTAATAGAACAATTATTAAGCTCAACAACTTCATAAAATAGCTCAATTGTGAGAACTCAATAACTTTGAGGTGAGATTGGATTCAAGCCCAATCTCTCTCTAGTCTTCTCTCCCTTCTCTCTACACAAAAACAAACCCTAAACCTAGACCTTGATCCGCCGCCTCCCCATTCCACACACTACCTCCCTTATCCTCCCCTGACCTTTCGCCGGAGATGGGCTCTTCACTGGGCTTATCTCCGGTGAAATCGACTCTTCCCATTCTTCTTCCTCCAAAGGCTCTCTTTCAATCGCGCTTTCTGATGAACGACTGTGTTGATTGACCGTTTGGTTGTAATGATCGGGCTTGTTGATCCACATGGCCTCCATTTCTTCCGATTCTCTGCCTTGTCTGCGCCGGTCTTGCATGCTTCCTTGGTCAGGGGGTGTTTCCCCTTCCCCTCGCCCCTTTCCCCACCCTCTGGTAAGGCCCTTTGTCCATGGTTTTCTACTGTCTTGGTGATCGATTGTACTGTTGTTGGTGTCGGGCAAGCTTTTGTTGTGTTTTGTCTTTAAGCTTGCTTTTCGGGTCTGTTTTGGGACCGATTGGTGATCCCCCCATTTCCCCCACCAATCGGTCCGTTGTCTGGTGAGACCCTTGTGTCAGTTGCAGTTTGGGACCGATTGGTGATCCCCCCATTTCCCCCACCTATCGGTTCTCTGCCTGTCTGTTGCAGTTTGTCACTCGTCCGGTGTTAGGTTGATGTTTTCGGGTGTCGGATCAGTTTCTTTGTTGGACTTTGTTGGTCTTGTTGCATGCCAGGCTGTGGTCTCGGGAGGCTGCCTTTGAGAATTGTGGTTTCGTCTAGGCTTTCTTGTGGTCCCTTTGTCTGATCGACCAGTTTCGGTGGTCTTGTTGTGGTCATTGGGTCCGTCTAACCTTTTGTCTTGAGTCTGCGGTTGAAGTTTCTGTATGGGTATGTGAAGTAGTCACGGTTGGGTTGTGTAGGGGCCTGGTAGCTGTGTTGGTTTGGTCGGATGCGGTGGTCACTTTTGCAAACTTATGGTGTTTAAAATTTCTCTAAGTTGTTTTATGTTAGTCCAACTAGTTTTAATGGTGTCAATAAGTTTACTTGTGTCAATAAGGAAGTTCGTTGTTTTACATCCGGGGGTGTGTGTTGTGCCCATCTTCCTCTGTCCTGTTGCTATGTTGGTTTTGGTTTGGGGGCTGATTATGTGGCTCTTTCTTTTGCTCCCTTTCTTTTTTCTCTCTTTTCTTGGCTACGAGTTTCTTATCCGTAGTGAGTGCTGTTATTCAAAGTGTAGGAGATTTATCTCCTCTGGAGGTAGGCTTTTATGGTCTACATTCCGCCTTTCCTTTCTACGTCCTTGTGGTGTAAGTACACTTTGTTCATTCTCGATGGGTCAAGGGTTTCGTTGGTTGGTTAAGATGAGGAAGGTTTGGTTCGATCGTTTGGCCATCTATGTTCGTCGCTCCAAGATTGCTCAGGATGTTGAAGTTGCTTCCCGAATTCAGTCATCTGTTCGCTATCAACACATTTATGTTACCCGATGTAGTTTCCTTGTTGTTCCAGTTTATAGTATTAGTAAAATAAGTACATTTGACCAAATGAGTCAAATGCCATCTGTATACAACTCGTTTTTACCGCTGCAAAAAAAAAAAAAAAAAAAAAAAAAAAAAAAAAAACTTTGAGGTGGTTGTACAATGCTATTATACAACAGTATTTGTGATTTGATGGTAGAAATAATAGTGATAGTTGGGTCCCACCATGATTATATGAATTCGCCCCCAAATTCAAGGGTTCAATAGAAAAGCTTGAAAAAACTGAGTCAATTTTTGAAATAATGGTCAAAAATAAAATATTTGTCGTTTTGGGTCGGTTTTGAAAATATTTGTCAAAATGGTGTCCACGTAGGCTCGGGATTTCTAGACCTGAAACACGCCACTACTAATGGCGTGTTTTGTGAAGGAAACACGCCATTAGTAGTGGCGTGTCTTTACAACAATTATTTTCCTCAACTGACTGAACTTAAAAAAAAAAAAAAAAAAAAATTACATAAGACACGCCATTAGGGGTGGCGTGTTTCCCCTCCGAAACCCGCCATTCCCAATGGCGTGTTTGTTTTAGTTCATTTTTTAATGAAGTTTCTTTCCGTACTCATTATAAACATGCCATTGGTAGTGGCGTGTTTTAGGTCCAAAAATTCCGAGCCTACGTGGACACCATTTTGACAAATATTTTCAAAACCGACCCAAAACGACAAATATTTTATTTTTGACCATTATTTCAAAAATGGATTCGAAAAAACTTAACTTTTATATTTCAAAATTTGAATAAAAAAAAAGGTATGAAAATTAGAAGAAAATAAAATAATATAAACTGGTAAATATTAAAAAAATAAAAAATAATTTTAAAATAGATTTTTTAAAAAATAAGTAAAAGAAATTAAAAAAGATAAACAAGGTAAATAAAAACGATTTTTTTTATAATTATACACACAAGTAAACAAAATATAAAGAGAAATTAAAAACGAGATAGTAATGAAAAAACCAAAAATAAGGAATCAAAGTTAAAATAAATGATATAAATAAAAACAAAATGGTATATTACTCATTAATAGAAAAAAAAAATACTTCCTCCTATTCTTAATACCCCTCCCCTTTTATGGAGGACACGGGAATTAAGGGAGGGGAGTATTATATGATAAAGTATTGTAGTGGGGTAGGAGATTGGAGAGAGTAAAGGTATTGTATGATTAAAATAAGTATTGTTGTGGAGTAATGTGATTAAAATAAGTATTGTTGTGGGATAAGGTGATTAAAATAAGATAAAGTATGAGTATTGTGGGGTATTGTTGTGGGGTGGGGTGATTAAAATAAGTATAAAAGTTTGCCAAATGAGGAAATAGAGATAGTATTGTGAATAGACGAAAAAGGAAATAGGAGAGAGTATCATAAAAGGAAATAAGAAAATAAAAAAATGAACAAAAAAGAAATTACATGTGTAACATGCATATTATAATTTGCTATTATATATGCTTTTGTTATAAAATGAAATACATTTGAGATTTTCAAATAAATAAAATTCCGATGTGCGACTTGAAAAATATAAAGAATCAAAATGTGAGAAAAAATAGTAGCATACAAAATAAAATATTAGAAACAATTTATCTCTTCCACAAATAGAAAATACACGTAAAAGAATAAATCAAAACGGAAATGAACAAATAGAACGAACTATCGAAAGGATTTAAATTGTAAAAATGAAATTACAAACATTGTTCTCAATGGGTTTAAAAAAGCTAATAAATAAAATAAAATGGAAACATGTCGAGATAATGTCAATATGTTAAGATATCGACATATCAAAATTTGGGAATACGGTATAAAGAAATGTATCGTAGAGAATAACGTTATGTTAGAAAATCACCATATTATTCTCTACCATATATTAGTATTCCCAGATTAACATATGTACATATATCTCAACAAAACAAAATAAAAAAGGAAAATGAAAAGAAATAGTAAGAAATGATTTGGCCTAGTCCTCCAAATAGATGAGGCAGGAGAATGATTCTATTCCCCTCTTCTGCACTATATATAGATCACACACTCCTATTTAGCTTCTCCTCATTACTTACTTAAATATTCACCTTTTAATATACAAAATTATACATTATCTTTTATCAATCAATTCACAATAATATTTCATAAAATGTCTACACACAAGGGAGAAAATGTTGTTGTCACAAATATGAAGCTTGAAAAGATGTTGTGCATGAAAGGTGGCAACGGCCAAGCTAGCTATGCCAATAACTCTCAAGCCCAGGTATTCACTTAACAAACCAAAATCTCCATCAGTTTAAATTAATATAATATATTCTGTTAGTTGTTGTTATTAGAAATTTCAAAATTTGAACGTTTTCTTTTCCACTTAGATTTAATTTAGATTCCACAAAAATTAACACTAACATATATATGGCATGATTGAATTGTGATCGGAGTAGGAACTAATAATACTATAAAATTAATTCGATTTTTCAAAAAAATCAAATAAGAAATTCAAAACTCGTCCTAGTTCTTGGGAGAATCCTCCTCGACTACACAAATCGTTAAGACGTGTCAAATTAGTGTAAAACTACATTACATTTTAATAAACAACTTTTTAAATATACTTTTTGTTAATATAAATAGATAAATTTATACTCGTACATACTAATTAATTTAGTGTCAAACGATTGTTCTGAATTAACATATGTACTTATAGTTTGCATACATGGGTGGTGTAAAATTGTAAATGTAGGCAAGGCATGCAAAATCAATGTTACATTTGCTAAAGGAAGCCCTAGACGAGGTGCACATAGGATCAGCAGACACACCCTTTGTAGTGGTGGACCTAGGGTGCTCAAGTGGGTCCAACACCATATACATGGTGGATGTGATCATCAACCACGTGGCAAAGCGGTACGAGGCATCGGGAAGTGTGGTGCCGGAGTTCTCAGCCTTCTTTTCGGACTTGCCCTCCAATGACTTCAACACCCTCTTTCAACTCCTTCCTAATTATTACTATGATGGTGAGGGTGGTGGCACAATGGAGGACTGCTTGGCGTCTGATAAGCACCGCTCGTATTTTGCTGCTGGCGTTCCCGGCTCTTTTTACCGGCGCCTTTTTCCGGCCAGGTCTATTGATGTTTTTCACTCTGCCTTTTCCTTGCATTGGCTATCTCAGGTACTCTATTTATACGGCCGAATTAATTTATTTACCAGTGTTTAATTTCTACATTTTTTTATATGAACATGAGGTTACGACGTTACGTCAAAGTATTAATGTCACTAAGTATCACCAAGCCACTACCATATTGACCTAAGTTATTTACCAAAATTAGTTAGTTTTTTTTCCCCTTAACTAGGAGTATCCCCTGCGTGACAGTTGGGGTAATCTCCATCGGGATAAAGATAACTTAATGGGTAGACTCAAATTAGTTAGTATATTGAGAGATGGTCTATTCACTAGGTCACGAATTAAAAGAGTTTTTCCTTATTGTTAGGACTATAATTAGGAGATACTCTTACTACACAAAAACACTTAAAAAGTGTACTCTTGTTTTTATACTTCCTTTATTTTGATATTTTGTTAACCTTTGATTAAAATATCACTCACAAAAAATAAAAATAAAATAAATAAGGTACATAAATAACATGTCCTGCATGACTGCATGTTAACGAGACTTGAATACGAAATTAGACGATAAATATTACGGCGTATATTGGAAAATAAAATAGTGATATCTTACGTCAAATTTCCATAATATTTATATATACCTTCGTTTGCTTAATTATGATTGTTCGAAATATGTCAAGGAAATTTCAAACAATGATAGCTATTGACTGAGACGGATATAATAAGAAATATTCCTTTAAATTAATTTTCTCTAACATGTGTCTAAAGGGTACATGTTAGTTAAACAGAATTACTATTTCTCAAAATATTTGCGTGAAAAGGTGTGAGTATACTTTTGAAAAACATGTAATTCCTTTCAATTTTCACAAAAAAACAAATTTCCCATTTGTTTTTCATGGCCATCTCCCCTACTACTAAGAGAATAAAAATTCTCAAAAGTTTTCCCTCCAAACTTCACCTACTTATATAAGGAAAGAAATAAAATTTTCCCATTAAACTATAATCTTTTTTTTAAAGCATGACTTTTTTATTAAATTCTAAATTATAATTATATAATGTTTTGATCAAAATAAAATAAAAGGAGTATAAAATTATAAAATACAAAATCGTTAATTTTTCTTCGAAAATGACTTAATGCATACTTAAACTGTATAAAACAATAAAATAATATTATTACCTACGTGAAAAAAACTCATTAAGATAATTTAAGCAAAGTTATAAAATAAAATCATTAACTTTATATTAAAAAAAAATTCATGACATACTACGTTTTTTTTTCTCATATTAAAATACAAGTAGGCGAAATATAAAAATTTGAAGGTATAAAATTAGGAATGAATCCTCCTATATACTAAGAGAATAAAATTCTCCAATGTTTTCCTCCAAAAGGTATCAAGCTAAATAAGAAAACAAAAATACTTCTTTCTTTAAATTATTATCATTTCATCAAAATATAACCTTTTAATCAAATAATAGTATTTTCTTTGAAAATCTAAATTATAATATTTTAATTAAAGAAGATAAATTCACTATAATTTTATAAACTGTAAATCTCTAAATTTTTGTTATGTATTATTATATATGAGAGAATGACTTGACACATTTTGTATAAAACAAAATATTAAACTGATATAATTAGCTTCATCACAAAAAAAATAAAAAATCATTAGCATAGTTTGAGAAAATTTATTATTTGTAATCATTAGTTTTATGTTAAAGAAAAAATTATTAAACATATTTTATAACTTTACTAAATTCTCTTGATTAGTTCATACTTCATTTTTTTCTCATATCGAAATACGATGAGGTATATGAAAAATATGAAAAATTAATAATGTATCAATTTAAAATATTTAAATAATAACTAAAAACAAAACATCTATATATCCCGCAAATGTGCGGGATTTACACTATTAAATACCAATAGTATAATTGTTACATTCTCTAATATCCCTATCTAAAAAACCGCGCATTTGCGCGAGATCTATACTAGTTTCTTTAGTATGGAAAACTATTAGCTGTTTTAGGTAATACTCTCTAATCAATAAGCAACATTGTTTTTTTTTTTTTTTTTTTTTTTATTTTTTTTTTTTTTTTTTTTTTTGTTTCACTTAAATAATACATTGTTAGTTTACTAGTTATGGGACTTCTTATTAATTCCGATTTTCTCATTGGTTGGATATACAACAACGTGGTACACTAAGCATGCCTAAAACTAGCACAAATACTATCTTACAACCAGTTGTATATTAGCATTGTACAACCGCCTCAAAGTTGTTGAGTTCTTTACACAAAGTTGTCGAGCTATTTTATAAGTTATTCAGGTAATTTAAAAAGTTATTGAGTTTAATAATTATTCCTCTTAAGCTCAATAACTTTGTATTGTAACTAGACAATTTTGTTAGTAAAGCTCGACAACTTTATAACAAAACTCGACAACATTAAAAAGGTTGTACATAAACTACATATAATCAGTTGTATAATCTACTAATTGTAAAACTAGCTAGGCTTGATTTCGCATATAAACTAAATAGCTTTTGCATGGATGTCCATAGATTCCAAAGAATGTATTGGACAAGAGGTCAAAGGCATACAATAAAGGAAGAGTGTGCATCCATGGAGCAAATGAGAGCACTGCAAATGCTTACAAGAAACAATTTCAAACAGATTTAGCTGCTTTCTTGAAAGCAAGGTCTGTTGAATTAAAGAGAGGTGGTTCCATGTTCCTTGTTTGCTTAGGAAGGACTTCTTTGGACCCCACTGACCAAGGTGGTGCTGGTCTCCTCTTTGGGACTCACTTCCAAGATGCATGGGATGACCTTGTTCAAGAGGTATATTTACTTACCAACATTATTGTTGCTTTAATAACTATGTTAATCAAGAAAACTCAAATTCTTTTTTCACTGTTTTATAATAAGTTCATTGTTAAGTCTTAGTAATGGCTCATTTGCAAAGATTTATCGTATGACATATTATAATAATTATAAGAAATGAGAACGTTACCTGATGATATCGAGTTTAGTACCACCATACTCGGAGTTAGTTATTTTATTAACATATTATTATATTATTAAAATATCTGGTGTTGAACTCAGTACCACCCGGTGACATTGTACCATTTTACACCATAATAACTTCATTTCAATAACTAACTATGCTAATTAAGACATAATTACTCCCTCCGTCCCGGTCATTTGCTGTCCTTTGATTTTGGCACAAAGGCCAAGGAAAGAGGAGAGGGTCAATAGCTAAATGACAAGTGGGACAAATTGTGTGTGAATGATCAAATTACTCATCAAGTTTATTCTTAAAATAGAATGAACAAATTGTGTGTGAATGATCAAATTAATCCATTTCATTCCTTTCTTAGATAGGCAAGTTGGATAGATTTGCATAGGCATGCATGATCCCTACCATTTAAAAAAAAAAAAAAAAAAAGCAAATTTCAAATCATAATTCTATTCTTTTCATGCTTTATTTCATGTTGAATAATTGAAATGATAATAGCTTGGTTAGAAACATTGAATAGTTATGGTTATTGGATACTATATTCAAATAGTTCACTTCGCTAATTAAATCATAGTGTCAACTCTTTAGATTTAATTGATGACATTTCTTTTGTATAAAGGACCATCAATCACAATTCTTGGATGTTATTGGATAACCTTATAATAATATGTCTACATGAATATCCTTTTAATCCATTATTTTGTCTACCTCATAGTTTCATTTAACATCTTGAGGAAGAATGTCCCATAACTAATAAATATACCCTCTCTGTCTCAATGAATAGTTTACACTTGTTTTTATTTTTTGAGAGAAAATAAAGCAAATATAAACTATTAACTGAAACGGAGAGAGTAGTAAAGTTTATAAAGTCTTAACATTATGTTAGTGTATTTTTCTACGACGGTAAAGAATGAAGAAAAAACATTTTGTAAGGTTTGTAGCGGAAAAGTAATGTTACAAGACAGAATGACATAAAGAAAAAGATGTAGTAGTACATTTTATTTTATTGCATTTTTCGTAAGGCTGAGGTGATGTATTCTATTTCTTCCGCCTTTTTGAAATTGCCTTATTTTTAAAACTTTGTGAAAGTTTTTTAGTAGATGGGACAATTTTAAAGAATTGGCACTACTACAAAAAATCCCTAAGAAACCGGTTAAAAATGGCCTAAGAGACCGTACCATAACCGGTCTATATCTCATAGGTGTCTTAGCCTAAGAAACCGGTTATAGGAATGGTTTCTTTGTCACATTTAAGAAACCTGTTATCAAAAGGAACTGATGTCTTTGATTAGTAGGTAAGAAACTAGTCATTAGTGAAAACCGGTCTCTTTGACCTCATCTTTGAAACCAGTTTTTGACCAAAACCGGTCTCTTTGATCTCATCTTTGAAACCGTTTTTTTACCAAAACCAGTCTCTTTGATTATTGTAAAATCAAAAAAAAAATACCAATAAATAAAATCAATAGGTAAAATTTATTTAAAGTTACAATATTTAAAATTGAAATTACAGCATCACCATGGCTTACAAAATCAATTGAGTCGCATATCATAGGAAGCTTATACACTTTACAATATAGACACGTAGTTATGCATTCTATATCTCTGAACTTCAATACAGTATCTGTTCACAAAAATAAAATAAAAAATAAAAAAAAGCAACACCACGAGATCGTCATCAGCTCTACCGCACATGTTCTGAATGTTCTAAGTCCTCGCAATTGCTCGACAACGTGATGAGCCTGCACAAGAACACAAGGATCAACAACATCAATGTAAATGGGCAGTAGAAAAGGATAAATAAATATCAAAATATATAAATTGTTATTAACAATATCAATTTTCTGTTACATTACATTAGACTATGAACTAGGATAAAAATTCGAAGGATGAACACAAGGTCTTTACGAATTATGATCAACAGAATCACGCAAACAGAAGGCTCATTTTTCTTAGTATTTATCAATATAAATGGGCAGTGTAAGAGGAATCTAATTAAAAAATTTACAGTCTTCACAATTTTAAACCTTCATCAATTGGCTATTTATGAGATCTATAATCATATTCAAATATAGAATGAAGAAACTAAATCAGTTCTTCTTCTCAGTACTCTATTATACGGTTATTCAATCAAAGAAAACCACAAAATCAAGGACTCGCCGTATGATTAACAAAGAACAAGCCAACAATAACCTACTACTAACTGGAGGCAAGAGGGGGAATTCCATCTTCTACTACCAACAACCCTTAATTCAACCAAAATAGTGCATAAGCACTTACCCCTTAGAATATTGAATGTGTACAACGACTATTATAAAAGCAAGTATGGTGTAGGTGTACAACTATAACACATTAAAGAAGGTGATGCATACCTGGATGCAGTGAAAAAAACTAAGGACTTTAAGGTGGTGCAACTGTCTTTAACAGAGTGTGTCGTCTACAACCAGACGCAAAAAATTCAACCCGTATCCGGGTCACTACAATGGAGATAATAATAAAAGAGTTACATTAATACTCTACTAATTCAACACAGGAAAAGAATACAGGTTCACCATTGTAACAGGTATATGGTACAATTATTATTGTTTTCAGGAAAATAAAACAATAGCAACATCACATCAAAAAATGATAACGATAATATTTTTCACATAAGTCTGAGACACTGAGCAGGGAAATTAACAACAGTTTGCAAGTATAGTTAATAAGAAATCGTAACACTGACGAAATTCTCAATCTCAAGTGGGAACAATATATAATTAAAATTACACTAGAAATCCCAACTTCAAAACAACCCCAACTATACCTAAAAGTAATAGACTCACCTGTAACTAAAAATAATAGACTCACTTGGCCACTGTTTAGTGTCCAGACATAATCTTTCATTTGCTCAGTAGTGATGCTTTCTCAGCATTCATAATCAACTTATTTGATCCATAACACAAATTAACGTGATTATCATGATCACTGGTAACTACGAGACAAAAACAAAAGAAGGGATGCACAAAACACAAATAAATGGGTAATAAAACACAACCCAAACCCAAAAAATAGTGTCATAAATTGGTTGCTCCAGATATGAGGGGATCCTTAGTAAATAACACCAACATGATTGTGCTTCGGATGAAACGTGAAATAGCTTTCTCTATGACCAAAACTTGTGGCAAGAAAGGACAACAAATCATTTCTCAGACAAAAAAAAAAAAGTTGTGATAGTCACGAATCATTGTGAACATGTTTAAGCTGCAATAGCTAAATCTAAAATTGATGTATCTCCATGATCAATAAAAAAATTTGAATAACACCTTTGACACGTGTATGTTTAAGGGCTAAAAAAATATATATGAGGGTTAGTATTAAACATGATAAAAGACATAAACTTGAAAAGCCTGAAGCCAGAGTAACCTTGATTGCACGAGAAGTTAAAGAAGAAACCATGAGCTCTAAAAGTGCAAACATCACACCAGCTGATCAAACATCCAAAGAGAAAGAGGATGAGGGGAAGAGCAGGTAAGAAAGATCAATTTATTATTGCCAATGTTTTCATAGGCTGGCTTACTAGATCAATAGAAAGATAAACAACCAGGAAGCACATCAACATTAATTATTAGTACCGGGGAGGCATGGAAGGAGGTAATACTTGGTTAGCTAATCCGTTAAGTGCGCCTGCCAAACCATTCAATGTAGCTGCAAAAGAGAGGTAAGGGTCTGAAAGTGCATTGCCCACCTGCATTGTGGTCAGATATAAGGGAATGGCTCTCTATCAAGTGATGAGAAAACCTGACAGCCAAAAAGAAACATGTAGATACAGGAAGTGAGTAATCAAATCGTAAACCAAGACACAATTATCTCATAACCTACAAATATGATCGAAAGAAACAAAATTCATTAACCAACAATGTCAAGATTGACCTCATTTCAAAAGATGGAACTGCAATCAACCAAACACTATCCGACTGATTGATTTCAAAAGATGCGACTGCAATCAAACAAACAAGTACATACTTTATATGATATTTTAATTCCTAAAAATATATGGTTGAACAAATAGAATTCGTATAATGCCCTTACCAACTGATTTTCGCAAATAACAGAACAGCCATAAATAATCCATAAATTGAAATGAGATATACTTAGTATTGTGCATGAACTACCGAAGATTGATAGCAGAAAGTTCTCTCAATAATCGCCTCACATTATTCTTATATAGAGAACCCTAATTTCGTGGAATTGAATTATCGACCATTGATTAGATTTATGATTTTGTTCATGCTTGAGCCTAAAGCAAATGAAGAAGGTCGTCGGTGTCAAAGCTAGAGAAGAAGGTCGTCGGTGGCGAGGCTAGAGAAGAAGGTCGGTCGTAATTGATTAGAGAGGGAGGGGGTTAACTGAGAGAAGAATGGAGATGAAGGTGTGGAGAATGTGGGTTTGATCGAGTGATTTTTTTTTTTTTACTGAGGTAGGTTTTTTTTCACTTTTGAGGTTGAGGAGTGAGAGATGGGACACGTCATTTCTAAGAGGCCGGTTTTAAGGATACGGTATCTTATGAATTAACAAAGAAACCCCATTTCACTTTTAACCGGTTTCTTATATTAAAGAAACCGGTTATATAATTTAACCGGTTTCTTATTTATGGTTCCTTTGGACATATTTGTAGTAGTGTGGAAGGAGACCAACACTACAAGAAAAAGGCCATTTAGCAACCAACCCTAGCAACAATTCATTAGTTAGTTGCTAATTAGCAACTAATTAACAATTGATTGCGAATTAACGACCAGATTGAATTTGGTAGCAAACAGTAATCTATAAACCACAAGATCATGTGACATGCCCATAACATTCACAAGGACAATAAAAATCATTTCCAAAACTATATACTTTTTCCGTTTATCCCAATTCATCCCGGGTTTTTCAAAATGTGTACGAGGAATTTTGAAAATATTGTGAAATGGAACAAAGTAAAATTCATCCCCTGACCAATTTATTGTATTGGATACTGTTTGTAGGGGTTTATCAGCAGTGAAAAACGAGACAGTTTCAACATCCCAGTATATGCACCAAGTTTACAAGACTTCAGAGAAGTAGTGGAGTCCAACGGTTCATTTGCCATTAATAAGCTTGAATTGTTCAGAGGAGGAAGCCCTTTGGTTGTTAGCCAACCAGACAATGAAGCTGAAGTTGGTCAAGCCTTAGCCACCAGCTGTCGCAGCGTTTGTGGTGTGCTCGTAGATGCTCACATAGGGGACCGCCTTAGCAGCGAGCTGTTTACAAGAGTGGAGCATAGAGGCATGAGCCATGCCAAGGAGCTGCTAGAACAGCTTCAGTTCTTTCACATAGTTGCCTCACTCTCTTTATGTTAAATTCCAAAAATCTCCGCTATGTTATTTTCATTTCAGTTAGCCTTGTATAAGACCGTTGTATACACATAACTAAGTCATTAACTCATTTATAAAATAAGGTATATAACATGAAAGTAGTTTGTTATATCTATACAACGGTTTTATATAAGTTTTCATTTTTAAGGCTTTGAACTCTTTAGTTTTGTGCATCTACTATGGCATAGGAGTATTTTGTGGGATTGTGGAGCGCGGCACCAGTTAGCGACTAATTAAAAACTGACATGTTAGTTTTTAATCCAGTTGTTTTTTGTAATTGGTAATTATTCAAGCACCAGATGTGTCCATTTCTATACCTAAACATCCCAAGCATTGTCCTAATTTGATTATTTGAGCGGCATAAAGCCGTTGACCGTAACAAGAGTAAATAAAAGCAAAATAAAATAAGCGTCTCGGACACATTAAGCAACCAGAGACTCGTTTAGGACTATCCAAATGGGAAAAAAAAAACAGCACCAGAGAGGCAGAGACATTGTTGTTCTGCTATTTTTTTTGGATGGTGATAGGGCGCTACCGGGTGGCACCGAATCTCGTCGCCACCATAGTTATAGAAAAAAGAAAAACTAAAATTAAAATGTAGTTTTCGTTTTTGCGCCAAATATTTAAGGGTAGTTATGTAAATTTATATCTGTATAATTAAAATCACTCTTTCTTTATAATATTCTGAATCCATTTTTGAAATAATGGTCAAAAATAAAATATTTGTCGTTTTGGGTCGGCTTTGAAAATATTTATCAAAATGGTGTCCACGTAGGCTCGGGATTTCTGGACCTAAAACAGGCCACTACCAATGGCGTGTTTATAATGAATACGGAAAGAAACTTCATTAAAAAATGGACTAAAACAAACACGTCATTGGGAATGGCGGGTTTCGGAGGGGAAACACGCCACCCCTAATGGCGTGTCTTATGCATTTTTTTTTTTTTTTTTAAAGTTCAGTCAGTTGGGAAAAAAATTGTTGTAAAGACACGCCACTACTAATGGCGTGTTTCCTTCACAAAACACGCCATTAGTAGTGACGTGTTTCGGGTCTAGAAATCCCGAGCCTACGTGGACACCATTTTGACAAATATTTTCAAAAGCGACCCAAAACGACAAATATTTTATTTTTGACCATTATTTCAAAAATGGACTCTAATATTCTACACAAAAAAAAAATATTTTATAATAACCTAATCTATACTAAATTATGATCTTCATCAGTAATTACTTTTTTTTTTCATCATTGTATATATTTTTTTTCTTAATCTACTTTGTTTTTCATCTACAAACCAACGAAAGAGAAAATTCAATACGATCCGTCAATGAAGAATGAACACACTCTAAAGATCGATTGGGTTAGATCTGTTATCAACATGCTTGACAGGCCTAATTACCCACACAACCACAACCTCACTTAACTAATGAATTCAATTCTTCTTCTATACGTCGTAATTAACCTATGCGCACTATATGAACTTGATCACATTCATGGTCCAAATGGGAAAATCATATGGCCTTCTTTTCTGTTTGATGAAGATCTTCAAAAATGCTACAAATATGGCGTTAATAAAGCATTACAATTTTCTTTTCTGTTATAATAATTATAACTACAATTTCCTTAATTACCCTTTTTCTTTTATTGGTTTTAAATTCAAAATTCAAGGGAGGGAAATGAAAATAAACAAGAAATTTACTATTATTCCCCGGGTGGCGCTCAGTTTAAGTACCACCCGGTGGCGCCATCTCATTATTATTATTATTTTTTTTTTTTATGGAAAATGGAATATTGTGTAAACTAAATTTCGACGTGCCTCCCGAAAATATGGGTAATATATATCGGAAGGCAAAGAGAGTTTCTAATCCTCCTTTATTTTTATTTTTTTTACTACTGATAAGAGAATAAAAATTCCCCAGTTTAATAAGGAAATAAAAAGACTTCTTGATTAGTGAATCCATTTTTAAAATAATGCTCAAAAATAAAGTATTTGTCAAAATGATGTCCACGTAAACTCGGGTATTCAAAACCTAAAACACGGAACAAACACGCCATTAACAATTATTTTTAAAATAATGCTCAAAATTAAAGTATTTGTCAAAATGAGAATGCATTATAATCGAAGTAAAATTATACCTTCAATTATTAAAATTTAATAATATCAAATACATTTACAAAACAATAAAATTCTACGTTAGTTATAACTATAAAATATTTATTTTATTAAATTTGAATAACGTGTTCCGTTGGCTGAATTTCATAGGATGTCGTGTCACGTGTTTGTGTCTGTGTTATGTCCGTCTCCACGATCCTTATACGTTAGGGTGCTACCTAGCTCAGCATACTCATATAAAACACTAGGTAATATCCCGCGCTTCGCGCGGCCTGTTTTAATATTTAATTCTTGTAATTGAAGAAAAATAACATGATTCATATATAACCTTTAATATTTTTACTTATAAATAAAAATAAATTAATTTTTCTCAAATTTAATTTTTTTAGGTTTAACTTAAATATTTTAAAATAAAATACATACAAATTTTAATTAAAACTAATAAGTGATAATTAAATTATGCATGATCAATGTTTTATAAATAAATTTGTGATTGATAAAAAATCATATTAATTAAAACAAAATTTATTCGAATAATGCAACAATCAGCAATTAAGTTCTCAAATATATATCATTTCACGATACGTTTGTTCCAAATCGATTAATATTTGTTCAAAATAATGTGAATATAATTTTATGTAATTTTTAATTTTGTATGTATAACGTGTGATATTTATTTATCAAACATATAGGTCCAAACTCAACTTATTCGAATATTTTGATTGTGTCTTGCATGTGCTATGTGTCAAACACACATTTAATAAATTTGCACCTTTTGTTTTTTTAAACAACTATATATAATGATGTTTAAGTGTTTACATGTAAATAAAATAGGTTGAACTTTCTCAAATATTATTTTTTGAGGTCTAACTTCAAAGTATTTAAAAGAAAACATATAAAATAGTTAACTAAAAGTAATATTTAGTTAGTTATAATCAATATTTTATACCTAACGTATACATATTTAATGTAAATTTTTTAAAAAAATATAACATGTTTTTTAGTTTTCATGTCGTTTATAATGAATATTATATTAATTAATAATCATTACTTTTGTTTTAGCAAATGTCCCACTTATTAAGAAATAAGTTAAGAATGAGTTAAGATTAATTAAGCATTTAATTAGAGCCTTGAAATATGTAAATGGTTTAAACCAATCAATGAAAGGAAAGTTTTGCATGCGATGATATTAAAGAAGTATAATTAATAGTGCATAAAAAAATGCAAAGCCACTAAAGAATAATGGAGGGAGTATATATTATTACGGTGGAAGTAATATTCCAAAAGAAAATTCAAATTGTTAAAATATAACAAAACAAAATTATATTTAGGAAGAAAAACATGTATTAATCATAAATACATACCATCATGTTACTTTCATCTCGAATTTTGACTGAAATATGCATCATTCAATTTAACCAATTAAAAGATAACAAATGTCGAATCCACACGCTTTCATCACGATAAGTTTGTATATGTTTTGTATATGTCTTAAATTTATAAAATTATTACTTTCTCTATCTAAGTAAAGGTAAAAATTGCTGGATTTTTATAATTTTTCAAAATTGATCCATCCATCTCAATCATTTGCTTATATTTGATTAAAATACCCCTTACAATAAATATAAAAGGTAAACAATTGACAAAGATAAGAGTACTGCTAAATATTAATATTAATATGACAAAATTGTTTTCACCAACTTCGCTTAGTTTGTAAAATGTTACTTACTCTATCCCTGTCATTTGTTGTCTTATTTCATTTTGAGATATTTTAGTCAATTGTTGTCATTTCTGTTTAGGAATGCATTTGATGAGCAATGTGATCCTTCAGACTCAATTTTGTCAACTTGTCATTTAATAATTAGCCTGGTCCCCTCTTCTTTCTTTGGTCTTTGTGACAAAAATTAATCGAGACAAAATAAGTATATTAGTTTACAAAAATCTTGTTGTCTTCCATTCGTAAAACTATTGATTCGCTCCACATTTATGCAATAATATTTTGTATGTAAACTTGTGGAGTACTACGGTGTATATATTTTGTAAGTGCATAAAAATAATTTATATTATATTTTTAACGCACTTTACTATTTCATGTATGTTTATGTAAATAAATAAGTCAATAAGTAAAATATTGGGAAAACGCTGTCACACATAGAGGCATCATTTTTCATCTAAACAGGTATAGTGCATCATTAAGCACATTATGTGGGGTTGGACATACATATGGACATTATTTGTAAGCTCAAATCAATTATTTTCTTTAATTCATAACTTGACTGCTCTAATGAAAAACAGTTTTGTATGCTTTGTTGTTTTAATTCTATACTCAAACGTTTATGTTTACAAAACTCTTCGTCCTCTTCAATTCCTGAAGACGACTCAAACAATAGATCCACCAAGAAAGTCAAAATGAATCAACCCATTGAGAACATAGATCAATCTCATTCTCACGGGGAGTTCTCCCAGAAGCACCAACATAGTCCACGTCCTTCATATAAGGAATCTCTTAGTAATGGAGGGTCGCCATCTTTTGCCATTAGAGAAGGGATGGGTTTCAATGTTACCCACAATGAAGCCTTTGAAGAAGAGTCGGATGATGATATTGAGGACAGTGAGTTCGCAAATGACCCAACGTGTCCAACTATCCTGCTAACAAAAGAAGAAAAAGCTAAGATCCGGAGACATTGGAAGGATACGCTTATTATCAAGATGTTTGACAAGAACATCGGATATTTTACACTGCTCAGGCAAATCAAGAAGAAATGGGCAATTAAGGGGGGGCTTACCCTTATGGATGTTGGCCATTCTTTTTATGTGGCACGATTCACAAATAAAGAGGACTATGACCATGTGCTAACTCAAGGCCCTTGGATGATTGGTGACCATTACCTTACGATTCGTAAGTGGGTGCCCAACTTCGTGGCAACTGATGAGCCAATACGCCATTTAACCACCTGGGTTCGCATTCCAAGGCTTTCGGTTGAGTATTATCATGAAGATATACTAAAAAAGATAGGAAGCAGGATTGGAAAGGTTGTCCGCATTGACAAACCAACAGCGCTCGCAGAAAGGGGGCAGTTTATTCGTATGAGTATTGAAGTGGATTTGACGAAACCGTTGCTGTCAAAGTTTAGGATGAATGGCAGAGTCTGGTTAATTCAATACGAGGGACTCCGTATGATATGTTATAAATGCGGGAAGTTGGGTCATAATGAATCAAGTTGTCCGTTGTTTGAGAATGCTCAGGGAGTGGCTTCACAGGGTGAAGCTATGGAGGGACCTAAGTCACACCCTGAGAAGGGTGCAGGACAGGGGAGGATTGAACAGGGGGTGCCAAGTCAGGCGTATGGGTCCTGGATGCACGTGAAGAAGCCAATTCGGCGAAAACCGGTTCGTGCTGATAAGGGCAAGGCTACTGAGGTTGAGGTCCAGCCCAAGCAAACAGGGCAAGGGGGAAAACAGGGGCGCTCTTCGGGGTCGAGGTTCGAAGCTCTCGAAATGGAAACAAATGAGGATAATGGTTTGGAATCACTTCAAATTCTTACCAACCCAAATCCGAATAATCGGCAAGAGGGTAATCGAATCATGGTAGAAGATACGGATATGGTAATTGAGGAAGGATATGGGAAATCCCCGAATGCAAGGGATTTCCAACCAATCAGTGAAACAACTGAAGCGCCATTAGTGGCTGATGAAAGGAAAGAAACGGATTTTGGGAAAGATTCTAATTTAGGGATTGAACATAATATTTCAGAAAATAGCCTGGTCAATGATCTTACTCCTATTATGTCTTCCCAAATTAAGGAAAAGATTTCATCCAATCAATCTGTTTCAATTCCCTCACATGTGAAAGACACTTTGGCGCCTAAAGTTACTCAATCCCAGAAAAGCCTTCCTGTTTTGAATAAGCCAAAAAATACACACAATCTTTCCTTAAAAAAAGTTTCCATTCCTAATGTGAATAAAGAAAACCAAAAGAAAATATCTTTAGCCTGTAAAATTCCTCGTGGAAGCTACAAGAAAACGAATCGCCCCCTTCTTGCTTCCCAGTCACACTATGACCTCAACATCCCCCCCTTACTTGATTCCAGTCACCAAACAAGTCACAATACCACCATCTCTCTGCCTCTCTTTAATGTCACTAATGGACGTCCCTTTGTTGGTAACGGTGTTACCAATGACTCATTTGGTGGAGTTGGACTTGAAGGTTGTTCGACACTCAAAAGCAACATGGCCGGAATTATCTCTGGAGATGTCAATCCCGTCACAGGTAATGAGACTTCTCATGCTACTATCTGAGGCGTTCTTGTCTGCCGTTCCCTTCTATCCAAATAGTTTTATGGATCGTTTTCCACAACATTTAAATCGGCGTCAGGCGTTGCGTCTGATGACTTGGAATGTTCAAGGAGCAGGTAGTGATGCTTTCCTAGCCATGCTCAAGGAACTCATTCGCATTAATAAACCTCACGTTCTAGCCCTAGTAGAAACGCATTTAAGTGGTTCGGGTGCCCAGCGAGTATGCGACCGAATTAATTTTCAAGGTAAAACTAGGGTGGAAGCAGAGGGATTTAGTGGGGGCATTTGGTTGTTCTGGCATCCGGAGGAGGTAACTGTGATTCCGATTATTCATCATTCACAACATATCACTGTAGAGATATCCCGTGTTGGGGAGATCCCATGGTACTTTTCAGCTATTTACGCAAGCCCTGATCCTAGCAAAAAAGAGGTTTTGTGGAGGGAACTGGAATCGTTTGCGAGAACCCACAACAAACCTTGGTTGGCGATGGGAGATTTCAATGATACACGCTTCTTACATGAAAGGAATGGGGTGAGTGACGGCATGAGGAGAAGATGTAACAAATTTAATGCTTGGTGTGAAGACAATGGCTGGATTGATCTTAATTATGCGGGACCGGATTTTACGTGGGCAAGAGGGAATTCAGCGAGTACAAGACAATGGGCAAGACTGGACCGTGCGATGTGTAACTCTGACTGGCGCCTAATGTTTGCGGAGGGGTCGTTGAGACACCTGGTTCAAAATCAGTCGGATCACTGCCCCATCATTGTAAGCACGAACGGGTTTGCTCCCATTCCAAAGGTTTTGCGCCCATTTCGATTTCAGGCGGCGTGGATGTGCCATGCTCGTTTTTCGGAGTTCGTTGATTCAAACTGGAGCAATGACCAACCCCTATTCCCGTTCATTCACAACTTTGCCGAGCTTTTGCAAGAGTGGAATAAGTCTACCTTTCACAACATTTTTGCAAAAAAAAGGAGCCTAGAACGCAGACTGTTAGGGGTACAAAAGAAACTCTCAAGTGGGTGCCCAAATTACTTGCTCAAATTCGAATACAAATTGAAGAAACAGTTGGACGAGGTGCTTAGAGAAGAGGAATTGCTATGGTTCCAGAAATCCCGAATGGAAGCTATTTGTGACGGGGATCGTAATACTCGACTCTTTCACTTGAGCACGATTATTCGGAGAAAGAACAACCGAATTGAGGCACTCCAGGATGAGTTGGGAAATTGGCAATGGGATGCGGGAGTAGTCAAAACTATGGTACTGGATCACTTTCGTAATCTCTTTGCGGGCCCGAATTCCCGAATTAATATGGAAGGCTTAACCATGGGGTTATTCCCACAGCTAACTACGGAGGAAAAAGCAAAGTTGAACCGGAATTATGTAGTAGCGGATGTTAGATGCGCCCTTAATCAGATGTCCCCGTTCAAAGCACCAGGCCCGGATGGATTTCAGGCGTTGTTCTATCAAAATCATTGGGATACGGTTGCTCCTAGTCTGTGCACCATGGTATTTGATGCTCTCCACAATAGTGTGATACCTGATGGTCTAGGGGAAACTTTTATTTCTCTAATTCCAAAAGTCGAACATCCACATTTGGTAACGCAGTTCAGACCGATTGGGTTATGTAATGTCGCATACAAGATTATTACCAAAATGATTGTCAACAGACTCAAACCGGTTCTGCCGCTACTCATTAATCCCATTCAGTCAAGCTTTGTGCCTCGCCGACAAATCACGGATAATATCATTATTGTCCAAGAAGCATTGCATTCGATGCGGGGCAGAAAAGGTAGAACGGGGTTCATGGCTCTCAAGCTAGACTTGGACAAGGCGTATGACCGGTTGGAATGGCCTTTTATCAAATTTGCTTTACAGGATATGGGTCTGCCTTTACGAATGATCAAAACCATCATGCGATGCTTGAAGTTATCGTCCCTCAGTGTGTTATGGAATGGTGAAAAAACCGAGCCATTTGTACCAACACGAGGTATCCGACAAGGCGATCCTCTTTCACCATACCTCTTCACTATTTGTATGGAGAAATTGAGTCAAATTATAGAAGAAAGCAGTCGGATGGAGCAATGGAAAGGATTTCAAATTTGCCGAGGAGGACCGATTCTATCACATCTGTTTTTCGCGGATGATATTATTCTATTTGGCGAGGCTACAGTGAACCAAGCTCAGGTAATTAATCGGTGTTTGGATGCTTTTTGTCAAGCGTCGGGGCAGAGGATTAGCAAATCGAAATCCAAAGTTTTCTTCTCACCGAATGTCGAAGGGGATGTGGCGTTAAACATTACGAATGAGCTTCAAATGTCGGCAACGGATGATCTTGGCATGTACTTGGGCATGCCAACTCTGAACGGCCGAGTGACAAAGGAGACTTTTGAGTTTGTCGCACAAAAGGTGGAAAAACGCCTAACAGGATGGAAATCAAAAATTTTATCCTTAGCCGGAAGGGCTACGTTAGTTCAGTCAACGCTTGCGTCGATCCCGTCATATGCTATGCAAACAGCTAGGTTACCTAGGGCTTTGTGCGATGACCTAGACAAGAAATCGAGAAGGTTTCTATGGGGAGGGAACCAGGAGAAGCGAGGTCTAAGCCTAGTTTCATGGGATAACGTGACCAAAGATAAGGAACATGGAGGGCTCGGGATTAGATCGATGAGACAGGTGAACATAGCTTTCATGGCCAAACTCGGTTGGAGGATAATGGCGGAGCCAAATTCGTTATGGGCCCGTATTTTACGCAACAAGTATTGCAAAGGGAGATGCGATGTTGATATGTTCAAAAGCAAACAAAATTGCTCCAATGTGTGGCGGGGTGTGGTTGAAGGTATGGCAGCTCTTAAGAAGGGTTTTAAATCGTCGATTGGAAACGGCAAGAACACTCTGTTTTGGAAACATTGCTGGGCTTTGGATGAGCCTTTGGAGAATTTGACGCCTCTCGAAATTCCTGCTGAGTTAATCAATGCTTCAGTGGCGGATATGTGGGAGTCGTCGACGGGATGGCGTTGGGAGTTGTTCGCTGATTTCTTTGCCTCGGAAGTACTCCAAACCATTGCTTCTTTTGAAGTTTATCCGGGGGATGAGAATGATGATCGTGTGTTTTGGTCTGCTACTTCTTCGGGGTTCTTCTCAATCAAGTCAGCGGTGCAAATATTAAGAAGGGAACCGGAGGCCGTGTCGGAGGAGACTTGGAAGTTGCCTTGGAAAACTTGGACGCCCCAACGAATACGGGTTTTTCTGTGGCTTTTAATGCACGATAGAATCATGTCTAATTCCAATAGAGCATGCCGCGGCCTTACTGAGGACCCGTGCTGCATTACCTGTGCTGGAGTGGAGGAAACCTCGTTGCATCTTCTGAGGGACTGCCCGGAAGCTCGCAAAGTCTGGTTGTTATTTCCGATTGCCCATTATCAATGGTTCTTCGCTCCTCTGAATATTAGAGAGTGGGTAAAGGAAAACTTGAAGGTTAATCAAACGAATGGTACTGACAATTGGCCATCGGTGTTTTCTATTGTGGTCTGGTGGATATGGAGATGGAGGAATTGTCGAGTTTTTAACCGGGTGGACGATATTGTCATGGATAAATTTGCTTTCCTGAATCACCGGATTTGGGAAGTGCAAAATGCCAAGAATATGACGGATATTAGCCCAAGTAAGCTGGATGGGGGTTACAAGGAAATTTTTATTAGATGGGTAGCACCTCCGGCGAACTGGATTGCCCTTAACATAGACGGGGCATCTAAGGGTAATCCTGGTCTTTCCGGGTCGGGTGGGTTGTTCAGAAACTCCGCTGGCCAGCTTCTGAAAGCTTTTGCAGAAAGGATTGGTATGGCGACGGTGACGAGGGCGGAGATAATGGCCCTGCGTAGGGGTCTAATGATGGCACTAGAGCTTCGATCAACATTGCCCTTTACACATCTCATCATTCAGACGGACTCTAAAGTGGTTCGAACGCTTATGGATTCATCCTTTGTCTTTCCAACAGCCCACTCCCACATGATACAAATTTGTCAATCTTTCATTCGGGATAATAATTGGACAGTGGAGCTACATCACATCTATCGGGAAGCTAACGCGTGTGCGGATTGGCTTGCAAATCATGGTGTAACACAAACGCAACAGTTGGTATCGTATGATCTCTCAAATGTGCCGAATGAACTGTTCCGATTGATGGAGCAAGACATGGGTGGAGTTTCTTGGCCCCGAGTTGTCCCGCGCTCTTTGCCTTAGTTGGTCGGGTTTTGGTAGTTCGTTAGTTCTGTTCTCTTAGTTTCGTGGTCTTTTATTTCCGGTTTGTCTTTTAAAGGTTGTACCTTGCTTCGTCTCACCAAAAAAAAAAAAAAAAAAAAAAACATAGAGGCATCATTTTTCATCTAAACAGGTATAGTGCATCATTAAGCACATTATGTGGGGTTGGACATACATATGGACATTATTTGTAAGCTCAAATCAATTATTTTCTTTAATTCATAACTTGACTGCTCTAATGAAAAACAGTTTTGTATGCTTTGTTGTTTTAATTCTATACTCAAACGTTTATGTTTACAAAATTGTTGTTCAATATTGTTTTAAAATTCATTTATTTTATCTATTCAAAATTACTAATTTTACTTTATTTTTTTGACAATTAGTAATTTTATATTTCAAGAAGTTAAATTGGGTGTTTTCGCTTTATGTTTGTACATCAATATAAATAAAGGTGCTAAATCCTAGCGTGTTTCAATTTTTACTCAATGAAAGAGACAATCTCATCATAATGAATATTTGTATTCTTTAATTTTCAAAATACATCTATTTACTCTTTTTAATTTAAGAGTTTGAAGATGATGTTGCATTAGCTTATGGGAAAAGTTTTAAATACCTTCGATTTTATTGTGTATGCAAACTTTAGTTTTCTAAGAATTGTGAACCATAAAGATAATAAAAAGATATTAGCAAATTAAACTTTACTCATCCTATATAGCTAATTTGCCTAATTCACTCTATTTTATAATGAATGAAAACACCTAATAATCGTAGAAAAAGAATTAGGTTAACTATTTAGATAGATAATCCTACGTATTTTTTTTGTCTTCAATATTGAGTCTTGTTCCGGGTGTAATTCCAGAGTAAGTATTGTTACCACCCGTGGCTTGTAGAATAATGTCTTCAGTTGAATCCTTCTTTCCTTAAGTGTTCCTCTCGGCCTCTCCTGCAACAATGAACGAACTGAGGGCTTGGCTTTGTGCCAAGCGTACTCACTCCGACGCTCAAGTCAGTAAACTTAAGGGATAAGTTGTTACTTGGCTGAATGTATATTGTAGAGAGATAAGGAAGATAATACCGGATGAATAGTGTTTCTTAGGTTAAGTTGTGGATCCTTTCCTCAATGAAGGTTGAGGAGTATTTATAGACTTTCACCTTTTGTCACGTAGTGGCCAAGTGGCCAAGTGGCTAGCAGGTGGAAAGACTGATCTACCCCTCGGCCGAGGGACCTATGGCAGGCCAGCGGGCCCTGTTGACTCACCGCCGAGGGGTCTTGGATATGAGTACGCGGGTATGTGTCCCGGCTGGCAGGTTGCCATGCCGAGACCAGCCGACAGTGCCGATGGGCCGCATCGGCTAGGCTGTCTAAGTCGTTGACTTGCTGTGGGTATCTTTGACCTTGCTCAATATGTTGACTTGGTCAGAGGTGCAGAATATGCCCCATCAATTTGCCCCCAGCGTAGTCTATGCCGTGGTATGGGCTCCGATGTACGTTTGAGCGTGTATTCTGCGCAAGTAATTTTGTAAAAACCTTTTCTGCATCGGCTTCTTTTACCTCGGCCTGGTCTTTCTTCTGCCGGATTTGTCTGAGGATATCCTCCGGAGAATGGGGCTGCACAAAGACAAAACCGTTGCTAACTTGCATCCCAAGGCCCTGACCCATGACCGCAGGACGTCGCCGAATGATCTAATGGACCAGCAGCTGAAAAGCTTGAATGTGGTGGAGGCCCAGGCGAAGGTTGTTAGTAACATGCCGCGTCATACGCGAAAAACGAAACCTTCGGCGGTGATGGCGTCGACGTCGGCTCCGCCTACCATCCCCCCTGTTCAGAAGGAGACGGTGGAGGTCGTTTATATCTCCAATGGGGATGACTCCGATGAGGAGGAGGGGTCGCCCCTTGTCCGTAAAAGAAAACAGACAGCCTTTTCTGCTGCCGTTGCATCTGCTGCTGAGGAGGAAATGCGCCCTTCGGCCAAGAAGGCCAAGCACGGTATTGATCTATCCGGTCGCTCAGATTTAGCCGGTTCATCAGGCGCTGCTGATGACAGGCCCTTCGGCATGCCTATGTATGTTGATACTGATGCCCCTTTTTTTTTTTTTTTTTTTTTTTTTTTTTTTTAAAAATTTTGCAGATCAGCCGCTGTCGGCTGCCGCTTTTGTTGAGCAGCAAACGGAGGAGAACCCCGCGCAGGCCGGTGATCATAACGTCGCTATTGATTCTTCATCCCAGAAGGTTTCCCTTTCCCGATCGCAGGCTGGTGATCGAGGCGTCGCCACTGGCTCTTCATCCCAGAAGGCTTCCCCCTCCCAGCTTATAGCGGAAAGCGCGAGGTTGATCAAGAGACTGGCGAGGTGGAACGAGCTGACCGGTGCTCGTATCATGGAGCAGGAGAAGGCCGTGGCTCGATCCGCTTTTGAGCTTAATGCCACTAAAAAGGTGGCCGCGAAGGCGAAGCTGGATCTTCTCAATGAGCAGAGGCTTAGGGGGGAGGCTGAGAAAGCGCTTTTGGCTGAGAGAAAGCTCAGGGAGGACGCTGAAAAGGAGGTCCTTGCTGAGAGAGCCAAGGCCGAGGCTGCTGCGGCCGAAATTGAAAAGTCTTTGGCGAAGTGTGACCTTGTTCAGAGGCACGCCGACCTTTATCTCCAGCAGAGGAATGAATTCGAGAACGGTTTCGAGATCCAGGGGAAGGTGATTCGGAGCAAGGAGGCCATCATCAGGCAAAAGGAGGACGACATTGAGATGCTCCAAACCGACATGCTCCCTAACATGTGCGCCGAATTCCGGGATCTGGCCGAAGACGCTGCCATGGAAGTGATTGGGGAACTCTTCCCTCTTGAAGGTTCCTTCCCGTGGGGAAGATTTAACGAGCTGTTTGACGACAAGCTCGAAGCTAAGGAGAATGCCGTGGAGGAGAGAGCCAAGGAGGCGGTGAGGGTGAAGATAGAGAAAGAGGCGGCCGAGGAGGCGAACCCTTCCGAGAGGGCAAAGACGGCCAATGAGGAGGCCAAGAGAATGAGGGAAGCTGAGGCTGCCGAGGCAAAGGTTGAGGCCGCTGAAGCTGAGGCTGCCAGGAAAGCCGCTGGGTTGCCCATCGAAGGAGACGCTGCTACCGCTGCTGATGGCGAGCAGCAACAGACATAGGGAGATGATGTCTGTACCCTTTTGCCTTTCCGTCTTTGTATTTTGTACAACTTTGGCAGGTTGTCCTTTGGCTGACCCTTATGGGGACGGCCGTCGTTTGTATTTCTTGTAATTTGTTGAACATATTTAATAAGAGCTCGTTTCTTCTGCCTCTGGCTTGGCCGAGGTCTTTACCTCATTCCCTTTTTCTTGTGCTAATAGTTGAGCATCTCAATCTGTACTTAACGTTTTCACTTTGTCTCTGGCTCGGCCGAGGTCTTTTCTCGTCCTTGTCTGAGTTTTTTTTTTTTTTTTTTTTTTTCATGTCATTAATTGGGCGTCTCCTCTGTTTCCGTCTTGGCTTGGCCGAGGCAGTCTTAGAGTGCGTTTCTCAACTGTGCAACGCTTCTAAGGCGTTTTGATCGTTTTGCGAGTATCAACTGCGCTGGTCGTGACCGTCGAGTTATTTATTTCCTGAGGGTGATTGCCATTCTTGCCGGTGTGACGGTGTCAGCCGGCGAGTGCTCCTTGTTATTGACTGTCGTGACGTCTACCATTTGGAGTGACTGCGACGGCGCCTACTTCTTGGAGGAGACTGCCGTGGCGTCTACCACTTGGAGTGACTGCGACGGCGTCAAACCTCTTGAGGTGACTGCCGTGGCGTCTACTACTTGGGGTGACTGCGACAGTAATCTGCTTCTTGTTGATAACTGCCGCTCTTGTCGATGTGACAGTGTGAGCTGGCGTCTATTTCTTGATGATGACGGCCGTGGCGTCTACCACTTGGAGTGACTGCGACGACGTCTACCTCTTGGGGTGACTGCCGTGGCGTCTACTACTTGGGGTGACTGCGACAGCGCCTATTTCTTGGAGGAGACTGCCGTGGCGTCTACCACTTGGAGTGACTGCGACGGCGTCTACCTCTTGGGGTGACTGCCGTGGCGTCTACTACTTGGGGTGACTGCGACGGCGCCTATTTCTTGGAGGAGACTGCCGCTCTTGTCGGTGTGACAGTGTGAGCTGGCGTCTATTTCTTGATGATGACGGCCGTGGCGTCTACCACTTGGAGTGACTGCGACGGCGTCTACCTCTTGGGGTGACTGCCGTGGCGTCTACTACTTGGGGTGACTGCGACGGCGCCTATTTCTTGGAGGAGACTGCCGCTCTTGTCGGTATGACAGTGTGAGCCGACGTCTGCTTATTGATAGAGACTGCCGCTCTTGTCGGTATGACAGTGCGAGCCGGCGTCTGCTGCTTCCTAGTGACTATGGGGAAAATGAACGTTTTGATGGAAGACTTGGACGATTTTTCATTAGATAAAAACATGCGTCGGGGTGCCCACAGCTGTTTTGGACACCTCCGCCGCTACACAGAGTTTTCCCGAGATTACCAGTGTCCTAACGGTTTATCAAAGGCACACCTTCCCGGTCAGCCGCTAGCTACATCCATGAGGTCGCCCTCCTGTTGTAAGGATAGACTTTTCCCTTTCTCTGATTTCTTTGCTACTTTGAGGGATTGCATGTTGCATCCTCTGGCGGCTATCTGGACGTTGACCACCTCGTCATTCTCGTCTTTGGAGACGAACTTATGCGCTTCCCCCCGGTCCGAGACATACATCAGTGTTAGGGCCCGGATGGACATCACTACGTCAGCCTCGCTCAGGGTTACTCGGCCTATGAGAACGTTGTAGGCGGACGAGCCGTCGATGACCACGAACTCAGCTAGGATATTCTTAGCCGCATTCTTTTCGCCAAACGTCACCGGGAGTCTGATTGATCCCGGTGGTACCAGGCCGGCCCCGGAGAAGTCGTATAGTGGGTTGGTGCGGGGCTCAAGTCCTTGACTTTCGGCCGAGGCCGAGGAAGCACTCCCGAACATGATGTTCGTGTACGCGCCTGTGTCAATCAGGCACCTTTTGACCAGGTGGTTGGATATGTCCAAATTGACTACAAGTGGGTCGCTGTGAGGAGCGATGACTCCTTCGTAGTCCTTCCTTCCAATGGTTATATCGGGGATGTTGGAAGCGGGGATCGCTGTGTTGGGCACAAAGTTGATGGCCTGATATAGCTCGTTCAGGTGCCGTTTGTGCCCATGAGCGGACCCTCCGTTCTCGTTGCCCCCGATGACAACATGGATCACTCCTATCCGTTCGAAGACGGATTTCTTACCTGAACTGTCGGCGTCAGTCTTTTGGCTTTTGGCAACGTACTTGCCGAGGCTTCACTTCCGGATCAGCTCTTCAATGGCATTTTTCAGATTCCGGCAGTCGTTGGTTAGATGGCCGGTGTGGCCGTGGTACTCACAGTACTGGCTCGTGTCACCATCACTTTTTGGCTTGGGGGGTCTCTCCCACTTCTGGCCCTCGTTTTTGCTCAGGGCGAAGACCTCGGCGGCTGATACGACGAGAGGGGTTTTATCACTATACCGCCTCTGGTGGTACGTTCCTGAACTCCACCCGGCGCCCGCCGAGTCCGGTTTCCTGGCGGATCTGTCCAACCGTGACCTATTATTCTCACGGCGTCTTTCATCGGACCGTGGCCCGTTGTTGTCACGGCGTCTTTCATCCGGGTTGTCCTCCCGGCGGCTCTTCTTTTCTGAGAGCTCGGCCTCGCTGGGGCCTACCCAGGTCTTGTGATAGTCCTCTACCTTGATGGCTTGGTCAGCCATCTTCCTGGCGCGCGTCAAGCCCCAGCCTCCGCACTTGATGAGCTCATTTTTTAATTCTCCCCTTGGGAGGCCTTTCATCAGCGCGAAAGCCGCCAATTCGGGATTAATTTCTCGAATCTGCTGAACCTTTCCGTCGAACCTCTTCACATAGCTTCGTAGAGACTCGCCCCCCTCCTGTTTGATAGTTAGGAGGTCCGACGTCTCCACGGCCCTCCTCTTATTGCAAGAGTACTGGGCTAGGAAGGCGTCCCTTAGGTCGGCGTAATAGTATACCGAGCCGTCGGGAAGCCCCTTGTACCAACTTTGAGCCATCCCATGCAGAGTTGTTGGGAAAACTCGGCACCAGACCTCATCGGGCTGCTCCCATACCGACATGTAAGACTCGAAAGCCTCAGCGTGGTCGGCTGGATCACTATCTCCCTTGTATGATAGAGGTGGCAACTTGAGCTTAGTTGGCACCTGGACTTCTAGGACGTAGGCGCTGAGGGGCTGTCTGACCACGTGTCGAACGACACGCGGCGATCGGCTCCTCGCATTCCTAATCCGGCTCCTCTCCTCGTAGCGGGAAGGACTCCTTCTTCGACTTGGACTTCTCCTCCAACTCTGCTGAGTCGGACTCCTCTGGCTCCTTTGGGGTAAGCCTCGTTCGTGCTGCGGGGAAGCTGTCCTCCCATGGGTGCGGGAAGGACTTAGGTCTACCACGCCCACTTTGGGCTCCCCCGGCGACTTGACTGGGTCAGCTTCTCCTAGTGCTCCGTTCAAATTTCTCGGAGTCACGTTTTGGGCCCTGGTCTCCTGGACGGTTTCCGCCGCTCTTGTCGGCGTGACAGTGTGAGCAGGCGTATTACTAATTAGGTCCAGGAGCATTTTCAGTTTTGCTACGTCAACCACATGTCCCATGATGGTGACCTGGTTGGCCGGCAGCGGCGTGTCGGGTATTGTTGGCATCCCGAACTCCGGTTGGATTACTCCGCCGGTGGAGGGCTGCACGACTCCAGA
Organism: Silene latifolia; assembly: GCF_048544455.1. NCBI lineage: Eukaryota > Viridiplantae > Streptophyta > Magnoliopsida > Caryophyllales > Caryophyllaceae > Silene > Silene latifolia. The sequence goes on along the minus strand of NC_133537.1, from coordinate 338,613,940 downwards.
ATTGTTGAAGGTATCATCTTGGTAGAATGCGGTTTCGTCGGTTACGACAGCGTCTTGTTGTTTCGACATCTTCTTAGCTTTTTGGGTGAGTTTTTTTTTTTTTTTCTTTTCTTTTTTTTGGGAATGAATGTGACTAGCTTCTAGTAGCGAATCCCCACAGACGGCGCCAATTGTTCCGGGTGTAATTCCAGAGCAAGTATTGTTACCACCCGTGGCTTGTAGAATAATGTCTTGAGTTGAATCCTTCTTTCCTTAAGTGTTCCTCTCGGCCTCTCCTGCAACAATGAACGAACTGAGGGCTTGGCTTTGTGCCAAGCGTACTCAATCCGACGCTCAAGTCAGTAAACTTAAGGGATAAGTTGTTACTTGGCTGAATGTATATTGTAGAGAGATAAGGAAGATAATACCGGATGAATAGTGTTTCTTAGATTAAGTTGTGGATCCTTTCCTCAATGAAGGTTGAGGAGTATTTATAGACTTTCACCTTTTGTCACGTAGTGGCCAAGTGGCTAGCAGGTGGAAAGACTGATCTACCCCTCGGCCGAGGGACCTATGGCAGGCCGGCGGGCCCTGTTGACTCACCGCCGAGGGGTCTTGGATATGAGTACGCGGATATGTGTCCCGGCTGGCAGGTTGCCATGCCGAGACCAGTGCGACAGCCGATGGGGCCGCATCGGCTAGGCTGTCTAAGTCGTTGACTTGCTGTGGGTATCTTTGACCTTGCTCAATATGTTGACTTGGTCAGAGGTGCAGAATATGCCCCATCAAGTCTAATTAGTCATATTTTTATAAAATCGATTCATTCTTTAATTACCACCAATTATTGAATAAAATAAAATAAATTATTATTCAACTGTAAAACAAATGGAAATAATTTAAAAATAGGAGCTTGTTTTTACCTTTGTAGTATTGATGAACCCATAATCTCTATATGGACGTCAAAAATCGTTTCGGTTGCTTTCCATCTGCACACGGTAAAATAAAACAGAGAAGTAAAAAAAAGTTGTGAGGAACAATTTTCTTTTTGGATAATACTTCAACCTGGATGTATCAAATATTTATATAAAATTTTTTGAATGTACCAATGATAATATATAAGGTTAATGTGAATAAATGCAAAGAAATACACTGAATATATATTAGTACACCATCCATATGTTTCATACTTCCATTATTCGGTCAAAGGCTTTGCCTTAATAATTGAATACACTTAATTACTTACCTGTATTTTGTTAATGCATTTTGAACTTGTATGCATATAGGAAAATCATTATTTTTTTTTGGTTACACGAAATGGAATTAAACCGAAAACGAAAAAAGCAAACGGAAACAGAACATCAACTAATACACTACATGAGGAACAATTCTAGGCCAAGACACTCCTCCTATGTCTTGCTGTGACAACCGAAAAACATGATCCGGAATTATAGGAAAATCATTATTACTATAAAAGAATCTTGTACAATTGCCTATGTGGCACAATGTAGAAGCACTATTATGCTCCACGCGCCCTCACAATCAACCTCAGCAAATCTGTTTTCCTTTAGCCAATCACGTCTACCCTAGCAGCCATATCAGCCTATTATAATAAATCGTGTAAATTTCCTATTAATAATACATCTGTTATTTAATTAAGCCCAACTGTTTCTCAAATCAAATTAATTCTCAAATCAAATTAATTATACAACCAGATTCCAGTTACCCATAAATACAAAATACCCACTGTCATTCTCAAGGTTACTCGAGAATGACAATGGACAACCAATCTTTTTTTAAAAATATTTAATCACCTATTTAATTAAACGTGTAAACAACAAATTCATTCATCACACTATCACAGCCTCTTTCTTTACCATCTATCAAAATCTCTAAATTGAAAAATAAAATAAAGCAATCCTTCTTTACATCTTCTCCTATATCCGTTGTGGCGTTGAACCAATGCTAGCGACCTGAATTCAAGGATAAGAACAAGAATGAAGTCTTTGCTAAAAAAAAAAGAATGAACATAATAATAAGAATGAAGCGATTGATTTTCTATTTTGTTGATGTTGAAGTATGTATTTTATTTTTCCCTTCTTTTTAAATTTCTGTTTTGCAATCATAAAATTAGTATCTTGAATGCCTTTACTATCACATATTCAAGTAATTTTTCTTGATTTTATATTTGTTATTTTTCAATGAGTTTTTAATAGATCAATAATTTCAAGCTATTGAACCCTTATTTGTTGATACAGAGGTATATCTCTTTTTTTCTTTTTAGTTTTTAATAGAGGCTTAGTACTTCTATTTTATTCATTCTCTACAATGAAATTTATACAATAATCGTTCATTTGCTTTTCCTCTTCCTTCTTTTTAGAAAACAATCAAAAATTCAGGAGGAATTGCAAACAATTGGATTTCTCAGAGAAATAGGCTTACTCTCACTCCAGAAAACTTGGTTTTGAGTTCTTTAGAACACCAAATCAGGTAAGCTACTTAATTTTGTCAGTACAAACCATTTTATTTACATATTGAAGATTAGTACTTACACGACAGTTTGGTATTTACATGACTTTTTATTATATTTTTTTCCGTATAATTGAGGTTGATTTTGAAAATAATCAATTTGTACCTTAGGAGCAACTTATTTATCTGATGTTGAAATTGTTATACTATATAGTTGTCAAACTATTTTGAGAATTTCTCTTAATACTACTTTTCTAATTTGTAAAAATTGACATTGAATGCCTACTGTTTTTGAAATACGTCATGATAAAATCTTACTTAACTGAATAATATTATCCTTTAGAAACAGTTTCTTATAACAATTTGCAAGTTACTTGATGAGTACTATTATTACGTTTTATTTTTTAAAACAAAATCCTTTTTGTATAATAGTGCAATAGAGAACATCTTTCTTAATAAAGTTATGCGGTTCTTTGTATAATACAAGAAAATAGAGCAATAGAAAACCTCTTCATATGCAAGAGAAAACTCAAATAGCATTCTTGATTAAAATAAAATATTTTTACAGTATTTCAATTTACAGAAATTAAAATATCAACAGTGACGTTAACCCACCCTTACTTTTTCAATAAATTTACAATATTTAAGACTTTCCCAAAAAATTTACAATATTTTTGTTATTTTGATACACTATTCTATTTTTGTTTGTATTAGATTGCTCTTTCATTTTCCTTTCTCATTCGTCTTATAAATCTAATAATTTGATGCAACTAAAAGCTATAGCATGATTATTAGAGAATAAAAAAGATAACCATCCTTGACTTATTGCCAATATCTTATTCCTAAGGCCCTATCTGATCTCTGAGTAATGAACATTCACATTAAAATAAAAGCTACTTTAGTTAAGCATTGCTGCTAATAGCAAACAAATTACAAAAGTTTTAGAAGCAAAAAACAGCCTTCATGTGTGCTCAAATGTAATAGCAAGTGAAGTTTTTAAGCATTACTATTATAATGACCGTACAACGACATGATGTTTTGAAGCAAAAACATTCTTATTTGAAGTATGACATATATATTAAACTTTCTTACCATGAGAGAACATGAGTGATACTAGCATACAACTAAGAATTAATTTTTTAAAATTCTCCTAGACCTAGCACCAGAGGGTAACTTCTATATGATGCATGTGCATAAAAACTTTCAGAGAGCGAATTTGCCTAGCTTTATGTGCGCTAATATACATGATTTCTTTCATACGAAGGCTTTCAAACATTGGTCTACAGGCCCTAACCCTACAGCAATGACAAATGTAGATATCAACATAGAAAATGAGACATCTAGAAAAGATATCGAATGTGTATAAAACATGTGCACAGGTGCATATATATGAAAAACACAAAACAAAATGAAGAAAGTTCATTTCCTCTACGTTGCTATTGACAAATTCTAACTACCAGCACAAACCAGCATGATTAATAACAAAAAAAATGCTACCTTTTCATAAAAGTGCGATCTTAATGTAAAAATACAACAAACCCAGATGAAAAAAGTGCGATAAAGATAAAAACTTTAAATTAAAAACAGAGATTAAAACCAGTGCAAACCAACAGAGAAAGGCAAAGGAGCACAACTTACCAATTGTTGGAATAGTACTGACTACTGACTATAGTACAAATTTCTGATATGACCATTACCTGTTGATCAAATAATGAAGAAAATTTCAACCCATTATAATTAACAAATGTATTAATAGTTAACCGGAATTAAAAAAAAAAAGGCAAAATTGTTAATCAGAAAAAACTCACCTTGATCTACAATAACAACCTTCATATCAACAGATCCATCATGTTAGAAGTTCTGGAGTGCCTTTGCAACAACTTCCAACAACATGCAATCAAAAAAAAAATTTTATAACCTCTTAATTTAAAAAAGTCGACTACTACTCTACTGGAATAATAAAAAAAAAAAAAAAAATTGTATATCAGAATGAACGAACCTTGATCTACAATAATACTCTTAATACCAACAGATCCATCATTTTAGAGATCTGGAGTGCCTTTGCAACAACTTTCAACAACATGTAATAAAAAAAAAAACAATTATAGTACAAATTTAAAAACAATTTTGCCTTTACTGGAAAAAAAAAAAAAATAACAGAAAATTGTAGATCGGAATAAACATACCTTGATCTTCAATAATAATCTAATCAATCAACCATTTTCACAATTTTTATTGTCATTTCTCGATCATTTTGTAAATTAATCAAGAAATTTTGAATCTGGGCGAATAATCTTCAATAGTAAAGTCGTGACTTTGATTATAGACGAAGTTTGAATTCATTACTTTGATTTTGATGATGATAATCGGGAAAGGTTTTGGACGAGTGAAGGAAATGGGTGTGTTGTTGAAGGATGATAATGAAGAGTATCATATTGATTTCATAAACTTTGATAAAATGTCTAAACAAATGAGACGGTTGAAATGAAGACTCCAGACACAATCCATTCATTTGCTGGGCTTTTTAGTTATTGGGCTCTAACCACGACCCATATTCAACATCTATTTAATTTTATCAAACTCGAAACCCATCCACAACACGGACCGTTATGGAATCGATTAAATTTATAACCCGATTATTATTAAGCTCAATATCGATCAATTTTAAAGCAAATTACTGGTTAATCCTATTAACATTTCATATGTTATCGAGTCCGTTTTTGAAATAATGCTCAAAAATAAAAAAATTGTCGTTTTGGGTCGGTTTTGAAAACAATTATCGAAATGGTGTCCACGTAGGCTCGTTTTTGACGAGCCTGTATGAGGCTTAAACACGCCATACGTATTGGCGTGTTTACTTGAATGAACACGCCATACGTAATGGCGTGTTTAGGCAGTCCAGAATTCTAACCCAAAGTCAGTAGCAACATAAGGAAAGACACAGAACACGCCATTACGTATGGCGTGTCTTGAGAGGTAAACACGCCATTACATATGGCGTGTTTTAGCAGCCCAATTTTCCAACCCCTTTCCAGTGTCTGATCAAATTGCCAAAAACTAAACACGCCATACGTAATGGCGTGTCTTCCTCTTGAAACACGCCATACGCTATGGCGTGTTTAGCCAGTTGTATCTTTTTTTTTCATTGCTGCACAAATTCCCTTCGTTCCGTATCTTTCCTTTGCCAAAACAGAAAACCAAACTCAACAATGCTCAAGAATGCAAAGGACAACACAAACCATTGCCTATTATAAATAAAAACCGAGTTTACACAACACATATGTTTCGCACAAGGGGATTAAAATCTAAGTTTTACAACTAAAATGTCAAAGAAATTAACCATCTAAAATGTCAAACAAACCATTAATCTTCTAACTATTACATCAAGTCCTCAAGTCTTCTTCTTGCTTTTTCGTCGAAGGCGATTCCAAAACCCTTTCTTAGGCTCCGGGGTACCTTCTTCATTGACGGCTTCTTCATTGACGGGTGACATTGAAGACATGGAAGGCATTGAAGACATGGAAGGCATGGAAGACATAGAGTGTCTAGCCGGCATGGATGACTTAGAGCGTCTACCCCTCCTTGTGTATTGAACCAATGGTGTATCGTCATCCACATTCATTGAGTGTAGGGACTCTTGAACCATTGGTGAACTTTCTTGCCTTGGTTCTACGGTTGGTTGAAGGAGATGGGAATAGCCTACATGTTCAAGCGATTGAGAGGAGTAGTCCCGTAGGTGTGAAACCATTGTCCGGAAATGTGGAGGCACCTCAAGAGGCATTTGTCGAAGCTCCGTATCACATTATTATGGACATTGACGAAACCTTGCGCCTAAAACAAAATAAGTAGTATAAGCTAATCACATTTTATGATATATTGGTTAAGAATTTTAAGACAAGTATATTAAAGTGTACTTACAAGATATTCTGTGGCTCCAAAGGGTGCTTGATAAGTAGCTTGTGGGGGAAAAGGGTTCAAGCGAACAATAGTGCGATCCCGGTACCAAACCATGTAGGGGTCGAAGTAGTTCATTTCAATATCATCCTCTTCACCACGAAACCGAAAATCACCCCTCCTAACCCAATTTGCTATGTAGGGTTGATGTTTTTCAATCCAATTCCGTGAAGAGGCACCCCTTTTGTCTACTTTGTGCAATTTTGGTTCGGTATCGAGTTTAACGGATAATTTGTTTCCACCCAAATTGACGAGCTACCCTATTTGGAAAATGCCACTCAACAATGTCGAAACAAATCATAGGTGCCATCACTTTGTCCAATCGTCGGAGTCATCATAACAAAACGGGGCAAAAAGACAAAACCTGTCGGGTGTAAGGTTGCCATGTAAACTGATCATGTCGCATTGAATCAAAAGCATCCCTATACCCAATTAGTGTGGTCACCCCTTCCGGCCTCTTACGAATCACACTTGCCCACCTACGACCCAATGAGTCAATCCTGATTTGATGTTGTGAACCTAATGGGTTTGGTCCATGATGGGTAGCATTAACGGGTCTCGTGAGTGTAGGTCGACCAATACTAATCCTCTCCCATGCCCACAATTGCAATAGAACAAGGGGACCTCCAATGTCTTTGGACTTTACGTTGCTTGCTCTACATAAATTGCGATACAAAGTAGCAAGTACGGCACTTCCCCAAGAGTAGTTATCTAAGTTACTCAAATCCCTCAACAAAGGCAAATAAATAACTTGTATGTCATTACCACTCTTATCCGGAAACATGATAGTTGCCATTAAGATAAGCAAATATGCCCTCACATATTGATGTAGAACATCTTCATTTGCATCTTCCGGAAGACCACTAAATTGTTCTAACAACCAACCAATCCTCAAAGAAGCCCCCTTAAGGTCCGCACTACCCGGTGTTTTGCCTAAGAGTTCGATTATTAACAAGGGCCAATTATAAGCGGTTGGTCCACTAATAATATCCCCTCTAATCCGTAGCCCTAACAACACTTGAACATCTTGCAAGGTCACAATAGCCTCGCCAATAGTCAAGTGAAATGAATGGGTTTCCGGCCTCCATCGCTCAACCAAAGCACTTATTAATTCCACATTAAACTTCAAACCCACTAACCTATGAATAAAAAAAAAACTGAGTGTCCCTAATGAAATCAACTACTTGATCACTTACCAAAAACCCCTTGTGCGAAACTAAGTGTGACCTACATCGAAGGGAACCAACGTCCCGCCCTTCCAATATTGCCTTGCTCCGGTGTACCTCTTGTTGTGTGAGAAGTTCCGGGTTCACCGGGCCTTGTTGTTGATGTTGTTCCATTATTCCTACACATTTAAAAAAAGATTATTAGATTAGCATGAAAATAAATGTTCAAATAATTAAAAAAATTATGGTAATAAAAAAAATTAAAGACAAGTGTAAGTAGTAGAATACCCTTGTGAATTGTTAACTCTCAAAGTACATGTTTTTTTATTGTGGCCTAAACCACGACACAAACTACATGTGACCTTGTTCTTACTCTTCTCATCCATTTCATTAAGAAATCTTTTATTCTTCCGTCTTCCTTTTCTCCGTTTATTTTGCTCATCGCATACTATTTTAGGCCCATTGTAAGGACCCCAATAAGCCTCATCTTTCAAAGGGTGAAATTTAGAAGCATATGAAGCTAAGTGTTCTCCGGTAGAATAGGCGATGTCCACAAATTGAGTAGCATTTAAACCCTTCTTCTTACAAACGGCATACACATGTGAACATGGATACTTGTATGTTTGGAACTTGTTACAAGTACATGTCCTCTTGGATAAATCAACGGTGTGCAAATGGTTACCATGTGACATGGGTCGAGAACCTCTACGTGTTGTGACTTGGTACACCCCTCCGACATGGTCAAAAGCCACAACCTTATGGTATGCTCCTTTTTGGCAATTTTCCTCCAACAAGGTTGTAATCTTCGGACTATAATGAAGCCCCTTCATCAACCGTTTCCTTGCAAACTCACGTCGCTCAACAAAGTATGCATTGACTCTAAAAAATATACACTTTATGAGTGCCGTTACGGGTAGAAAACGTGCTCCTTTAAGAACATTATTAAATGCCTCCGCCAAATTAGTAGTCAATATTCCATATCTATGTCCACCATCATGGCAAATTGACCACTTCTCTATTCCAATTTCAACAACATATTGTTGTGCCTCTCTATTCAACTCACCTAGGCGACGAAATCCTATGTCAAACTTCTTGTTTTGTAATTGCATTGCCGTTGACCCAAACATTTCTTTAACTGCAGTATTTCTAAATCTTGTATTAACATTTGAAGCCAAATGACGAATGCAAACCCTATGATAGGCATACGGCTCCTCCCACCCACTACCAACTTCACTCATTGCTTTCATAATCCCTTTGTGTCTATCAGAAATGACACACAACCCACTTCTTTTGGTAACAAATACTCTTATGCATGACATAAACCAAGGCCAACTATCGGTATTTTCGGCTTCAACAATAGCAAAAGCAACCGGAAAATTTGATTATTAGCATCAATTGACATAGTCAAAAATTGTTCCCTTGAACTTTCCATATAAGTGGGTTCCATCAATGCTTATAACTGGCCGACAATGTTCAAAGCCATCAATACATGGTTTAAATGCCCAAAAAACACGCTGGAATTTTTGCACATTTGGGTTAGTTGTTGGTGTTGTATAAAATTGAACAATAGTGCCAGGATTAGATTCTTTTAAGCCTTGCATGAAACGAGGTAGCAACTCATATGATTTATCCCAATCTCCAAATATTTCCTCAATTGCTCTTTGTTTTGCATTCCAAGCTTTGGTGTATGAAATTGTGTAACCATACTTATCTAAAATATAAGTAACAACAGAGTTTACTTTATATCCCCAATCTCCCTCAACAAGGTTACGAATCTCATGACTTATGAATGCTCGTTTCAAATTCATGTGGTCTTGAGGTACCATGTCACAAACACAAGACTCATCATGAGGACCTTTGTATGTCACAATGGTAAAAACTTCAGAATGAAAGTCTTTTTGTGTAGCCCTTAACCGCCAATTACATGGTGTAGGAATCCTACCACATTTGAAGGTAATAGTATTAGGCTTTGATTCGGAACTTTGAAAAATTGATTTGCTTTAACACAATATGATGTCACCTCATCGCTAAGTGAAGCTTTGTTTGGGAACACTTGTCCAACCGCAAACTCTTTCCCATGTTCATATCTTACCATATTTTCCCAAGTTTTCCATTATTCAATTCATCCTCATCTAATTGATCAATCTTATTAAACTCAACGATGGGAGCACTAGCAAAGACAAGATCATCATCACCATCTTCTTCATTTGCCAACAAATTCTCATCAAGTATTGCCAATTCCTCATCAATCTCATCACCTTGTAAGTTACCATAAAATTCCCCTTCATTTACGTAATTAGTTTCAAGTGAAACAAATTGAGCAACATCATCTAGCCTAATACTTGGTGTAGGAATGACAATTTGACTAGTAGAAACTTCTACAAATATGTCCATTGAAGGAGCATGTGAATGACGAATACTTGCCCATAACGCTTTAAAGGCTCCCTCATTATTAAGAGGAACAATTTTGAAACACCCGGCACTCGGAAATTTCATCATTACCTTCAATTGAGTACCCAAACTTTGAACACCGATTCCCTTATAAATCTCTTCAACTAATTCAAGATATGTCATCTTTGTACTAGCTAGAATAAAACATTGATTCCCTCCTCTATAGGTTACACATCCATTTTGCTCCAACACTTCTCCATCCCAATAACAAATAAGAGGAAAATCACAAATTTCCATTCTATAAAAAAATTTTGAACAAATTTAGTATAAATCAACTACCAATAACATAATTTTCCTAAAATACATACCTAAACAACAATTAAAAATCAGAAATCGTTCATCCTACCTAATTTAATTAGGGTTTCGAAAATTTGGGGCTTTTTTTAAACTACCTTAAATTAACACATATAAGTTGTAGATATAGGTACAAAACAACATAATTACTAACAATGAAGACAAAATAAGCAAAATCTACATTCAAAAGATGAAATTAAATAAGTTAAAAGAATTAAATTACCTTGCTAATTAGGTAGAATGTATAATTTGAATAGCAAAAACCCAATATAATGCCGGAGATACGCCGGAGATTCGCCGGAGATGAGTGTGAGGTGAAGAAATAAGAAGGGGAGTGAGGTTTTTTGTATCGCGTTTGGGGAGTTTGAGTAGCGGAGATGTGAATGGTATGTGTTTTGTGGTAGAAAGTGACGGGAAAAACAAAGTTGTTAAAAAAAAAAAAGATTCTCTTTAAACACGCCATACGTATTGGCGGGTTTCTTTGAGAAGACACGCCATACGTAATGGCGGGTTCTCTTTCTTTCCAAAACCCACCACTTTGGATTTGGGCTAGAAAATAAAGTCTGAAACCCGCCATACGTAATGGCGTGTTTTGGTCTTAAGACACGCCATTATGTATGGCGTGTTTCCTTTGCTTATGTTGTTCAGCTACTGACTTTGGGTTGGAATTTTGGACTGCCTAAACACGCCATATGTAATGGCGTGTTCATTCAAGTAAACACGCCAATACGTATGGCGTGTTTAAGCCTCATACAGGCTCGTTAAAACCGAGCCTACGTGGACACCATTTCGATAAATGTTTTCAAAACCGACCCAAAACGACAATTTTTTTATTTTTGAGCATTATTTCAAAAACGGACTCTATGTTATCTTATTAATTAATTTACATATATTAAAGTTATGAAATTTTAATGTTATAATTTCCATTTTTATGTTTTATTTTTTATAATGATATTATATTATTTCTTTTTAATTTGCAAAAAGTACACATGTTCAATAAATAGAATTGCCTATATAAAAATTTTAATTTATAGTCATCTTTAGAAAAAAAATGTACACAACCCCGTGATTTTTCACGGGTGTTACACTAGTTAACACTTAACCATTTACGAAGATTAACATATACTTTTATCATAAATACATGAATGAATTCTATGCATATACTTAACTTAACTAATCAAAAGATGACAAATGTCGAATCCACACGCTTTCAACTCAGTTTTATATATCTATCTATATTATTAAAGGAAGCTTTTTCCGAGCGATTACAGAGAGTCCAACTTTTTAGAACTTCTTAAATTAATTTTTAATTTAGAGATAATGATCAAGATGTAAATTAATACGGAGTAATTAATAATTGGAGAAGAACAAATTTTATCACATCACAATAAGAGAGAATATTTTAACGTTAACTAAGCTAAATCCTATTGTACATCAAACTCTGATAATAATGAATATAAATAGTCAATGATGATTTTGGCCATCCTCACCCAATGCTAACTCAGCAATTATACGTTTTTTGTTCTTTTGTATTGTCAAATGCTTTTATCTTAAATTGCAAATTTTCTTTAGCATCTTATATTTGTTATCACTGTTTGCAGTTTTAATTTTTTTTTTTTTTAAGTTAGTATTATTGATATTGATATTTTTGATCATATAATTGATATTGCTCTCTTTATTTTTCTTTTGCAGCACAATTACATTGATATAACAAGGGATCAGACTGAGTAATTAGATGTTTGCACGATCTTTACCCACGATTCGCAAATAAAAGGTAACCATGAAACAACGAAAAATTCTCATGCTTCACTTAAGAACCGGCGTTCTATATTTTTTTATACAAAAATATCCTTGATTTGTATGATTGATTTTTTTTTACGTTGGTAATGCTTTGCAATATTGATTTCTCTTATGCTTAGATATTGACTTTTTTTGTTAGAGAATAGAGACATTGGTCAATCAATATATAATTTTCAAACAATTCGATTAATTTCTAAATATAATTTCATTATTGTCTTTTATGTGCAGGAATTTAACAAACCATGAATACGTAGTGGAGCGAAGAGTTTTAGTTATTCCATTATTATCATAAGCATACTCTTCTTTTAAGTTGGATAAAGTGTGTATTGTAGTAGTCCCCAAAAAAGTGAAATATGGAAAAAAAATGTTGTAAATATATTCTGTGACACCATATATTCACTTTGTTAGTTATTTTTCGTTGTATTACATACAATGCGAAGAGTAAATAAAGAAAGGTTGTACAAAACCTTGCTTGGCATAAAAAATGATATTACATCACTACTGTTGCAAAAAAAAAAAAAAACTTTTTTCAATAATTTCATATACAACTAATACAAACTACTATGGGTATACAAGATGAATGTTTACGCTTCAAACTAATAGTAAGAAGACAATATAAACAAGAGATAATGAAACCCATATACTCTACTGGGTTAGGGAACGATCGATTTATTTAAGATTGAGCTTCGGAGAGCTCTTATTGAAAGTTAAGATTTCGAGCGATGTTAGAGAGTTCAACAATCACAACTAATATATTGATTTATTATTATTTTTGTTATTATTATTATTATTATATTATTATTAAATGAGTAAGAAGTTATAACTATAATTAATTTGAAATAAAAACAGCCAATTTGTTGGTGTACGTACAAAGCTTTGCCGCTCTGTTTCTGAATTCAGTCTTTAGTGAGCCATCATATTTGTAGTAGTCAGGCAACCCATTAGTAATCAAATTAGATTGATAAAGTGATTCTATTTTTCTTTTGATATTCTAAAAGATTTATCTATCATTACTTATTTTATAATTCTATAATTACGCATTTCGTAAAACGTGGGGTTTCTAAAGTCGCTTGATCATATAGGATCTTAGTACTCCGTATATCTTATTGACTACAAGAGTTTAATTGGAATTTAACGATTAGATAGAATCCTACATGACATTAACATACATCCCTACTTATTTAGTATATTATTACTTGAGCATATGTGAGCAATAAAGGACATAACCAAAAAAAAAGAAGATAAACATTATTGAGATATTGTTCTACATGAGAATTGGTGTTATACGAGATAGCATTGCACATAACAAAAAATATTAACTTCTTTTCTTCTCAAAAAAAAATATTAACTTCTTTTATTTAGATAAACAATTCAATAAGTGAATTAAAATCCAAAGAGAGAGATAAACCTAATTATGAATATCGGAGTGTATATTATATAATAATTTTAGAAAACTTAAGCTAATGTCATGCTCAATTATGAATAATGACACGACCCAAAAACATAATATGATCCGAGTACAGCTTAGATTAAATTTTAGTGACACATTTATGAAACGTGAATGCTAATACAACTACGGCGTAAATTTTATGTACACGTCCCGATATTTTGAACTTTTCAACGTCAATTTTTTTAATTTATCAAAAAATGGTCAATTTGTGAATAGTATACAGTTGCTTTATTTTATTTTATGAGAGAGAAATAAAACAAGTGTAAACTATTGACCGAGATGGAGGGAGTAAGATATATCGATTGGTTTTCTACCATATTGCGATCATGAAAACACTTTTTAGATAATACATTATACATGATAGAGCATTAAAATTAGGCCCGTGCATTGCACGGGCATTAACTCTAGTATATATAAGATAGGAAACCCAAAACAAGATATAAAGCCGAGAAAACCGACCCGACAAAAACAAGTACTCGCTCCGTTCCAGTCATTTGTTGTCCTTTTCCAATAAAACCCTAGACTACGTAGAAGAAGCATCAAGGAGAAGCAGAAGCAGCAACGATGGCGAAGTATGATCTAACTCCTCGAATGGCGCCGCATATGGATTGTCATCTTGAATTCCCACTCCTTGAATTCCTACAAGAGCGTCAACTCCACCCTGAAGATCAACTTCTAAAGGGAAAGATCCACCTTCTTCTCAACTTCACTAACATGGTTGATTACGCCATGGATATTCACAAATCACTTTACCACACAGACCAAGTTCCTCAAGAGATGATTGATAGGAGAGTTGATGTTGTCGCCAGATTCAAGTCTTTAGAAGAAGCTGCTTCCCCTTTAATGGCTTTTCTTCAGAACCAGGATAATGTTCAGGAGTTACGTGCTGATAAACACTATAATCTCCAAATGCTCAATGACCGCTATCAGGTCCTTATTATTATTATTATTATTATTATTATTATTATTATTATTATTATTATTATTATTATTATTATTACTTGTTTATTTTAATCAAAGGTAAATAAATGCTTATGACTGACAAACATTTTTTGATTCTCCTGGCTATGGTTTTATGTCAATGTCATTGTTTCCTGAATTTGTAGGTCATTTGTTGTCTTTTTCCATTTTTGGGGTCTCAGTCAATTGTTGTACTTTCTATTTTAGGAATGCATTTGATGAACAATTTGATCATTCACACTCAATTTGGTCAGCTTGTCATTTAGTAATTGACCCATTTCTCTTTCCTTAGGGTGTGTTTGGATTGAGGGATTTGGAAGAAAAGGGAGGGGAGGGAATTGGAAGGATGAGAAATCCATTATTTGGTTAGCAAAATGAAAGTAGAAGGATTTGGAGGTGACGGAAAATGGATCCCTCTATTTCCCTCCTACAAAGTAAATTATTTTCCCACCAACATAGACAAGATTTGGAGGGAAAATCATCTCCTCCATTCTCCCCCCCCCCCCCTTCCTTTCCTTTCTCTTCCCTCCTTCCACCTCCCTTTCCTTTCCCTCCTTTTTTTCCTATCCAAACAAGGCCTTAGTATTTTTGCCAAAAACAAAGGACAACAATTGACCAGGACGGAGGGAGTACTTCATATTGTTTGCGGTGTTGATTTGCATGATGCTTTTGTACTACGCGGCATTTCTAACTATCTAAGTAACTCTAGTTATTGTCTAAATAAACAGATTGGTCCAGACCAAATAGAAGCACTGTATCAGTTTGCAAAATTCCAATTTGAATGTGGGAATTACTCGGGAGCAGCTGATTTTCTATACCAGTATAGAGCTCTTTGTACCAACAGTGACAGGAATCTTAGTGCGTTATGGGGAAAGCTTGCTGCTGAGATTTTGATGCAAAACTGGGATGTTGCTCTTGAAGAACTAAATCGTTTGAAAGAGATCATTGATTCCAAGGTCCTCTTCTTGTCTCCCCTATGCTTTTTATTTATTTATATTTATTTACTGTCTGTTTGCTGATGATCAATCATCTCCATTTATGCGGCAGGCATTTGCTTCGCCTTTGAATCAGGTGCAGAGTAGAATATGGCTCATGCACTGGAGCCTCTTTATCTTTTTCAACCACGACAATGGCAGGAATCTCATCATCGACCTATTTAACCAGGACAAGTTGTCATCTGCACTCTCCTTCCTAATTATGCTAAGCCCTTTGTTTCTACCTGAAAAGGCGGTAAATTACTTGTCAACTAAAATAATTCATTTCCTTTCAGGTATCTTAATGCTATTCAAACAAGTGCTCCTCATCTTCTGCGTTATCTCGCTACTGCATTTATAGTTAACAAGAGGAGAAGGCCTCAGTTCAAGGATTTCATCAAGGTCGTCCAGCAGGAGCAGTATTCTTATAAAGATCCTATTACCGAGTTCCTGGCATGTGTTTTTGTCAACTATGACTTTGATGGGGCACAAACAAAACTGAGGGAATGTGAACAAGTAAGGATTTCTTTCTTATTTTATACGCTTCCTTCCGAATTTTTTGGTTAATTAGCGTTAATTAGCAAAATAATTAGATAATAAGGGTTCACTTGAAACTATTTGGGTCTATCGTGTCCACGTCATCACTTTTTATTTTTTTTTCCAATTTTTATATGAAACCGCTAAGAAACTTAGCGGCTTTACAAAATATCATCGCCCGAATATTTGTATCTGTTTTATTTAAAAAAAAAAAAAAGAAAAATTGAAGAGCAAGGCCGCTGAGAACTTCAGCGGCTTACTAGTTACTACAAGTTTCCAACAATTTTCAACAACTTCCATCAATTACCCTATAAAATGACGTACTGATATGATAAGCCGCTAAGATTCTTAGCGGTTTTGCCTTTTATATATATAAAAAAAAACTAAGTGAAGCCGCTAGGTTTTTTAGCGGTTTCATATAAAAATTGGAAAAAAATAAAAAGTGATGACGTGGACACTATGGACCCAAATAGTTTCAAATGAACGCTTATTATTTAATTATTTTGCTCATTAACGCTAATTAACCAAAAAATTCCTTCCTTTTGCTTGGGGCCTTTTTCTTCATTTCTAATTTCGATATTTTCTTTCGTCCAGGTTATTTTGAATGATCCATTCCTGGGTAAACGAGTTGAGGAGGGCAGTTACACTAGTGTTCCCATGAGGGACGAGTTTCTTGAAAATGCCCGTCTTTTCATCTCTGAAACTTACTGCAGGATACATCAGAGAATTAACATTGGGTATGTTCCTGCTTTATGATTGACAATGGGTTCTTAATTAATTAGCTAGTTAGGTCTTTTAAATGTTTCGAGTGATTGTTTGTAATTTGCAGGGTCCTTGCCGAGAAGTTGAGCTTGAGTAATGAGGAAGCAGAGAGTTGGATTATGAATCTCATCCGCACCTCAAAGTTAGATGCCAAGATCGACTCCAAGTCTCGCACGATTGTTATGGAACCTAACTACCCCAATGTGTAAGTACAAAACATACCGTCTACAGACTACAGTTGTTTTTTTTTTTTAATTTTCTTAACTCTAAAGATTTTGTTTCGAAAACTCAAAAATCAATATTTTTTGGTGGTGTTCTTCAGGTATGAGCAGCTCATAGATCACACTAAATCTTTGTCAGTGCGAACTTACAAACTAGTCGGCCAAATTTTCGAGCAAGGTCAGCCACAAGCAGCCCGTTAAATTTCAATAGATCGAAGCATTTCTACTGGTATTGTATCTTTTGGGCGTTTTGAATTCTGAGAAGTACATTTAAATCTCTGTAGATCTTCTAAGATTTGGTTCTTTACAATTCTATTTCAGAAACACCTGTTGAATTTGATAAATGGAATATTTTTCGAGAAATAGTCTACACCGAGTTTTTTTTTTTTTTTTTTTTTTTTTTTTTTTTTGACATCAGAAAAATAACTTACAATGTTCTTGGCACCTTGTAATTGTCAATACTACAAAATATCAAGACTACAAAGTGCACCTTGTCATTGTCAATCTGCGGCTTTTTGGCATCGATGTCTTCTGGAAGTCAAGTGTGCTTTTGAAGTTGGTTCGGTTGTTCGTGGTCATTCCTCCGCCCTACTCCATCCTATTGTCGCGGATTTAGCTTATCTTAATGTGGTAGTCTTAGCTTTACATAATATTTATGCTTTCATTAGGTATGACTTTGTAGTGCTAGATTTAGCTGTCGGGTTTCTGGTGCTACCTAATCGAGTAGCTTACTTTGTCTCTTGTAGAATATTGGAAGTTATTCTCATGCCGTTGTCAAAAATAAATAAAAAATAATTACTCAAATCCAAAACAAACTCAAATGTACATTTGCCATGTCTATTAGAATGTGCAGCATGCGAACAAGACTGGATTGAGGAAGTGCTTGTCCACACTGAATTGGTGATTCAGATGCCAAATACATGAACAAGTACATACCAGAAGTTGAAAGATCACGACCAACACAAGACCGTAATGCGATACCAACAACAAAATATCAAACAAATCCATAACAGTAACAAAATATTTAGCAAACTAGTACCAGAAAGTCAGAAACCCTACAGCTAAGTTCTAGCACTACAAAGCCATACCTAAAACATACATAAAACTTATTTAAAACTGAAACAACATAAAGAAAAGCAAGCTCCTCGATGGGCTTCCTGCAGTTCTATTTAATCAAGAACCGCAACATCATAAATGTACGTGGAAGAGCACTAGACCGAAACCTTGTACCGTAGCTACAGAGTACAGACTAACGTGCGCTAATGCATTTGCTACTCTATTATAGTTTCTACGTACATATGAGAACTCAATAAAAGCAAAAGAATTACATAAAAAGTAAATTTGTTCATAAACCAAAAAATGTTGCTTCTTCCCTTCTTACGTCACTTAGAACTGTTAGAAGTCTTCAATGACATGGTAATTGTTAGGTTGCCTTTTTTTTTCTTTCTTTCTTTTGATTTCCAGTCAGTATAGATGAGTTTATGGGGGCTCGTTGGTTTTCTAAGGAAGTCTATCAAAGCCAAGGTGATGAATCTCCGAGACTTTCTATGGGGTCTTGTTGCAGGTATTTCTCCGAAGCTTCATCAATTAAGTCAAGCAAAGATGGGTGGTTTCCTTTAATCAGCGATGCTCGTCCATTAAAGTTTATAGGGGGAGTTGATATTGAAGGCAGTGTCCAGACTTCCGTCGAACGACACCAACACGTGACTGTTAACCTATGCAATTACTTTGTTTTTTTTAGTTTACTTTGTTTTATGTTGTTTTTATAGGTATGGCTTAGTGAGTCGTACCATCTCAATGTAAAACACTTTCTTTATAGCTGTCAAAAAAAAAAAAAAAAAAAATTATTTCGGGTTTGGTCTACTTGGAAAATGGAAATAGTTCCTTTTTTCCAAGCTATTGGGGTGAGTTAGTTCTGTCAGGTCTACCGATTAACCCCATACAACTAGTTTTGCTATAGACGGATATATCCGTCTATAGCTAAAGATGGGTCAAATAGCCTGAAAGTGGTGACATTTTTGGTCCCTACCACCCCACTTGTTGCTTATCCTATTTATGATATTTTCTTTTTTCTACTACTTTCCTAAATATTTTTACAATTAAATTCAATAACAACTTTCCTTACTATTTTTACAATTAAATTCAATAATACTCCCTCCTATTCATTTTAACCTTCCCCTTTCAAAAGGGCACGCAAATTAAGGGTAGGATTATTTTATTGTAAAGTATTGTGGTGGTGTAAGGTAATTGGAGAGAGGGAAGGTATTATTGTGGGGTAAGATGATTAAAATAAGTATTGTTGTGGGGTAAGGTGATTAAAATAAGATAAAGTATGAGTATTGTGGGGTATTGTTGTGGGGTAAGGTGATTAAAATAAGTATAAAACTTTACTAAATAAGGAAAGGGGGAGAGTTATATGAATAGATGAAAAAGGAAAGGGGAAAGGTTAAAATGAATAGGAGGGAGTATTATTTTTTGCACAAATTGTTATATAAGACCCGCCAAGGCGCCAACAAGTGACGATTAGCCTATATTAACTAAAAGCCTAATATAAAAGCGAAGGCTTTTGCCAAAACCCAAATTTAGCCGCGTATTACACTCTCTCTATAAACAACCGAAATTAATTAGGCGCATACATTACAATATTCTCTAACAATTGGAGAAGATGTCTTCGATGAGATCGGTAACGAATATCTAATTTCCTGCTCTCGTTTTGTTGTGTAATCTTCTGCTTCATCTTTCATATAATTATTATTTCTTTATTTCTTTATTTCTATAGATGTCGTTATTTAATTTTACTTTTAATAAATCAGGGAAAAATACAAGAAGATGCTTTCGGAGGAGAAAGATAATTCAAGCAGAGATTGTGATTCCAGCTCCGAGTATACCTCTCAATTAATCCTCCTTTTTTTTTTTTTTTTTAATTACTAAACCCTACTTGCTTCCATGGAAACTGCTAGTATTGTTACCACATGTCGAACTACTGTTGTTTTTTTTCGTTGTGTAATCTTCTGCTTCAGCTTTAGCTTTGAACTACTCCCTCTGTCTCGTTCATTTGTCGTCCTTTTTCATATTAGGGTGTCTGGGTGAGTTGTTGTCCTTTCTATTTTAACAATGAATTTGATGAACAATTTGATCATTCATCTTCAATTTCTTCCACATGTCATTTGGTAATTGGTCCATATCTTTGCGCCAAAACCAAAGGACAACAAATTGACCAGGACAGAGGGAGTACTTGTTTAACTTGTTTAAGTAGTTACTATAGATGAACCAACTCAACCAAAACCTTAAGGTGATGGTTGAGGCCCAACTATTATAAATATTCTTATTACGCTCACTCATTCAAATGCCCATTGGGCTTGAAGAGTGGTTGATTGTGCACCGACTTCCCCGTACCGTGTGCTGGGTTTCCACTTCGAGTTTTTGAGGAGTTTTGAGGTTGCCAGGATTTGAACCCGTGACCTTCGGTCACACTGGCTCTGATACCATGATAGATGAACCAACTCAACCAAAACCTTAAAGTGAAGGTGATGGTTGAGGTCCAACTATTATAAATATTCTTATTAGTTACGTTTGGTTTTTGCGTTTATCTGAGGCGCATCATGATTCTTTCACCCACTGACGTTTAATCGAGGTTGTTTGACTGTCAATTGCTCTATCGCTCTAATTTCCAACATACTTACCCAAAATGAATTTGCCTTATTCTTGCTCATAAGTCATACCCCATCTTCATTTAAATTAGAATTCAGCCTTTAAGTTAGATATATAGGGCCAAGTAGTACATGATGAGCAAATAATGTGCAAAATGTTGTACTGTATTTGTTATTCTCAATGACTCTGAATTTCTGCATCTAAAATATGCTCTGCGACTTCTGTACAAAATGTCACGAAATATGTTCAAGTAATTTATTCTTCGAGTACTGTTGTTGTTGTTGTAGCGATTCTGATTCCAGCGCCGAGTATACTTCTTAATCCTCCTACTTCTCTATCTCGTTCATATCCATTTGCTTCCCACTTTCCTTTTCTTATTATTTTGTTTTTGCAGCAGCTCTTCTGGTTCTCCTCCCCACAAGCGACCTCGTCGACCTCTCCTCTTTACTAAGTGAGTTTTTTTTATTTGAGTATTTGAGTATTGTTGTTGTTGTGGTGATGGTGCCATAGTGGTGGTGCTAATCTCTACTTCATTAAATATTTTTTTTTTTACATAAAAAAATCTTGCTTCCATGGAAACTGCTAATGTTTGTCTATACTCTACCTGACTCAAATTGTTACCACATCTCGATTCATTTTTACGTGCCCTTGAGCTTCCTTCTCACTTGATTCATCTCCTATCAAAGGGATTTGAGATTTGAGCAAAAATTTGGCTTCAGACGGTTCTGGTGAGTCGAGATGGTCCGATCCGTCTTCTCGTCTCCACAAAAGAATCACCAACACCGAAATAAAAATATTTTTCTATCAATAACATAAAAGTACCATAATGACATGCATGTAATTTTAATAATATAGTTTTTTTCCTTTCAAAAAAAAAGTGTTAATAACATAAAAATAAAAATTTTTAGTTTTTAAGAAAGGAATAGTATTAATACCTTGAATTTTATTGAAATTGAAAAGGAGAAGTAATAACATCAACTGCAAACTCAAAAACTCATGGGAAATGATCAGAGCATATTGTGATAAGAAACAGATAATACTCGAAAATCAAAAACTCCACAACCTTTGTCTTCTAGTCATTTTCTTTACAAAATTACAATGATTCCATGAAAATCAAAGCAAAAGCTTTGCAAATGGTAAGATGTTTGCGTTCTATTTTTGTTGGTTTTGGTTTTCACAAAAAGAATGAGAAGAACGGTGACGTGTTTTGATTGTTTTGGGTTTGCAAATGGTAAATTTTGCTTGTATTTCCCAACATTCAGCCAAGACTTTGAGAAAATCAGACTTAAAGACTTGAAGAAAATAGACGCTGAAGAAATACTCCCGAAAGTTTATGTTGACTGGTTCATGTCATTAGGAGCTAATGAAAATGATATCTTGTTGCCGGAATATTATGATGAATGGTTCATGACATTAGGAACTGAGGCTCAGGCAGACGTCTTATATCCTGGCATCACTACTAGAAAAATAAGCTAAGAGACCATTGGAAATTGGCCTAAGAAACCAACATTGAGATGGTTTCAAGGTCAAAGGTCTCTTAGGGTAAGAAACCATCTAAATACAAATGGTTTCTTTGTGAAAAGTTAGAAATCAATGATGATTGTTAGATGGTTTCTTAAGTATTTGGAAAAGAAACCATTAAAGTGGGAAAAAAGGTTTCTTAGCTAAGGATAAGACACCATTTCTGACAACCAGATGATTTCTTTGCTTCTTTCAAGGAATTCGACTGACAAAGAGGTACGCTCTCTTTGATTTTTTTTTCCTTTTTTTTTTCTAGCACTAGCATAGCATTCATAGTTTCCTGTATTAATGGTATAAATAATTACAAAATATATACTCATCAAAAATACCCATTAACAGTACAAAATTTATGAATTATCACTTTAACAAAGATACTCGAGTTACAATATCTCTTGAAATACACACTATTTGCATAGAGTATCCAAAAAATTAAAGGTACTCACTCTTCAAGAGCTTACAAAATTGATAAGAAAATTTCAACTCATTCTTCCACACTATATACCTCCTCATCTAATTCTAAATAGTACAAACAAATCTAATCCATATTGTCCGAACCTTATTAACTAGTCTTGGCTCCAATACATCAATACCTACACGGTAAATAAAATCCAATCACACAAATAACTAGAAATCAAAAATCATTTAAAGTTACTTTAAATAATCAAACTCATCAAACGCAGCTACATAAAATCAACACTAATCTCTCAAACATTGCAAATATACTCTCATTTAAAGATATTCACATTACCTTAACAACATGTTCGAGCAGACATTATTGTGACACAACAAAAGCAAGTTGGAGAGCAACTGCAAGTTAGCAAAAAGAGAATCAGGTAAACCACCAACCAAGGAACTGCAAGAAACAAATATGCATTTCAAATTCCACCAAAAGTTTCTTATAAGGGTGGAACATTCAATATGACTTAGGTCCAGAACATTGAAGATACATGAAACACGTTTCAGAGTGACAAAGGGGTGCGAGTGTATCAAAATCATACAATTACCTTAGCTGAATGAGAAAATTGATTGATCAATCGTCCCCAAAAAAAAAAAAAATTAACAGAAAATGATGCCCTAAAAAAATTGTTGTCATTCACAACTATATACGATGCTATTGTAAATACGCCTAGTAGGAGACATGTTAAGAACACGAAGCGAAGAAGAATGGGAACTGTTGGAGAACAAGGAATACATTAAAAATTATAATACACCTGGTTGTTGGAGAACAGTGATTAGGGTGAGGCGAGGACATCTTCACACAAAGCCAGCTACCAAGCACCACCCAACATTCTCAAACAACATATGCTTCAATTATCATACTTTATATTAAGACTTCTTTAGCCATCCAACAATTCTTGATCACTTCTAATCCATGAATCCAATAACGCAAAGTGACAAGTGGCAACCATAGTAAGAGTGCTTCCCAACTCTTCTAGTGTATGAGAAGTTGCATCAAAGACCAGGACAAAGAACAATAACGACGAGCAAAAAAATGAGATGTTATACACTTGTCACAACTTTGTTGAATTTTCTTCTAAGAGCTCCTTTTCTTGTCATAAAGAGGTCCTTTATAAAATACAATACCAATAACCATCATCTCAGCATTGTCTAACTTAATGGTAGAACAAGTTTTGTTAGGTATAAAGATTGTACACAAAGCTTTACAATTCTTGAATTACAAATGACACCTACATAACATATATTAAGCTGAAGCATAAATATATAAAACAAATCAACAACCACCAAACTATAACTAAAAACTATCTAAAAAAACACAAAAACATTTCACCAATTTGTTAAAGAAACATCATTAACCAAACAAACAAAAAAAAATACAATAATCAACAATTAAACGATTACCATTCTGCTCATATTTGGATCAAAGGCCCCCTTGTTGCTTCTGGATTTGAGAACTACATTAGTATCCTACTATTCTTAGTATAGTCTAGAAGATTTCAAAGAATATATTAGATTTACTTATACTTTACATAATTAAAGCTAATTTGACTGAAATTGTTGACGATAAAAGCTACTGTAATTGGAAATCAAGGAAATAATAACTCTCTCATTTGTCCAGATTTCACGATAAAAGCTAATTGGGGTTACAACAACCAACAAGTTTTCAATTGACAATTTATTATCTCCTATGCATATTTACTAGTATAATAAGCTATTTATATGAATAATGCATTAGCCTATTAAACCAATTACCCCATAAATAACCCTAATTCATCTACCAAAAATTCTCAATCAAATATAAACCCTAACACAAGTGATATTATCACTTTATGTAAAATCATACTGCATTCAATCAATTAAGGGATAACAAGAGCAAAATCGAAAAAAAAAGGAACTCACCTGATTGGAAAACGCAATAATTAACGAGTAGAGCGAACGAACAGCAAAAGGAGAGCCGGTGGTAGTTTGGCGGCGACAAATGGTGGGTTGGCGGGTTGCAGGTGAAGGAGCAAGTAGACGAATTGGGATTTTAGGGTTGAACTGTAGAAGGTGCTAGAGATGAGAGGGTAAATACTGAGTTGGTGAAATAAAAAATAACTTTTATTAATTTATATTTGGCTGATTGGGTTTTGTGTATCTTGTTTATTTCTTACCATTTATTTTAAAAAAAATGAAAGTATCTCAATGGCGCCACTTTTTTATATAAATAACCATTTTTCACTAAGATGGTTTCTTTGTTATTTCATGTTAGTGGGCCATACCATACATAAGAAATCAATTTTCTCTACAAGATGATTATTATAATCTAAGACACCATTGAACTACTTATATGGTTACTTATTAATGATTCCTTATCTATATTTTCTAGTAGTGCATTTATATTCAATGGTACATGAGGAAATTCTATAAAGTTGAACCTTTGACGTTTCCGAGTTTGGCCGATCTGATCCGGAAATATGGTCAGCCTGCCTTGGAATATTTTAACAAGATTAATAAGGTTTGTTTCCTCGCGCTATTATTATTATTATTATTTCTCCTTTATTTCAATGACTCGGGGTGTTTGTTCGCCATAATTGTTACTGATTTCTAATGAATTTAATATTTGTTTGAATGAATATGGCCCTAGTGTGATTACGAATATGTGAGGGATGTGGCATTAAATGAATGCGGTTTATCCTATCATCTGAACTTCTATGGTCGCCTCAAAGTCTCTTCATCAAGACCGGAATCAGAAGCACCTGAAATACTCTTTTTTGCTGATGGAGTTTTGGAGTGTTGTATTCTTGATTCTCATGAATTCGGTATGTTCTTCAAAGTTTACCCTTTTTTTATCTACCCTTCCGATTGATTTCCCCGGGTGAGCAAATTTAGGTCCGGACCGGAAAAATGGACCGGACCGGACCAAACCTGGACCGAATTATTTTGGTCCGGTCCTCGGTCTTCATTCTCCAAGGTTTGGCCTGCGGTCCGGACCGGCCCGGTCCAAGACCGGTTAATTTAGGTGCGGACCGAATGGCCAAATTTCATGTTTTTAATGGCTCAACATTAAAATATTATGAATCAAATTAATATTTTATCTTCAAAATACATTATAAATTAGTATTTTCAATGATTTTCATAAAAAGAGTCGTCTAATTATTTAAATGCATTTTATTTAACGGAATTAAAATGTAATTATCGTATACGAAATAATAAAAAAACTAATTTTACGTCCATTTCGGTCCAATACCGGACCGGACCAAATATTTCGGGTTTGGTCCAGTCCAATACCAAAAGTTTTAGGTCCGGTCTAGTTCGGTCTGGTCTTGAACCGATTCTTAGCCCTGTTGTAAATAGTAAGCTTATATCAGTATTTGTTGTTGTATTTGTTGCGAGTATTCTACACGCTAACTTGATTTGGTGGTGCACTTGGTTGCGTTCCTCTTTTGCAGGTGATGCAACAGTACTACACCCTCCACATTTCCGCTGTAGTGACCATTGTGCTCCAATCTACTAAGTGTTATGAAAGATGAAGATCTGGATTGTATTTAGTTATTGGGGAAGAATGTTTCATTCCACCAACTTTCGTACACATTGTTTCTCGTCGTGGGTGTAAAAATTTTTAACTTATAGAACTCCTCTAATGTTGTCTATTTGACTCCTCTCCTCTTCCTCAAGTGTGTGTTTGGATTCCGAAATCACAAATTTTCATTTATGACGGGCATATTTGTCTCAAGTTTGCGACTAGTCAAGTACTACCCATGTAGGGTACTATAGCCCTTGATTTGAAATTTTGCATGATCAACCTAAGAATACATCGATTTGAAATAGACTAGAAAATTCAATAGAGTTATCTCTGACTAATCTACTTTTGCTATCCAAGCACACCCTATTGTGGAGAGATTTTGATAGCGAAAGTGAAGGGAAAGGAAGGGGAGGGGGAAGGAGGGAAGGGAAAGGGAGAGAAGGGGAGGGGAGGGGGAATGGAGTGTGGGTGTTTGGATACAATTCCCTTCAGATCTTGCCTATTGTGGAGAGATTTTGATCAGGCTTTGACGAGGAAAATTGGATCCCTCCAAATCTCTCCCCCTCCATTTCCCTCCACCCTTATTCCCTATCCAAATAAGGGATTTTAAATCCCCTACTCTCCCTCCCTTTCTTTTCCTTCCAAATCACTCCATCCAAACACACCCCAAAAGTGGAGGGGAAAGAAGGGGAGGGGGAAGGAGGGAAGGGAAAGGGAGAGAAGGGAAGGGGAGGGGGAATGAGATGTGGGTGTTTGGATACAATTTCCCTCCAAATCTTGCCTATTGTGGAGAAATTTTGATTAGGCTTGGAAGAGAGAAATTAGATCCCTCCAAATCTCTCCCCCTCCATTTCCCTCCACCCTCATTTGATATCCAAACAAAGGATTTTAAATCCCCTACTCTCCCTCCCTTTCTTTTCCCTCCAAATCTTTCAATTCAAACACACCCTATGGGTATGAGATTCTTTTTCCCTACCTCACTTAAGAATCACCTATGTTATAACCCACTACCAGTGTGCCTGCCACCACTATTACCGACACCTTCCACCTCCGCTGCTACAACCGCTGCGACTTGTCATTTCAACCCTTTGAAATTCCTACCCCACCAACATAAACACCACCAAATCAACCCACCAAAACCGAAAACCCTTCCACTATCCCTGAAAACATCTGGGGTGGTGGAGGGGTTTTGAGGTTTGGTGGTGTCTATGTTGGTGGGGTAACTCACTGCCGGTGGTAGGCGACGACAAGGGTGTTCGCTACTGTGGTATATGTGGTGGTTGCTGATGAGTGGTGGGTTTTGGTTCTTGCTTGTGAGTATTGATGGTGGTTGTTTATGGTGAGTTACTGTTTCATGGGCATTAATATTGGGAATAGTTAAATTACGGCTCTAATACTTGAATATATATTATGACATTAATTAATTTTCAAGGGCCTTTAACCATAGAAGTGTCATCTCAGTGTCCATAAAATAGGTGAAGAGACTTCATTGACCGTGTTCTGGTATCGCAAAAAATAGACATGGAGTGTACGACACCTCGACCTCGTCCGCTTATATCTTGTGAGGGTATTCTGCATGCTAACTTGATTTGGTTGTGCACTACTGCACTTGTTGCATTTCCCCTTTTGCAGGTGATGCAACAGTACTACACCCTCCAGATACCTACTGCCCAGTTTGCAGCGGCCGTTGTGCTCCACTTGAAGTGTAATGAATGGTGACAATCTCGATTTTTTTTTTTTTTAATTGGGGAAGGTTTTGAACCGTAAAAAAGTAAACATTTGCTGATAAAAAGTTATCATCAGTCTGTTAGAAAATGACTTCTTTTATTAAATGGCAACTTTTTTCTCATCATAAGAAATAAGTTAAAACTGTCTGAAATAAGAATTTAAGCGTAAAATCAGACTAGTATACTAATTGAAATGCTACTTGTTGCAAATTGAAACTAATGCAACAAAAGTATATTGTACGTTCACGAACCATTATAACCAACATTTTTATGTGGAAAAATTAATGCACAACAAGCCTTTAAGAGTAATTGACCCGTTAATTGAAGTCTCTCTTCTATAGTGTTGCTCAACACTCCCTACTTCGCAATTAAACCTCTATATAAAGGACGATTTAAAGGACTTCTAATTATCAATCAAATATTTCATTAACAATTTGTCTGAGTTTCGACATGGCTAGCCATTGTTGTGTTTCGGTTCTCGTTACCATGGTGGTCTTGGCATTATTGTTAACATTTGCCCTACACTCGGCAGGTATATAATTTATATCTTTATTGATCGGTGTCGAACAAATAAATTTCAAAATACGGAGTCCTTTATTACTCCGCAAATTATTGTAATTATGTACACTGAACTATGTAAAATAAATACGATTTGTATATAATCAAAGTTTCAATCTTAATCGATTCTCTCTAAACAACCTACATTTACCATTAGTCTTTACTCGCAAGTCTAGTTCATTTAATTTGTCGCGTATCATTTTTGAATGTATGTGTCATATACTCGCAAGTCCTTTTAAACTTTCGATAGGTGAACTACTACGTAAAATCAGTTTTGTTCAAAACACAGTATACCTTGTTAGCTAGGTACATATAATAAAAATTTCAATCTTAATCGGTTCTCTTTAAACAATTATGTAATACCCACCATTTATGGAACCCGTACTTAGACTTTGGAACGCGTGAGAGGAAGGAAAAGACGGCCTTACGCTTGACCTGCCCTAAAATCATTTCCACCTTCCTTCTTATCTCTCCAAACTCCGTCCTCTCTCTCTAAAATGCTTCCAATGCTCTTCCTTTGGCTTTCAAGCTTGGATTAATGGAGGAACATGCCTCCTATGCCCCGATCTACCTTTGTAAGTAGAAATCTCTGTAACACCCCCTCATACCAAGGTGCCTTACCAGGACCACCCTACCATGAGAGTGCATTACCATCTCGGTTGCCCGAGGTTAGTACATATCAAAAGCGTCTGAACTGAGCACATTTATTAAGGTAATGTAAAAAGCGAAGTTTACAATATCCGAAACCAAATACTGTCTAATGAATTACAACTTCAAAGTCTTAATAATAAAAGAAAACTCGCTAAGAACTCAGACAGTGATGCTATGACTCGTGGTGGCAATTCTCCCAAGATAATCCCCAAGCTCTCACTAGCAAAACTCGTCAAGCCCGCTCACCATCCCCGAATGGATCACCGCATTCCACAAACAACAACGGGTCGGATTATGCAACAAACAAGACAAACAAATGCAATACTCGTCTGATCATCATCAACTCCCAATCACCCTGTCTCACATAGTAACCGACTACACACTAAAGTGTGTAGCCCTGCCAGATTACCCATCGCAACAGGTAATCCTCGCCGCCAGTGGGTGACCGCAGCCGATCCCACCTAGTCCAGCTCCTCACGAGCGACAACGATCCCTGTCCCTTAATGTGCACATCCCCTCCCGTGGCGGGTTCCACGGAGGGCGAACTAGGGTGTGAAGCCACTCCCGCAAGTGACTCCACCATAATCACAATCACATGACATTACTGTCATCTCAATCCCCTCACACCAACACTGTCACAACAATCTCCATATTACGATGATCAACAGACAACGATAATTACAACAACATGTCATGTAAAGCACGATGAACTCGAGTAGGAAACCCTACCTTAGCAATCACAAAGATAAAGCAACACGGACAATCAAAAAGGCTCCTCTACGAAGTCTTCTCCTATACAAAGATCATACAACACAATTACACTTTGTACAATTCCCAACATCCCCTTCCATATAAATGTATAGCAACCCGAAACGATGCAATAATTACAAAGATGTACTTACCAACAATTGCAACGAGAACTTATACGCAAGAATCACCGCAATTATCCACACAAAGATGCTACGAAATGCTCAAAGGAATGATTAGGGAATGATTTGGGTATGATTAGGGTAACGTAGAAATGATAACGCTGTGAAAAGTGATATTAGAAACTGACGCGGAAATATAAAATACCCTAATCACTCCTTAATCAAACCGTCGAAATATAACTTCGCCAAACCGGACACTCGGTCGAGTGCAACAACACTCGGCCGAGTGTCCAATACTCGGTCGAGTATTCGCTATACTCGGCCGAGTATTCCTCGGCAGAACCGAAATAACACGCACTAAGAGCACTACTCGGCCGAGTAGGCTCTACTCGGTCGAGTAGGCTCCAAAGAAGATCCGTATTGTTACAATCTTTCCCCCTAAAAAGAACTTCGTCCCGAAGTTCACACTCTACTACACACAAGCACAACACCACGACACAAGACTCTAACAATCACATGAGACAACTCCAAGGAACTACACAAAACGCATCTCCCGACACGAATCAAACAAAGCAAAGAAAACACAAAACACTATCGCGACCAATCGCGACCAACTCCTACCCCCCTAAAAAGACAACGGTTACGTCCCCGTAACCAAACATACCTGATCAAAAAGGTTAGGAAAGCGATCTCGCATAGCTTCCTCGGGTTCCCATGTGGCTTCCTCCACATTATGATTAGACCAAAGGACCTTGAGTAAGACCGTCTCACCATTCCGGGTCTTACGAACCTTGCGATCA
The DNA here is from genome assembly GCF_048544455.1 of Silene latifolia. Lineage (NCBI taxonomy): Eukaryota > Viridiplantae > Streptophyta > Magnoliopsida > Caryophyllales > Caryophyllaceae > Silene > Silene latifolia. The sequence goes on along the minus strand of NC_133537.1, from coordinate 338,583,185 downwards.
AGAATCTCCTTAGGAATCTCGGCATAGGACAAGGATTCATCAAGTTCGATGTTCTCCATCTCGAGGATGTGCGACGGATCACTCACATATTTCCGGAGTTGAGACACATGAAAAACATTGTGCACTCTATCCAAAGCTGGTGGTAAAGCTAACCTGTAGGCTACCTCGCCAACACGGTCCAGAATTTCATAAGGACCTATAAACTTTTGGCTTAGCTTACCCTTTTTCCCAAACCTCATAACACCTCGCATAGGTGACACTTTCAAAAGCACCTTGTCACCTACCGCGAACTCAATGTCCCTGCGGTGTAAGTCGGCGTAGCTCTTTTGACGATCTTGAGCTGCTCTCATCTTTTGGCGAATCCACTGGATTTGCTCAACCATATCTTGAACCAATTGTGGCCCTAAGACCACTGTCTCGGAACTATCATCCCAACAAACTGGACTTCGGCATTTCCGGCCATACAAAGCTTCAAAAGGTGCCATCCTAATGCTTGTATGATAACTATTATTGTATGAAAACTCGATCAAATCAAGTCTGTCTTCCCAACTGCCTCCAAAGTCCATAACACATGCCCTTAGCATGTCTTCTAAGGTCTTGATGGTCCGTTACGTCGACCATCGGTTGCTTGGATGAAAAGTCTGTACTCATCTTCAATGTTGTACCCATCAACTCTTGCAGTTCTTGCCAAAACTTTGACATGAACCTCGCATCACGATCGGAAACAATATCTTTCGGAATACCATGTAACCGAACCACATGCTTTCGGTAACCCAATGCAAGCTGCATCTTAGACCAAGTATCCTTCATGGGGACGAAATGGGCTGATTTGGTTAGCCGATCCACAATCACCCAAATCATGTTGTTACCTTGCTGTGACCTAGGTAACCCCACAATAAAGTCCATGGAGATCGACTCCCACTTCCACTCAGGCACTGTCAGAGACTGAATCTTACCTTGAGGTCTCCTTTGTTCACCTTTGACCCTTTGACAGGTCAAACATCTAGCCACAAACTCAGCTACGTCTCTCTTCATGTTCGGCCACCAAAAAGTCTTCTTAAGGTCTCTGTAAAGCTTGTCACCACCCGGGTGAACTGAATAAGGAGTGCAATGAGCCTCAGACAAGATCATTCTCCTTAACTCGCATCGTCAGAACACACCATCTCCCATCAAAACGAACACTCCCATCCGGATGTATAGAGAACCCGGAAGCGCTCCACTCTCTACCTTTGACTTCCACTCCTGGATCTTAGGATCAAGCTCTTGCTTACTTTTGATGTTTTCATACAACTCGCTCGATCGTCAAATCCCCGATGGTACTCCCTCTCGAATCATAAATATCCCCAAACCGGACATCTCATCTCTCAACTTCAAAGAAGGACATAGCTGTACATAGCGAATGAACGCTCTTCCTACTCAAAGCATCTGCGACAACATTAGCTTTACCCTCGTGATAGACGATCTCCATATCATAATCTCCAATCAGCTCCATCCACCGCCTCTGTCGCATGTTAAGCTCCTTCTGAGTGTAGATATACTTTAGACTCTTATGATCAGAGAACACCTTAAAAGTTGCGCCGTAAAGGTAGTGCCTCCAAATTTTAAGTGCGAACACAACTGCACCCAGCTCCAAATCATGAGTAGGGTAGTTCTCCTCATATTGCTTCAGCTGTCTCGAAGCATAAGCTATCACTCTCCCTCCTTGCATCAAGACACAACCCAAACCGTTCTTTGAAGCGTCGGTATAGACCTCAAAGTTCTCACAACCCTCTGGCAAGGCTAGGATAGGAGCTGTGGTCAAGCGTTCTTTTAAGGTCTGAAACGCCGTTTCACAACTCTCATCCCAAACAAATCTGACTTCTTTCCTCATCAAGGATGTCATAGGCCGTGCTATGGTAGAGAAATCCTTCACAAATCTCCGGTAGTAGCCGGCAAGGCCTAAGAATCTCAGCAACATTCTTCGGCGATTCCCACTTGGTAACGGCCTCAATTTTACTAGGATCCACAGATACCCCCTTCTTGGATATTACATGGCCTAGAAAAGCCACTTCCTCTAACCAGAACTCACACTTGGATAATTTGGCATAGAGCTGATTTTCTCTCAAAGTCTGCAAAACTATCCTCAAGTGCTCTTCGTGCTCTTCTTTGGTCTTGGAATAAACTAGGATATCGTCGATGAAAACAACCACAAACTTATCCAAAAACGGTGTGAAGATCCGGTTCATCAAATCCATAAAAGCTGATGGCGCATTGGTCAACCCAAAAGGCATCACTACGTACTCGTAGTGACCATAACGAGATCGGAACGCTGTTTTAGGAATATCTTCGTCTGCTATCCTCAGCTGATGATACACCGACCTCAGATCAATCTTAGAGAATACACCAGCTTCACTTAACTGATCGAACAAATCATCAATCCTCGGCAACGGATACTTGTTCTTCACTGTAACCCGATTGAGCTCTCTGTAGTCAATGCACAATCTCATACTCCCATCTTTCTTCTTTACAAAAAGAACTGGAGCTCCCCACGGTGACACGCTAGGCCTGATATAACCCTTGTCTAACAACTCATGTAACTGCTTCTTCAACTCAGCCAACTCTTTAGGTGCCATACGATAAGGTGCTTTAGATATAGGACCCGTTCCCGGCTTAAGCTCCACGCTGAAATCGACATCCCTCTTGGGAGGCAAACTCGGTATTTCCTCCGGAAATACATCTTCAAATTCTTTCACCACAGAAATCTCAGAAGTTGTCGGCGGCTCTACTCGGTGATCTCTCACATGACAAAGGATTAAGGGACACTTTTTCCTTAAACATGACTTTAAAGTCATAACCGCTATAAACCTACACTTAGGCTTTACCACAAACCCTCTATAGGACACCTTAACACCCTTGGGACTCTTTAAAGACACTCTCTTCTGTCTACAATCTATCCTGGCATCATACCTACCTAGCCAATCCATCCCGACAATCACTTCAAACCCATCCTTAGGAAACTCTAACAAGTTTACTGGTAAATCTACCCCTCCAATCACCATAGATATACCCTTATATAACTTGAGACACGACACAGACTCCCCCGAAGGTATGAACACATCATCTTTTACAACCTCAAACTTACCCAAACCCATAGACACAGCATGACTTTTAGACACAAAAGAATGTGTAGCCCCGGAATCAAACAAAATAAAGGACGGTACATTATTAACAAGAAAGGTACCGGTAACTACATGAGCATCATCCTGTGCTTCCTGCTTATCCATCATGAAGAGCTTTCCACTATTCTTCTGTCCTCCACCCCGAATCAAGCATTGGAGGTACTAGGCTTAGCGCCAATCCTGGGTGACACTTTGTTATTCGCGCTGGTAAGATCCACCACCACCGCGGTTGTAACCGCCCGGTTACCCCCGTCCACCTCTGTTGCCCCATGAACCTCCCGGTCGGCTACTAGCAAAACTCGAGTCGGCCCCCGAGAGAAATTTCCCGATCGAGCTCTGAACCATTGCGGGCTTGTAGCTCGTGCATTCCCGCCTTTTGTGGCCTATACCACCACAAATTGAAGCACGTAAGGTTGGTGTTGTCACTTACGACCCGACCTCCATTCTTTCCCCACCACGAGAACCTCCCGAGAAACCACTCCACTAGAGAAAGCTTTAGCATGGTTGAAATTCCCTTTCTTGTTGGTTGGGCGATTGTTGTTCCCACTATCGGCCTTCCTCTTTTCTCGTGATCCTCTCTCCTCGATCTCCCTTGAGAGTTCCACCATTCTCTCAGCTTGACCCGCTCTCAGATACACTTCCTTGAGGTCAGTAGCAACCCCAGCCGGCATACGACTCACAATCTTAGCAGACAAACCCCTCTCAAAACGGAGAGCCAAACCTCTTTGTCCGAGCTGTAAATCTTCCACATAACGAGATAGCTCCATAAATCGATGATAGTAATCAGTGACTGTCATCTCCTCAGACATAGTGAAAGATTCAAAGTCGGATCTCATCTTGTGTCGGATATGCTCCGGCACAAACTGCTCTCTCATAGCACTCTTCAATCCAGACCACGGAATAGCCCCTTCCTCCTGGTAGTAAGCTCTAGCATCATCCTTGACGTTCTGCCACCAAACTGCAGCTTCTCCTCTAAGGTAGTATACAACCTGTTCAACAATCATATCCTCGGGGCACTTAACCATTTCCATGAGAGCTTCAATCTCACGGTGCCACTTCTCGAGCAGCTTTGGTTCGCCTACCCCGTCATATGTGGGAGGGTGGAAAAGAGCAATGTTGATGCTAAGCTGGGTTGCATCCATCGTCTTCTCGTTTCCTTTTCCCACATTTTTGAGAGCTTCAAGGAGAGCCTCTTGTTGCTCAATCATGCGAGCAATCTCATCAATAGACATCTCCGAAGCTTGGATCTGAGCAGGAGTTCTTTTGGGCGGCATTTTGAGCTGATAAGAAAGAAAGAAACGTAAACACATGCTCAAAATTTAACATCCCTCTGCCATAAGAACACTCGGCCGAGTGTACATCATACTCGGTCGAGTATTGATAACTCGGTCTAGTACCTTTGCAGATACTCGGTCGAGTATCGACTCCAGAGACAAACGCCAAAACACCTAAAAGAACACTCGGTCGAGTGTAACAACACTTGGCCGAGTGGCCTATACTCGGTCGAGTACACTCTCATACTCGGTCGAGTAATCACAAACAGTAACAACTGCTACTTCTTATCAAACAACACTCGGTCGAGTCTTGTCCACTCGGCCGAGTAGACCATACTCGGTCGAGTGTCTACCCTGCTCGGCCGAGTTACGCTATAAAAAGATTTACAGAATACGATTTCCCTATCATGCTCACTATTCCGCAGCAAATACTTAAGGATTTTAAAACCATGTTATAATCACGTCAGCATGCAATGCTTATATTAAAACTTTAGCACCATAATGCATATATTAAAACTTTAACACCATATTGTAACCATATCAACATCCAATTTGCACATACGCTAGATCCAACGTTGAAATCACAACCCGTTTCATCAACTACTTCTCCCATCACAACAGTTAAGAATTTCATCACACATATATACAACTATCGACTTTTACCAACATGTATCTTCACATACGTGCACATACAAGGCCTAGTCCTCATCACACTTTCCCCCAAGTTACCGGCTCGAGTTAGTAAGGGCCAAGGTGCGACTCCGGGACGTCTCCCGAGTCTTTGCGGTAGCTCCAAACAACTCTCCCCGGGTTCATTTTAGTTAGACTCCCTAGGTTCATTAAATTCATTTGTTTAGGTGCCGGAATCTTCGGCTCTGATACCACTTTGTAACACCCCCTCATACCAAGGTGCCTTACCAGGACCACCCTACCATGAGAGTGCATTACCATCTCGGTTGCCCGAGGTTAGTACATATCAAAAGCGTCTGAACTGAGCACATTTATTAAGATAATGTAAAAAGCGAAGTTTACAATATCCGAAACCAAATACTGTCTAATGAATTACAACTTCAAAGTCTTAATAATAAAAGAAAACTCGCTAAGAACTCAGACAGTGATGCTATGACTCGTGGTGGCAATTCTCCCAAGATAATCCCCAAGCTCTCACTAGCCAAACCTGTCAAGCCTGCTCACCATCCCCGAATGGATCACCGCAGATTCCACAAACAACAACGGGGTCAGTATTATGCAACAAACAAGACAAACAAATGCAATACTCGTCCGATCATCATCAACTCCCAATCACCCCCGTCTCACATAGTAACCGACTACACACTAAAGTGTGTAGCCCCCGCCATTACCCATCGCAACAGGTAATCCTCGCCGCCAGTGGGTGACCGCAGCCGATCCCACCTAGTCCAGCTCCTCACGAGCGACAACGATCCCTGTCCCTTAATGTGCACATCCCCTCCCGTGGCGGGTTCCACGGAGGGCGAACTAGGGTGTGAAGCCACTCCCGCAAGTGACTCCACCATAATCACAATCACATGACATTACTGTCATCTCAATCCCCTCACACCAACACCCTCACAACAATCTCCATATTACGATGATCAACAGACAACGATAATTACAACAACATGTCATGTAAAGCACAGTAAACTGAGTAGGGAAACCCTACCTTAGCAATCACAGCAGTAAGCAACACGGACAATCAAAAAGGCTCCTCTACGAAGTCTTCTCCTATACAAAGATCATACAACACAATTACACTTTGTACAATTCCCAACATCCCCTTCCATATAAATGTATAGCAACCCGAAACGATGCAATAATTACAAAGATGTACTTACCAACAGTGCAACGAGAACTTATACGCAAGAATCACCGCAATTATCCACACAAAGATGCTACGAAATGCTCAAAGGAATGATTAGGGAATGATTTGGGTATGATTAGGGTAACGTAAAAATGATAACGCTGTGAAAAGTGATATTAGAAACTGACGCGGAAATATAAAATACCCTAATCACTCCTTAATCAAACCGTCGAAATATAACTTCGCCAAACCGGACACTCGGTCGAGTGCAACAACACTCGGCCGAGTGTCCAATACTCGGTCGAGTATTCGCTATACTCGGCCGAGTATTCCTCGGCAGAACCGAAATAACACGCACTAAGAGCACTACTCGGCCGAGTAGGCTCTACTCGGTCGAGTAGGCTCCAAAGAAGATTCGTATTGTTACAATCTCACCTTTTCCTCCTTGTCTTATGAGTAAATTCGAGTTAGGGTTTACTAAGAAAGATTTATTAGTAATTAGTTATGAAAAGTAAGTAGTTAATGACTAATAATAATGGGTTTTATGTTGTATTATAGTATAGAGTGAATTGTGATAGTTACTACATGATTTATGTAGGATAAGACGATTTTGTGAGATGGATACTTGGTGATTTCGATTAGTTTGAGGATTATGCTTAAAGGTAGCTTATCCTACTCGGTTTCAATGTTGTATAAGCATCTTTGTATGTCTTCCTTTGTCATATGCATCCATAAATTGGTTAGTATGTCATGTGGATATTGGAAGGGTTTTTGCTCATAACATGGGGGATGAAATTCATGAATTGGTCATATGCTTAATGTGGTTCTCCATTTTCTATGTATAGTTGTGAATGTATTATGTTGGAGGATTTGTGGATGTTGTTTTTTATTGTGTTGGTGTAATACCCCGTATTTTATATAATCAATTAAACGGATATTATTATATATTAGTTATTATACATTTTATATTACTAATTAAGTCGGGTTATTTGGTGAGTCGATAATTACGTTAAGTTATCGTAAGTTAATTGAGACGGGTTTATAAGGAATACGAAATATGAGCTAACCCATTTAAGTTGGCCCAATAACATGTTCAGCCCATTTAACCCTAAACCCTAACCCTAATTATAACCTAAACTCTACCCAAACCCTTCCCTCAACCCGCCTCCCTCACGCCTCCCTCCTTTCAGCAGCTCCAACTTCAACCCTCACACTTAGAGAGAGAGAGAGAGTGGTCGTGTGTGTTGGCGGCACAGCAGGGATGAGCTAGGGGCTATTGTCGACGACCGTGGGTGGCCCTGGTGGCTGTTGTGGTGGCGGAAAGGTAAGCATTCAACCCCCCTCCTCTGTTTTTCGCATTGATGTCGGGTTTTCTTAATCGTATAATTCGTTTAATCTTTTAATTATCATATTGGTTATTCAATTTAATTCCGAGTCAGTTAAATAATTCAAGTCGAGTTTCGAGTCGAGATGGTTAAATGGAAAACTGCTATATCGGGGAAGTTTCCATTTAAGGAAACTTTCCATTTAGGGAGTTCTATTTTTAGTAACTTTCTATTTTGGGAACAGGAATAGTTAAGTGATTGTTTATCATTTAATTATCTTTCAGAGGGCGAATTGTTGTGGAATATTACTGGACACCCGACTAATTGACTGCAGTACTGAGGTAGGGAAATACACTTGACTTATTATCGTTGTTGTTGAATTGTGTTGACTTGATTCATGGTTGTTGATTTACGTTATGATTCATATACAGGAAGGTGATTGACTGAATTGATCGTATTGAGTATGATGTCACAACATTTGGTAACCGACATGATTTTTATGATTTAACAGTTCAATGATATATATATATTGTGTTGCATTAATTTCTTTTGAGCATTCATATGCATTGGAGATGGAGGATGTTGTGGTGATGTGGTGTGGTGATGATGATGTTGTGATAAGGCCCAGGCGGGTTCTGCAGGACTTGCCCTGGTGTCCTCAGCTGCGAGCTGGCAGATCGACTACGGTCGATATATATATAGTCTACCGGGGATCGGTATGGCTAGGCGTTCCGGGTTATGAGTTATGAGAAGTGAGATATGAGATATGAGTTGAGATGGAGATGGAGGTGAGGGAGGATCATGCATATCATATTTTGTTGTTTAATTGTTTTCCCTACTCAACCTCGTGGTTGACCCTGTGTATTCGTGAACACCTGTGATGACCCAAATATTGGCGAGCAGACTTGACAGGTTTAAGAGATAGAACGGGAGCTTGGTGGGCGTGAGACACTGGATCAGAAGACTTAGTAGCTAGATCATCATTTAGAAGACTTTCACTTTTATTTATGTTAGTTCTTTGTAATTTGATGTAGAAGAGGTTTTGTAATTATTAAGTTAAAACAATTATATAATTTTGCCTTGGAGTTTAATTTGTTATTCACTACCTCGGGAAACCGAGATGGTAACAGTCCGGTTTATTAGGGAATGTCTTGCTAAAGGCTCCTTCATAAACCGGGGTGTTACAAAGTGGTATCAGAGCGAACGATCCTCAGGCCTAAACCAATGAACTCAATGAACGTAGGAAGTGTCTAAATAAAATGAACCCCTGGGAATAAACTGTTAGGAGCTCACAGTGCGGTTAAGAAGGCGCCCTTAATACGTGCTCTTTTGCCCTCTCAGTTTTGAACCAGGTAACCCGAGATAAATTGAGTGAATGGGGTAGTTAGAAGGAAAACCTTGGATATAATCGAGTTGATGTACACCTCGAGACCCATATATTCTAACCATGCTACAGGGCAACATTACGGTAAGTATTTTGTATGAATGATGACGTGATTCTATGATGTTGTAGAGATGAGAATAAATTTTCGTGTTCAGTTTAATAATCAATGAAGTGTTGGATTGTGGTAATCGTGAGCGTGAAAATAATTGCGAATTGATGATAATTATCTGGATAGATGTTGAATGATGTGTTGATAGTACTACTATGTCTAGTAATATGCGGTTATGTGATCCCGAAACCATGCTAGTATAGTATTGTGATAGTAATTAGAAACACTATTGAATTGCTTGTTTATAGTCATAGCAATCGTGATTTAGATGTAAGGAATAGATCGAGATGCGAAGGGATTCTATGCGGTAGATGTTACGAAGTACACAGTGTGAGATTTCAGTTAGAATGGGTTAGTCTCGATAGTATGGTTGTAAGAGTTTGGGACATAGAAAATGAAAGACTTAGTGCTGAAACTCGTTTTGTTGATGTTACTCTTTAATTGACCTTACTGCCATTTCTTTTCTGTTTATTACCTATGGATGAAAATTTTATGAGAGATAGGCTCGTGAGTTAGTGTTCATTTGGCGTTGGTTTCATACTGATATGATATACGGGTTAGAAGTAATAAATATTTTAGTGGGCTGTGGTCAGGGAATTCCTGTGCAGTGATGTTTTGACAAACGATTTTGAAAAAAAAAAAAATCCTCATTTAAATTGTGTTAATAATTTTTGCATAATTCCAACTCCATCGATCAGAAAATTCGCATACGTTTTCAAATTGATAAGCCACGAAAGTTCTTGATGTCTCTATATTAAATGGTAAGTTTTGCAAACTGACCCAAGTTTCAGACCAATTGCTGTCACATACTTGTTTGGACCAACTGAGTTGTAAAATTCTTTAAAAATGGAATTCTTGTGCTTTAGACCTAACTCTTTTTCCCCTGTGTTTTTAGCTCTCCGTATTTTATAAAAGTAATATGAATCAAGTTTTAATCGAACGATTATTTATTCGTGATCTTTAAAAGTTACAACGTGAATCATGACTTGTAAAATGTGTGTTCTAGGTTGAGTTTTCATACAGTTGTTTGATTAATTCATGAGCTTTAGTAATGTGAATTTATAATGTCCTTATATGATGATAGTAGCAGGCATGTTCAGTAGTTATGTATCTTAACCAGTGATAAAATTAAAGTTTAGTTGATAACATTGTTGGCATGATAGTATGAGTAAAATTGAATAGCTTAATTTGATTCTTAATCAAGGGTGAAATATTTTATACGAGTCCAGTTGTTTGCATATTTTATATATGTTTGGCATGTTGTAATATCTCTGGTGTGTTCATCATATTTGCATAGTGGTCGGATATATATAAATATAAAACTACATTGTCATATCTTGGTAAAGTTGATGGCGTTAAATGATAATTTAATTGTTCTAATATACTCGCATGAATATTTACAATAATTATGTTTAAATGTTTACACATGGATGGTATTAAGGATTATGTCTAAATGTTCCCACATGTAGGATGTCATCTGAGTTCTAAGGTCCTTTATGTGAGTCTGTGTGCCTATAGTTATACTTATTGCTTTCATTGCATTAAATTATTTCAGTTGAACCTAAAACCTATAACATGATAATAAACAGTGTCGTTATTCCTTATTGAATATGTTCGTTATTATATTGTCATAAAACGCTAAAGTGATTCTTGCAATTGTAGCACGGCATTTGACATATCTATATTCTCGAGTCGTTACTATCAATTATATTATAATAAAGATTGTTTATGATAACTATGTTGGCAATTATAATGGGATAACCCTTTGATGATTCACATGATATGCATTAGTTTAAATGATAGTCGTTATAGTTACGTTTAATTGAGCCTACGAGTTGCCTAATTATTCAAATCGTGCAAATCAGAGAAGTTGTTCAAGTTGCTAATTTTTTTTTCATAGCTAGTGTTTTACAAAGTATATGATGGCAAATGTATATGTTTAAGCTATTTATACGATATCTTTTGTTTTGCTGAAAATGAGTATACTAAGTTGCTAGGCACAATTGAATGATATGGTTGCTAAAATGTGAAAAATATGTGTGTTATGGAAGTAATGTTGTCGTTGTCATAGATCATATGTAGTTACTTTTATGGGGAAACATGTTTTCAGAATTGATATCGTGCAAACAATTTTGATAATTTAAAATATGAATTATGAGTATGTTGTTGATTGCTTAAATTCATCGGCCTAATTCGTGACCTAAACCAGTGAGTGAGTAAATGGTGGTACGAACATGTCAATAAGATCCTGTGATTGTGATGAATAGTAGTGGTAGATCTATTTTCGGTGATATGTTTACAAATGTGAGAAGTTTCTTAAATTGTTTTGTTGATTTTACTCTCGCTTGTTCATGGTCTGTAATTGATCATCAAATTTGTTTAGTTGTGAAACCGTGTAAACCTTGGTTCCTTTCTTGTTGTTCTTTTAGTTTGATGTTGTGTTTTTAAGTTAAACATGAGCTAAGTAATAAATGTTACTTGTTGACAATCAGTTAATTCCATAATAAAACCTTGTTTCGACTTTAATGTTAATACGCAATCTCTTATTATGTGTTCTTTCCTGTTACATGTGGTTGATAGTAATTTTGTTGCATATGTATATGAAAGTTGAAAAGAGGTTACGAGGACGTAACCATGTTTCTAGTTGGGGAGGATTGTAAAATCTTAATGTTTATGTTGCACTTGTTTGTCGATTGTAGTTTTGATCAAGTTGATGTTTCGTTGTGGGGTACCTATGCAAATGAGTTCTATACGTTTTGTTCCTACTTCTGTTAGTTGGTTGATGTGTAAAAGGAGAGTGTAGTTAAACTACTGGTATTGAGTTATGAGTTAGCCTATGAGCCGAGTTATGTTACGGGAGTTATGTTTACGGTCCAGTGTGACCATGGTTATTGGGTTATTTGAGTTGAGATCGGAATTTAAATGGAAGATGACGGTATTCTCAGGTGATTATTTAGTTGTTCTTCATTTGTGTTCTCAGGTAGTTATTAGTTGTAGTTAGTTGGGTTAAGTGAAGATGAGTTAAACTTCGGGACGAATTTTATTTTTAGGAGGGCAGAATGTAACATTTCGTGTCTGTTATGTTTAATTGATGTGTCAAAAGTGTGTGTTAACTGTGTTAGAAATGCGTGACGTCCGTATGTACGATATACAATACCCTTCTGAGGTTTGAGTACGGGAGCGAACTTCGGGACGAAGTTCATTTTAAGGGGGGAAGACTGTAATACCCCGTATTTTATATAATCAATTAAACGGATATTATTATATATTAGTTATTATACATTTTATATAAGTCGGGTTATTTGGTGAGTCGATAATTACGTTAAGCTATCGTAAGTTAATTGAGACGGGTTTATAAGGAATACGAAATGTGAGCTAACCCATTTAAGTTGGCCCAATAACATGTTCAGCCCATTACCCTAACCCTAATTATAACCTAAACTCTACCCAAACCCTTCCCTCAACCCGCCTCCCTCACGCCTCCCTCCTTTCAGCAGCTCCAACTTCAACCCTCACACTTAGAGAGAGAGAGAGAGAGAGTGGTCGTGTGTGTTGGCGGCACAGCAGGGATGAGCTAGGGGCTATTGTTGACGACCGTGGGTGGCCCTGGTGGCTTTTGTGGTGGCGAAAAGGTAAGCATTCAACCCCCCTCCTCTTTTTTTCGCATTGATGTCGGGTTTTGGGTGTTGTTTCGTGTCTTAGGGAGGGGATGCTGGTGGTTGTTGACGGGGTATATGAGTAGTCTGGTGTGTGGCGAGTAACGTGGTGGTTTTTGGGGTGGTTGTAAGTGGTTAGGGTGGCAGAGGTAGGCAATATCGATTAAGGGGGCAAAACGGGTTTGGTTACGGGTTTTCAGGTGGGTTTAGAATGCTAGGTTTTGGGTGGCGCCACCGTGGACTCGGGGGAGGTCGAACCGGCGGCGCCACGATACCTGGGTACGCTGTTCGACGGCGAGCAAGGTCGTGGTGGTTTGGCAGGGGTAAGGTGAGGGCTACGGTGGTTGTGAGTCGAGGACAGGGGACGTTTGGTGAGGCTTGGCGGTGAACCAGGCCAAATGGCAGCCCTGGTTCGACTCGCCGGTGGCAGTCGACCAGGCTGGTGGTGGTTGTTGGTGGTGGGGTCGAAGTGGGGAGCTGGCCTGGTGGTTGTCGGGGTGGTTCAGGCGGCGCGTGAGGGGTGTGGGCGAGAGTGAAGGCGTGGGTTGTAAGAGTCGGGTTATTCGAATTGTTTTGAAACGGGTTTTCATAGTTTAATCGTTATAATTCGTTAATTGGTCGTATTCTTAATTAATTAATTTAATTCCCGAGTTTTTTTAATTAATTAAAGACGGGTTTTGAGTCGGGTTGTTGAGTTGTTCAAAGGTTTGATTCGGGTTTTCTTAATCGTATAATTCGTTTAATCTTTTAATTATCATATTGGTTATTCAATTTAATTCCGAGTCAGTTAAATAATTCAAGTCGGGTTTCGAGTCGAGATGGTTAAATGGAAAACTGCTATATCGGGGAAGTTTCCATTTAAGGAAACTTTCCATTTAGGGAGTTCTATTTTTAATAACTTTCTATTTTGGGAACGGGAATAGTTAAGTGATTGTTTATCATTTAATTATCTTTCAGAGGGCGAATTGTTGTGGAATATTACTGGACACCCGACTAATTGACTGCAGTACTGAGGTAGGGAAATACACTTGACTTATTATCGTTGTTGTTGAATTGTGTTGACTTGATTCATGGTTGTTGATTTACGTTATGATTCATATACGGGAAGGTGATTGACTGAATTGATCGTATTGAGTATGATGTCACAACATTTGGTAACCGGCATGATTTTTATGATTTAACAGTTCAATGATATATATATATATATATATATATATTGTGTTGCATTAATTTCTTTTGAGCATTCATATGCATTGGAGATGGAGGATGTTGTGGTGATGTGGTGTGGTGATGATGATGTTGTGATAAGGCCCAGGCGGGTTCTGCAGGACTTGCCCTGGTGTCCTCAGCTGCGAGCTGGCAGATCGACTACGGTCGATATATATATAGTCTACCGGGGATCGGTATGGCTGGGCGTTCCGGGTTATGAGTTATGAGAAGTGAGATATGAGATATGAGTTGAGATGGAGATGGAGGTGACGGAGGATCATGCATATCATATTTTGTTGTTTAATTGTTTTCCCTACTTAACCTCGTGGTTGACCCTGTGTATTCGTGAACACCTGTGATGACCCAAATATTGGCGAGCAGACTTGACAGGTTTAAGAGATAGAACGGGAGCTTGGTGGGTGTGAGATACTGGATCAGAAGACTTAGTAGCTAGATCATCATTTAGAAGACTTTCACTTTTATTTATGTTAGTTCTTTGTAATTTGATGTAGAAGAGGTTTTGTAATAATTAAGTTAAAGTAATTATATAATTTTGCCTTGGAGTTTAATTTGTTATTCACTACCTCGGGAAATCGAGATGGTAACAGTCCGGTTTATTAGGGAATGTCTTGCTAAAGGCTCCTTCATAAACCGGGGTGTTACAAAGTGGTATCAGAGCGAACGATCCTCAGGCCTAAACCAATGAACTCAATGAACGTAGGAAGTGTCTAAATAAAATGAACCCCTGGGAATAAACTGTAGGAGTTTAATTACCTAGCTCTCCCTAGGTAATTGCAAACTCCTCCATCTTATCTCTCTAAATTTACCTATTTACCCTTAATAAAAATTTGAGGCTAGTAATATTATTGAGGGATATATTGGTATTTAGAAATTAAAATCGGGTGAATTACATAGTTTAACCAAACAAACCATTGGAGTTTAATTCATGGGAAAAACAAACTCCTCCAAGGCAACCAAACATGTTTTTGCCATTTCATGTGAATTGGATATGGGAATTGAAATCCAGTGAATTGTAAACTAACACAGGAGTTCAATTCCTGTATGAACCAAACGAGCACTTAATTATGTTAATCGTTTCTCAATTGCGACTCCGATTTCACTAACATCTCCCAATTACCTTGACCGGGTAAAAGGGGGTGTTACAAATTCGTAAGTCTAACTCACTTGTCGCATAAACTTTTGGTTTGTGTAATATACTCGTAAGTTATTCGGGTGAACTACGTAAAATCTATAGTCAGTTTAAAATACGGAACAGTTAGAAAAATGTTTCCTTAATACTAACTGAATGATTATTATTATTATTGTATGCAGAAGCGGCCTTGTGGAAAATTTATGGTAGGATCTCAAGTGTTTCGGAAACAAATTTGTGTTAGCCACAAGCGATGAGACGGTCAGATCAACCAATCTATACTACACATTAAGGACATTAAGGTTGTACTTGGCTAGCTCCTTGACGTCCTTGTACTTGTCCATGACGCTTATCATGCACACAGTCTGAACACAGCAAAGACATCAGAAAGTGGGGTTCGTGACTGCATGTACCACTTTGTGTGATGAAGGGACACAGCAAATAATGAAGTACACTTTTTTGGGGTACGCAGAATGGCAAGTACAAAAACGTACTTCGTCGGATCAATCAAATGGCACATGATCATGATTAGTCCGCTTTACAGCCAAACGTGAACACTATTAAAACACAAATGGTCATATATGCCATTATGCCTGTTTAAAGTTTCAGACGAAAAGCAATTGTCTGAAACAAGAATTTGCGTTTAGAAAAATTAGTCAAAGATTAACTGTATTGAATTTTCTAGTCTGTTTCAAATCGTCAGATGATTCTACTCACTTTCGCTCTAGTCAATCGATGTATTCTTAGGTTGATCATGCAAAATTTCAAATCAATGGTACACTCTACTTTTGTCTAATCTACCCTACATAGTAGTACTTGATTCGCCCTATCACTGTCCATAACTAAATACAATCTAGATATTCATCATTCATAACACTTAGATTGGAGCACAATGGCCACTACAGTAGAAATGTGGAGGGTGTAGTACTGTTGCATCACCTGCAAAAGGGGAACGCAACCAAGTGCACCACCAAATCAAGTTAGCGTGTAGAATACTCACAACAAAAACAACAACAAATACTGATATAAGCTTACTTTGAAGAACATACCGAATTCATGAGAATCAAGAATACAGCACTCCAAAACTCCATGATCAAAGTGCACATCAGCAAAAAAGAGTATTTCAGGTGCTTCTGATTCCGGTCTTGGTGAAGAGACTTTGAGGCGACCATAGAAGTTCAGATGATAGGATAAACCGCATTCATTTAATGCCACGTCCCTCACGTATTCGTAATCACACTAGCGCCATATTATTCATTCAAAAAAATATTAAATTCATTAGAAATCAGTAACAATTATGGCGAACAAACACCCCGAGTCATTGAAATAAAGGAGAAATAATAATAAGAGTAATTTGATAATTTATACCTTAAATAATTCACTTTTTCAAATTTTATACCTAAGATAACTTTCTTTAAAATCTTATACCTAAAATAACATTTTCTTCCAAACTTGATACCAAATCTGAAAAAAAGTTTTGAATTGACAATCTTACCCTTACTTATTAAACATTGTCATCCTTTGACTCACCTATTAAGACACATATCTACCATTATCATCACTAAAACCATCAAATTAGTAAGGGCAAAATCGTTAATTTAGGGATTTTTTTAAGATTTGGTATCAAGTTTGGAAGAAAATGTTATTTTAGATATAAGATTTTTAAAAAAATTATATTAGGTATAAGATTTGAAAAATTGAGTTATTTAAGGTATATATTATCAAATTACCCTAATAATAATAATAATAGCGCTCGGAAACAAACCTTATTAATCTTGTTAAAATATTCCAAGGCAGGCTGACCATATTTCTGGATCAGTTCGGCCGAACTCGGAAACTTCATAGGATCAGCTTTATTGAATTTCATCACGTACCATTGAGTATAAAAGTAAGGATGTAAGAAGTCTGCCTTAACCTCAGTTCCTAATGTCATGAACCATTCACCATAATATCCCGGCCACAAGATATCATTTTCATTAGCTTCTAATGACATGAACCACTCAACATAAACTTTCGGGAGTATGTCTTCAGCGTCTATTTTCTTTAATTCTTTAAGCCTGATTTTCTCAAATTCTTGACTGAATGTTGGGAAATACTCAAATACAAGCAAAATTTAGAAACTTCAGATACATGTTATCTTTTAATCAAATAAAAAGAAAACAACAATGTTGCAGGCGGACAATCGAATTAGACAATTAAATTATTAATACAGAAGGATATACATAACAGTATGTAAACGATATCGAAATATGAGCACAACGTTGTTATAGTTAATATTTAGTTTTTGTGAAAGGTTTGCAATTGTGATCGCCCATGAATTGAACTCCCTCTGTCTCGGTCATTTGCTGTCCTTTTTCATATTTGGGTGTCTATTTTAAGAATGAACTTGATGAGCAATTTGACCATTCACACTTAATTTGTTCCACTTGTCATTTAGTAATTAGCCTCTTACTCTTTCCTTGGTTTTTGTGCCAAAACCAAAGGATAACAATTAACCGAGATGGAGTGAGTAATATTTTAGCTTATTACTCCTGGGCAAAAAAAAAAAAAAAAAAAAAGAAAAAGAAAAAAACTTACATGCATGTCATTATTGTATTTTTATGTTATTGATAGAGAAATAAATATTTTTATTTTGGTGTTGGTCTCACCTGAAACGTCTCAAGCCAAATTTTCGCTCAAATCTCAAATCCCTTTAATAGGAGATGAATTGAGATGTGGTAAAAATTTGAATCGTGTAGAGTATAGACAAACATTAGCACTACCGCCATCACCGCAACAACAATAATACTCCAATAATTAAATAAAAAAGAACTCACGTAGTAAAAACGAGAGCTCGACGAGGTCGCTTGTGGGGAGGAGAACCAGAAGAGCTGCAAAAAAAAAAAGAAAAATAATAAGAAAAGGAAAGTGAATTTCAAATGGATATGAAGGAGATAGAGAAGTAGGAGGATTAAGAAGTATACTCGGTGCTGGAAATCGAATGTCTGCTTGAATTATCTTCCTCCTCCGAAAGCATATTCTTGTATTTTTCCCTGATTTATTAAAATTTAAATTAAATTACGACATCTATACAAATAAATAAATAATAATTATGAAAGATGAAGCAGAAGAATACACAACGAAACGAGAGCAGGAGATTAGATATTCGTCACCGATCTCCATCGACGACATCTTCTCCAATTGTTAGGGTTTAGTTACCGAGAGAAAGAGAGAAAAAGAGAGTGTATTGTAAATTAGTTATGTATGCGGCAAATTTCGGTTTTGTTTAAATTTGGGATTTGGCAAAAGCCTTTATATATAGACCAGTAAGTCTGATGTACTATCTCCAATTCTATAGTTTTTTAGCATTATAATAAAGTTTTTGAGTTTTATTTTAAAGTTTCTGAGTTTCACTATAAAGTTTTTGATTTTATTCACTTAAAAACTAAGCTCTAAAAAATTACAATAAAACTCAAAAATATTAAATATAAGTTTAGTTAACTTTTAGTTTTGACGGAAAAAATATTAAAATCTAACTTATAAACTTTAATATGCTAAAAAAAATACACATATGCTTAAAAACAAATAAAGTTTGAGGTAATAAGCTCAAAAAAAATACATATATGCTCAAAAAACAAAAAGTTAGAGGTAGTTAGGGATGGCAACAGAATCCAGATCCTGCCCAGATCCTGGGATCCAGATCCTATGGACCGGATATGGATCGCAATACTTGAGATCCAGTGGATAAGGATATGGATATGGATCGTATGGTCGAGATCCAGATCCTACCCTTAGATCCATTTTTATTTCATTTTCTTAAACAATAAGTTAAGTTAAACAAATAGTAAAACTATATGTTTTGTCTTTTAATGTTTTTTCATAAATCAAACCATGATTTTTCTCTGATTAACATTTTTCAGTTAAAAAAAGATACCTTTTTAGTGTTATTGTAATTTCATAAGACTTTATTTTTATGTTTTAGAATTTTAGCTTTATTATTTCTATCTAATAGATAAAAATAGTATCTTACATCGTAGTAAAATCCAAAAATTAATATTTTCATATTTTAAGAGAGATTTTTCTTTTATTATCAAAAGGATATGGATATATCCTGATCCAGTCCAGATCCTGCGGATCCGGATATGGATACGGAAATTTTAAATCCTGTAAATATGGACCGGATCTGGATCTTATAGGATCCTATCCAGATCCTATCCATTGCCATCCCTAGAGGTAGTACATCCGATGTATGTTCCTTTTTCTCATATATCAGTGACGCTAAAAAAAACTCCCCGAGTCGGAATGATCCTCTCTTTTTCTTTTTATGTGTTTTGCGGTTTTGATTTGTATATATGTTGGATTTGAAACGATGTAAATAGGTATAGTGACTGGGCAATAAACTGTTGTTTTCAGCCCGTTTTGACGGAAATTCCGTCTGTAAAGTCAACGAAATATTGATTTTCCTAACGATATTCCGTCAGATATAAAAGGCTTGTGACGGAAAATCAGTCAGTAAAGTCAATATTTCGTTGACTTTGCTGACGGAATTTCTGCTAGAATGATCAATTTTCAAATTTTATGGAACCACCTAAGATGCCATGTAAAGTGAATATTTCGTTTTTACTAATGGAATTTTCCGTCAAGACCATCAATTTTCAACTTTTTTTATGGAAGCACCTAAGATGCACGTGTCAGATTTCTGACGGAAATTCCATCATTAAAGAGAGGTCCTGGCGGGAAATTTGTTAGTAAAGTGCTTATAATGTAAGGTGGTTTAACTGTCAGTATTTCGTCAGTATTCCTAATTACTGACGGATTTCTGTCAGGATCGCGATTTAAGTGATGAATTGTAATGACACGTTTTCCTGACGGAAAAAGGCTGTTACTAGTTTTCCGCGTTTTCTTAGTAGTGATAGGGTGGAATGAAATTAGAATCCATTCCAACCAAACACCCCCTGAGTGGTATGAGGTTGGAACCCATTCTTTATACTTTGTGTTTGTTTCAAATTTAAGTGGTATGAATTTAAAACTCGGTTAATGTTGAAATATCTAAAACAAAATATTTTCAATAATAATTTTTGATGTTATAAAATCACGAAAATCATCTTTTACACAAATAAGTATATAAAAAACCGATTTGCATTATGCCATAATTTTTATTTCCTTGATCATAACGCATGCATCTTCAAAGACACAAAATTTTAGAAAAAGTTGGTTTTTTTTATTGAGATGAATTCTCTTGGTTTTTGATTAGCTCTTTCATGAGACATCTATGGACTGTCTCCGGTCTTTGGTGCTTTGTTACAGTAATCGATCTGCAACGCGTATGTCTCTTGGAAGAATGAGGGCAGCATTAGGATGAATAAAGTAGAATAAAGTATTGTAAGTTGTGAAATTTATAGGTGAGAGAAAATAATAAAGAATGAATGATGAATAAAGAATAGATAAAGTAATAAGAGTTGTTGATTTTTTAGGAGAGAGAAATTAATAAAAAATGAATGAAACTTATCAAAAAAGGAAAGAGGGAAAATAATTAAACTTGTGTGAAAAAGAAAAGAGGTAAGATAATAGGAAATTGGAGGGAGTAGTATTCGTGTAAAAAAACCAATGACCATGTTTTTGTGAAACATGTACTATAACTGTTAGGTTGTAGAAGGCATCATTCTTAGATTGAAATCTCTTGGTCTAACATATGGATGGCGATGCTGAGAAATTTTTTGTTGTCAGCATCGCCATCCATATGTTAGACAACGAGATTTCAATCTAAGAATTTCTCAGCACCGCCATCATTCTGTTAGGTTCACTTGATTTTTTGGGGAATTATGTTTAGCGGGTTCTTTGTTGTCTCGTTGAGCTCCGTCTGTACTTGGTAATATTTTAGGTCTGCCATGCTGCTGGCATGTAGGTAGTAACAATCTACGCTGATTGTGCAAAGCAAAATTAATTAACATTTTGTAGACTTGAACGCGTGCTTATTTGTTATCAATAGTTTTCATTTAAAATTGTTTTTTATATTTTCCCTTTTCGACTATGATCACCTATTGGCTGCCGTTGAGGATGATTCTGTTACTTGGAAATATAATGAACCCAAACAAATCATGTAAACTGCTTTATCTCCCTCGTGAAAGCTATGACTTTGCCATTTCACATTTAAATTTATCGTTTTAGTTACCCTTTTAGGGGGTGTTTGGTTCAAGCATTGTAGGTATAAGGTATGGGTTTGGAATGAGCTAAACCCATACCTTTTGTTTGGTTCACTGTTTTTGTAATTTGATACCCATACCTCAAACCCATGAGGTATGGGTTTCTCATACCCAAGGGAGGAGGTGGGTATGAGAATGATACCTTGGGTATCATATCAAAGATGAGTATTGGAAAAAAATTAGCATTAAAAAAAAATTATTTTTTCCTCACAAAACTAAATATATACATAATTATTTTTTTCCCGAATTCTTTCTTTTCCGTGAAAAATACAAACGATGATTTTTCTTGAACATTTTTAATAATATTTAAGAATAGAAATAATAAGATATTAAAAAAAATTAAAATATGTAAAAAAAAAAACTATATTTAAGTTTTTAACTAATTAATATATGAAAATTTAAAGGTGAAAAATACATAAGTAAATGGTACAATCAATAATATAGACATACAAAAAAAAAGTTCATTCCTCATTCCGGGGTTGAACCAAACACAAGGTATCAGGAATGGAGTTCCAAACCCATACCACCCTGGTTTGATTCCTGATTCCATACCGATACCTTCATGTGAACCAAACGCCCCCTTAATAATATTATATAGATAGGTAGATAGATAAAAACCCTTAGTAGGGGCCGACTTAAGAAGATAAATCCGATTATCCGAACATAAACATTACAAGTATAATACGCAACATTTCTTTATAATAATGACAGTACTACCTAACTATGTTGATTATCGCGATAAGTATTAGTGTGTCAAAATCAATAGTCAAATAAATACGAGTCCTTACGATTGAGCTTTCTTATCATTAAGCTGGTTTGCATCGAAATCGTTTTATTAACAATTTGTGATCGTTAAATTTCGATTTTATGAATTTGAACTCTTTCAATTGAAGATACGATGAACAAGGCCTAACATTGACAATACATATTTCAAGCAAATCCAAATTAGGGGCACAATAATCTTAACGTTATTGAACGAAAATTCAACAGTGAGAATCGACCACAAGACTAGTACACTAACACCAACTTGATCAAAATGACAATATTGTAAACCTCCGTACAGTAGGAACTAGAAGAATCATTTACTAGTCGTAGGACGTAGGCCCTGTTCTTTTGGACTTAAAGTCACTTAATTTAAGTTCACTTCAGATCCATTCGATTCGATTCGGATCGATCCTATAAGTTCGATTCGATTCGAGATCCTATAAGTTTAGTTCGGATTCTATAAGTTTCTGGTTGATTCGAGATCCTATAAGTTCAGATCCTATAAATTTAGTTTAGAAAAGTTATATACAAAGTATTATTTTTAAAACCGACGCAAAAACATTTGACATTATTAATTATTCGATACATATATACATTATTATTTTTAAACCAAAATTATAACTCTTCTCATTATTTTTTATCGTTATATAACCGTAGTATAATGTATGAACAAACCAATGTATATAAAGCGGAAAAATATTATTATTCCACCTTGTGTTTTAAACTATATTTTCTTATCAGTGTTCTCTCTTGGTTGTCCACTAATTTTTTGTAAAAATTTTGTTTAATCTCGATAAAATTTTGCGTTTATTTTTATAATAATAATAATAATAATAATAATAATAATAATAATAATAATAATAATAAGATGAATGTGTCATTGTGGTAATAATAAATGCACCTCAAGCAAGAGATCCTGGGTTCAAGCCTCATGAACAACATTTTTCTCGGTATCTCAGGATGCGGGAGCTCGGGTGGCCGCTTACATTTTTACTAGACTTAGTTTTGCTGTTGCTAAGGGTGTGGGAGCGCAACTTGTTTCTCGGCTCCCCACCAATTTCATGTAAACTTTTGTTTTTCATCTAATGAAAGCTGCGCGCATCCTTTTATAATAAAAAAAAAAAAAAAAAATAATAATAATAATAATAATAATAATAATAATAATAATAATAAAAATTGCGGTTTTATAAAAAAATAATAGTAATAAATAATAATAAAAATAACAACAAGAACAAGAACAATAATAATAATAATAATAATATTTAAGTTAAATTAATTTAAGTTAATTTAAATTCAGATCGTGTAAGTTCAGTTCAGATCTTATAAGTTAAGTTCAGATCTTATAAGTTCGATTCGATTCGATTCGAATCCTATAAGTTTAGTTCGATTCGATCCTATAAGTTCGATTCGAGATCCAATAAGTTCGATTCGATTCGATCCTATAAGTTCGATTCGATTCGATCGATCCGTTTCACCAAAAGAAAGGTCGTACTAGTTTTATACCCGTGTAAAAAATACACGGGTCGTAATAGCAGGCGCTATCATTAGATACACGAATAAATAATTGAGTGTGATTAAGTGTTCAATACCGTGATAATATAAATAGTTCATATTTGGAGATTCGAATATTTGATAAATATTAGATTTGAATATCAGATAATATACAACCTTATTTTATTAGACTTATATTAAAGATATTTGACATGTTAGACCGTTGAATGTATGTAAATAGCAAAATTTTATTTAAATTATGGCATTTTAACTTATGTTTTAACATAAGTAATTAAAATAGGATTAAAAGATAGGAATAAGAATTGGGTTGAGAAGAGAGGGTAATTAAGTATAATAGAGAACATGGGGGTCCCACATACAGAAACTTATCAGCCAATCAGAAGCCAAGAAAAAACTTAGCTTTTATACTATGTAGATGTTTTAAATACTACTAAATTGAAAGCCGTTCAACTCGACTTTATATTGATAATCAAATGTAAAGAATCATATAAAATCTTATTTGCATAGTTGCATGGTCATCAATTAAATGAGAGAAAAAAGGGTTGTACATCAGATGTACTACCTCGCACTTAATGAGTTTTTGTGTATTTTTTTTCCTGAGTTATGTAGAATTTATAAATTACATTTTAGTTTTATGACGTCAAAAATCAAATTTTTTTGAGCTTATATGTAATTTTTTTGAGTTATAATATAACTTTTTGAAATTAATATATAAGTAAATGAATTCAAAAACATTATAATAAAACTCAAATTTTTTAAATTAAAACTCAAAAACTTTATTTTAGTGTACTGTATAATTCACTTACTAAATAAATGAACCCAATGCATGTAATGTCCAACGACCTTAATCAAAGTCGACCACTCTAAAAAACAAGCAAGTCTCATTTCATGCGGATAAAATATTGATCATTTTACGATAAAATACGAACATTTCCAAATAAAAATTACTACCAGTTTATTATTAGAAAATGAGATATTTAGTTATAACTTTTTATTATTATATAGTTACTTTTTATTATAACATGGTGACATTATTTTTCTCATCTTAAGTTAATACGATCTGAAATGAGAATTTGCGCTCAAAAACAGACTAGCTAGTTTACTAAGTTTACTAATGGGAATGCTATTTATTGCAAATTGAAACTTACGCAAGAAAAGGGTCCATATATTGTACATTTTATGTGGAAAAAATAATGCACGACAAGTCTTAATAAGAGTAATTGACCCGTTAATTGTAAGTCTCCTCTCTTCTATAGGGTTGCTCAACACTTCAATTAAACCTCTATATAAAGGAGAACTTGAAGGACTTAAAATTATTACCACTAATATATTTCATAAATATTTTGTACGTCTGAATTTTGATATGGTTAGCCATTGTAGTGTTCCAATGCCGGTTTTCGTCACCATGGTGGTCATGGCATTGTCATTGTTCTGCCTACACTCGGCAGGTATAATACTTCCTCTGTTTCGGTTATTTGTTGTCCTTTTCCATTTTTGGGTGTCTCAGTCATTTGTGGTCCTTTCTATTTTAAGAATGAATTTGATGAGTAATTTGATCATTCACACTCAATTTATTCCATTTGTCACTTAGTAATTAACCCCCTCTCATTTCCTTGGTCTTTGTACCAAAACCAAAGGACAACAAATGACCGGGACGGAGGGAGTACTTTTCTCGACCTATGTTGAAGCCATATATTACAAAATACAGAGTTATTTCTTATGTGCTTGTAGGTTATACTTATTTATACTCGAAATATTATTTCTTATAAGTCTTTTACTCGTAATTTTCATTCGTCACATAACATTTTTATTTGTGTCATGAACTTTTTATAGGTGAACTACGTAAAATCTATAAAGAGTTCAAAACACGGAATAGTTTGAGAAATATGTTAAACAAAGATGAAATAATTTTTACGTACTTAATTGAATGATTATTATTATTATTGCATGCAGAAGCACAAATTGGAGTATGTTATGGAAGGAACGGCAACAACTTACCTTCAGAGCAACAGGTAGTGAACCTCTACAAATCGAAAGGTATCGGATTTATGCGATTGTACGATCCAGATCAATCGGCTCTTCAAGCATTACAAGGTTCAGGCATACAACTTCTCTTAGACGTCCCTAATGACCAACTCCAAAATATAGCTAATAATCCATCCCAAGCAAATCAATGGGTCCAAAACAACGTCGCGCCTTTCGCGTCTTCCATCCGCTATATCGCGGTAGGGAACGAAGTCCAAGACCCCAATAAACCATTCGTCCTACCCGCCATGCAAAATATCCAAAATGCAATTAACGCGGCCAATTTAGGAGGAAAAATTAAGGTCTCTACCGCGATAAATTCAGCATTTGTTGCAAACACGGTCCCACCCTCTAATAGCGTATTTGGTGACACGTCGTTCATGAGTCCTATAGTAAATTTTCAAAAGAGTAACGGGTCACCCTTGTTAGTTAACATATACCCTTATTTTTCGTACACTGGTGACGAAAAAGATATTCAATTAAACTACGCATTATTTACTGCCCCTGGGACCGTGGTAACTGATAATGGCAACGGGTTACAATACCAAAACTTGTTCGATGCACTAGTGGACTCAGTCTACGCGGCCTTAGCTAAGGCCGGTGGATCAAATATCCCGATTGTGGTGTCAGAGAGCGGGTGGCCTTCAGATAGTGGTGATAGCGCGACAGTGAGCAATGCCGGGACTTATTATAGGAATTTAATTAACCATGTTAAAAATGGGACGCCTCGGAAACCAGGACGACTTGAGACATACTTGTTTGCTATGTTTGATGAAAATCAGAAGCCTGGTGCAGCGACTGAGCAGCATTTCGGACTTTTCACTCCTAATCAGCAACCCAAGTACGGCCAACTCAACTTCGGCTCGTAGACTATAGCCAAATATAGAGACGGATAATTACTGTTTCATTTATTTCATTTTCATACGTTTTTTCAAAATCTGTGAGGGAGATTTTGGAATAACTTTATAATAATGGAAGGAATAAATAGAATACAGATGTCATACATAATACATTAATACACAAAATGTACTCACTTAAAAATAAACCGGACTTGTTTAAGTTTCGTGTATAAAAAATCCTACGAATATCTATATTATTGGATATTCTTCTTTCTTGAGTTCTTTAATGAAAATTTAAATTTTTATTTGGTACCTTCATACGGAGTATAAAATTGTTGTATGCAATCTGATTTGAAAGCAGCCTATATATCAAGAGGGTTAAATAGCATTTTATTATCCTATAGAGATTTTCGCATTTCAGAGCTAACACTGCAAATTGTTGGGTATAAAATCGATCTTGGGACTATAACTATGAGCTGAAACTTTTAGTTGAAATGACTACTTGACATGGTATCAGAGTTAGTGTGATCAAAATACATATTCATTAATATTTATCCAT
This sequence comes from Silene latifolia, assembly GCF_048544455.1. Lineage (NCBI taxonomy): Eukaryota > Viridiplantae > Streptophyta > Magnoliopsida > Caryophyllales > Caryophyllaceae > Silene > Silene latifolia. The sequence continues at coordinate 338,556,219 of NC_133537.1, read as the reverse complement.
AAATTATTGATGATTAATAATCATGTTAGATTATGAGAAGAGAGATAACTGAATGACGTGTCTAGTATTAATAAACTGGTTACAATATATAGGAGACTTATGTTAGAGAATACTCCAAGAATATTACTAATAATATCCTACCTATAATATAATATCCTAATAATAATATCTCATAATATATTCTCTAATAAATCATTAAGCTGGTTTGCATCGAAATTGTTTTATTAACAATTTGTGATCATTCAATATCGATTTCATGAGTATGAACTCTCTCAGTCGAAGATATATGATGAAGAAGGCCTAACATTGACAATTACATGTTTCAAGCAAATCCAAATTAGGGGTACAATTATTCTTAACGTTATTGAATGAAAATTCAACACTGAGAAATGACCACAAGACTAGTAGTCACTAGTCTAGTACACTAGTGATTACCTAAGAGTAAACCACACTAAAAGGACTCAAACTATTCTTTTATATTGCTTTAAGGACCTTAACTATTATTGTGTATCTTTAATAGAGGTGGCAATCGGGTCAGTCGGGTCGGGTTTGGGTCGGGTCACGTCGGGTCGGGTCATATCGGGTTCGGGTTATATCGGGTCAGCATACCCTTTCGGGTCGAGTCGGGTCGGGTTCGGGTCGTTATCGGGTCGGGTCATTTCGGGTCAAATGATGTATCGGGTCGGGTCGGGTTTGGGTCGGGTCATTATCGGGTCCGGTAACTTAATCGCATTACTATAATTTTTTACCATTAAATTTAGTTTTTAACCTATTATTTGGTTTAATTAATCCATTATCAAGTCAAACATATCAATCTAAACACAAAATCACTTTCATTTTGATCAAAATTAAACTTAATAATTGTCGGGTCATCAATTTAATCGGGTCAGTATCGGGTCGGGTCAATATCGGGTCGGGTCTGGGTCGGGTTCGGGTCACTGATAATCGGGTCGTGTCGGGTTATGGGTCGTCATCGGGTCGGGTCGGGTCGGTTTCGGGTCACAATATTTTCGGGTTCGGGTCGGGTCGGGTTTGCTCGGGTTCGGGTCGGGTCAATCGGGTCGGGTCAGACTTGCCAGCTCTAATCTTTAAGGACCTCATCACGTGCTTTGGACCAAACTGTCCTTATCTTTATTTATACATCATAGATATTTTCTTAAACATGAGAAAGACGTAAAAAAAAAAAAAAAATTCAAGTCAGAGTTCTAATATCTTTCGCGAGTTACTATACATCATCGTACCAAATAATGTTATCTTCATCTATAAGTTTTTCTAAATTTTTTTTGGAAATGTTGAAAAATCTTTTGCAAGTTGTTGCATGTATACTTTCATTAATTTTTTTCTTTAAAATTTCAGATTTTTATAAAAATCTTATTTTAATTTGTTTTCGTCAAAATCAAGCTCATTATTAATATTTATTGGCGGGCATTGTAACTAAAATTTAGTATTCGTTGGTTACGTTAACCATTATGAAACATAGTATCGATCAATATTGAGATGTTCTGATTATAATTAATAAAATATTTATCTTTTATATTGCCTTTCATTTATTATTTCTTCGCAATTTCTTTCAGAGGGTCTCCAAGATGGGACTATGTCCTTAAAATTCGACTTGTACATATAACTTGTCTTTATTGAAAAACTACTTAGAATTGTATTTTCATGATAAATGTAATTATTTAGTTTTATTAATTTATTAATAATTTTAGTTTTGTTTATTCATGATTAAAGTTGTTAACTACAACACTAAAAAAAATTGGGAAGAAAAAATGAGAGGGAATAATAAACACGAGGGTGTTTTGGTCAAATATATGTAGTGAGGTCCTTAAAGCTACCTATCAATAGTTTAGGTCCTTAAAGCCATATTTGATGATAGTTTGGGTCCTTGTTGTGGACTTTACTCGATTACCTAACTAACACACAACTTGGGAAAAATGACAACATTGTAGACTTCCGTACTCTAGGAATTAGAAGAATCATCGTCATAAGTTGAAGACGAGATAAAATGTAATCATTTTTAAATAAAAAGTTAATAGAATAGTTTTCTAAGCTATGACAGTTTGTTATTAAAATGGTCACATATATTTTGTCGTTAAAATGACGACATTTAGCCCGTCTTTAGTTTATAACAAAAAGTGTCATTCTATAATGAGAATTGGTGATTAATTTGTGTAAATTTGTTGGGAAATTAGTGCCAATCTCCCACGCGCAACGGAAGCAACCAAGTTGACAAGTAAACCGTAAAAGTAAATAAATGTAAGCAATAATAAGATGAGACGGTATTTAGGGTAAAGCCCAGGGCAAAACCTTCCAAACCGGAAGTAAAACCCACTAGCCAAATCGACTAGAATCCACTATAATAATATAGTACCAGTACAACGTAACCGTCCCGAATTAATACCAATTCGAAACCCACAATAATATAAGATAACAACATCTAGCTCTCCAGTAATATTAGTCAATGCCACTAATATCACCCCTAAAGTAACCTCCTAAATTATTGTATAAAAACACTCGTTATACTGCCTCTCACCCCTCAAACCCGACTTGCTATTTTCTACCAAGCTAAGTCACCTTGTTTGATATTTGTTGTGAGATACATTTTTCCAAAGGAATTGCATCCTTTATATAGCTTGTGAAATGACGTTATAATTTAACATCATAATTCACCTCACACGTTATTCCCAAATGAATTGAAAACAATTCATAAGTTTGTGCACATTCTTACGCAAATGAATTCATATTCATTTAACTCTAACATGTTACATGTGCATTGTAACATTTAGCATTAAACTTAATTTTGTAATTTGTGTTGGATTAATTTACCCAACAAAATTGAAAGACATTCAGCTCAATTTAATACATATGATCAAACGTAAAAAATCAGATAATCATCACTACTACAAATACAGGCAACCACAACGGCCCTTTAACAACGCTTATTCACGAAAATCATCAAAACACGTTGTAGAATTGATTCCGCGAATTTTACCAAACTTAATTAATTACAACGGTTCTGTGTTGTTAACCGTTGTTATTGGTTTTAACAACGGGTCATACTTAAACAACCGTTGTTAATGAAAAAACTAATAACAACGGTTAAATTTTAACCGTTGTTAATGGTTTGGCGCCAAATTAGTGAAAAGTAATCACAACGGTTATATTAGAACCCGTTTTTAATACTTTTTAACAACGGTTGTAGACTCAATAACCGTTGTTATTAATATTATGAAAATCTTAAGAACGACATATTGCTTTATTCTGCTATACGCTACAAAACACAAACACAAGCTAATACTGCTACTATATCATCCTCCATTCCTCCCCGATCGTCTCTCTCCTTCTTCATCTCCGTCATTGTTGTCACGTCTTCTCTCCCTCATCGTGTTTATCAATCCGGTATATATATGTTTCTTAGCAACGCTTATAGATATAGGATTTTTTGGGTTATTATCTAATTTGTTGATAATTTAGCTTAATTGCTTTCCTGAATTTCGTTTATTTGTTTGCCTATTATTGTATTTTCTGAATTAGTTGCCTATTATTACGAATGTAGAATAATGACTCGAACTTGGGTGATTGATGCAAATATGAGTGACCGCACCTACAAGGATGGGTTAGCTGAATTTTATGAATTCGTTTCGAACAATTTGAAAGGTTCTTCTAGTATTGCATGTCCTTGTGAAAGATGTGGTTATTTTAGCTATATGGCTTTTCCGGGCGTTAAAATACACCTAGAAAAGTGGAGATTTAGTCGATCCTATACACTTTGGATTTTTCATGGGGAATCATTAGAGGAAGAGAATAACTCTGAAGAAGATGATGTTGAGGTACACGAAAGGCTAACTGGTGATCCTGAGTTTGCCGAGTTTTTTGAGTTGGAAGAGTTGGAAGTAGAGAAGTTGAATGTTGGGTCTATAGATAATGAAGAGAATGATGATGAGTCCATTGCTTTTGAAGATGTAGGTGATGACACTAGTAATTGGGATGACCTTAACAACATGTATGAGAAGTTGTGTGAGTCCTAAGCACCTCTCGTATCCTGGTTGTAAGTTCACAAAAATGTCGGTTGTGGTGAAGTTGTATAATATCAAGGGGGCAAATGGGGTGAGTGACACGTGTTTCACTAGTTTTTTAGCCTTGATAAAGGAGTTGCTTTCTGATGGTAATGTTCTACCCGTTAAGACATATGAGGCGAAAAAACTAATAAGAGGAGTGGGTATGAAATATGAGAAAATACATGCATGTCCAAATGATTGCATATTGTATCGGAAATTATATCAAAACTTAACCAATTGCCCTAAATGTTTGGAGTGGCGTTATAAGGATAAGGAAGGGATCCCGGCTAAGGTGTTGTGGTATTTTCCATTGATACCAAGAGTCATAAGGATTTATGCGAATCCCGATGATGCAAAAATGTTAACTTGGCATGAAACAGGGAAGAATAAATGATGGAAAGCTAAGACACCCTAGATGGTAAGCAATGGAAATCGTTCGACGATAAGTATCCCGAGTTCGGCAATGAACCTAGAAACTTACGTCTAGCGCTGTCCATGATGGAATGAACCCACACGGAAACATGAGTAGCCAACATAGTACTTGGCCGTAGTGTTGGCTATTTATAACTTACCTCCATATGTGTGCATGAAAAGAAAGTATTTGATGTTGTCGTTGTTAATTTCCGGCCCTAAACAACCTGGAAATGATATAGATGTATATTTGGAACCTCTTCAAGATGATTTGCGATTGTTGTGGGATAGTGGGATAGAAGTATTTGATGCATATAAGAACGAAACTTTCAATTTGAGAGCGATGTTATTGTGTACAATAACTGACTATCCGGCTTATGGCGACCTTTCTGGGCACACAGTTCATGGGAAAGAGGCTTGTCCATTGTGTGGGGAGGATATCGAGTCTGAATACTTGAAGTCTTCTCATAAGTATGTGTATATGGGAAATAGGAGGTTCTTGTCTCATGACCATTGTTATCGCAAGATGCAGAAAGCATTCAATGGAAGACAAGAACTTCGTCAACCTCCTAGAATTTTGAGTGGGCATGAAGTTTATCAGAAAGTAAAGCATATTAAGATAGATTATGGGAAGAAGAGCGGCTCTAAATTGTCTACTCGTGGGTATAAGAAAAGATCCATATTTTTTGATAAACTTCCATATTGGCCGACTGGAGGTCGAGCATTGCCTCGATTTCATGCACATTGAGAAAAATGTCTGTGATAATATTATCAATACCCTTCTGAATGTTCCTGGTAAAACAAAGGATAACGCCGCAGTTAGGGAAGATATGAAAATGATGGGTATTAGGCTAGAGTTGGCACCACAGAAGAGAGGTAATCGTACATTTTTACCGCCAGCAGCTTTTACCCTTTCACGGAATGAGAGAAAAGAGTTCTGTGCATGCTTGAATGGAATTAAAGTGCCACATGGTTATTCGTCGAACATCAAAAGCCTAGTGTCGATGCAAGACCTAAAACTCACCGGGTTAAAGTCACATGATTGTCACACTTTGATGCAACAATTACTACCTGTGGCTATTCGTTCCATTTTACCTGAAAAGGTAAGATATGCTATAACTAGATTCTTTCTCTTCTTCCAGTCCATATGCGAGAAAGTCATCGATCCCGATGACGCGGATTCATTGCAGGACCTCGTTGTAACCTCTCTTTGTCAGTTGGAAATGTATTTTCCACCCTCTTTCTTCACTATCATGATTCATCTGACCATTCACTTGGTTAGGGAGATTTTGTACCTTGGGCCCGTGTACTTGAGATACCAGTATCCTTTCGAAAGATTGATGAAAGTCTACAAAGACTATACATCTAATCGGTATCGTCCGGAAGGTTGTATTGCTGAACGCGCTATTTTAGACGAAGCTCTTTCATATTGTTACGCTCATCTCTCCCCTGAGGAGTTGATTGGCGTTCCTAAGAATCGTCATAGTGACTGGATGACCGGAAAAGGTATTAGGGGCCGGGTTGAAAAAATTGTGACACGTGAAATGTTGCATTTAGCACACATGTATGTGCTAAACAACGAAGATGAGGTGCAACCTTATATTCAACAACACAAAGATGAGCTCAAATACGATCACCAAAACAAGACCGAGAAGTGGATTGCGAACGAGCATACGAAGACGTTTCCGTGTGGTTTAGGAATATTGTCTTACGATTATCTTGATCAAACTGGTGATGACATCTCTCCTAGGTTACTACATCTTGCTTTAGGTCCACAAGCCAGGGTCACCTTTTACAACAGTTTTGTCATTAATGGATATACTTTTTACACCCGCGAGCAAGATGAGGTGAGCACAATGCAAAATAGTGGTGTGAGTTCTGAATTTGAGGCAATGCACTTTGCTACTTCAAAAGATAAAAAGCCTATTTGGGGAAAATGCCTTTATTATGGTGTTATTCAAGAAATATTGGTACTAGATTACATTGATTTCACAATGCCTTTGTTTCGATGTAACTGGGTTGATAACAACATCCATTGTGTCCGAAAGGATAAGATGGGATTTACGTTGGTCAATCTGGGTAAGGTTGGCAATAATAAGGATGATCCTTTCATAATGGCATCCCAAGCTAAACAAGTGTTCTATGTCACCGATCCTATGGATAAGAAGTGGTCTGTTGTACTGTCTATAAGGAAAAGAAGGAGTAGTCCATCCGATAATGGTGATGATGATCAAGATGTCGTTTTTGAGGGAATGGATCAGTCTACCACTGTATCTTATTTCGACGATGTTGACACTGATCATGAGGACATTGAAAGCATCTATATGCGTGATGACCATGGTGAAGGTATTTGGGTTAACGAAGAAACTATGACATGCAAGAAACGTCCCCGATCCTGAGATAGTTCATCAGGACACAGTATGCATGCATGCTGGTGTTGTCTTATTTTCTTGATCTTATTATTAGATGTGGATGCTGGTGTTGAAACGGTTCTTCTTTGAGCACCCGTTGTCAATAGTTTGTCCGAATAAAAAAACTAATATAGAAACCCATACAGCATGCCATACACAAACACACACAACATTATTAGTTCAACCGTTGGTATCCTGTGTTAATTCTTCTCTCTTCCTCGCTTTTTACATTCTCGTCGCCGGCCGTCGCCCAGTTTCCGAAACCCTTATTCCGTTGCCTTCCCTTATCATCCTGCTCGTTCTCTTTATCATCATCATCAACAGGTATGTTCACTTTAATTTTGTGTTTCGTCATTAGGGTTTTAAGACGATCAACTTGTTTCTTTTTCATGCATCTGTTTGTTTTTCGTCTTCTTTGTTATCTTTATCATCCCGCATCATCTACTTTACTCCTCTTATTAGGGTTTAGGATTTTAGAAGCTCAATCTGTTGTTTTAAATTTTCATTCCAATTAGGGTTTAGGGTTTTAGATAATACTCTGCATGTACGTTGTTAAGTTGTTCATTTCCAGCTATATCATTCATATTTGGGTTTTAGGATTATCATGGGTGAAAAACGTAAAATAAGTCAAAAGAATAATGAGCCTGGTGATAATAAGCCTGGTGAGAGGGGTGCTACGAAGTGCAAGAAAGTCCTTGCAGCTATAGCCGCTAAACAGTAGTTCCCAAATAACATGGAGTGAGATGGGTTTCCCTCTTTGGTCCAAATGCGGGTCTTTTCTTGATTGGATTGGTGCTTGCACAAGACAGTTTGTGCCTATCCATTTAGATGATGTTAGAACTTTGAATCCAAAATTGGCGGAGTTATACTTGGCTCGTGTAAAGGAAGGCTTTATTATACCCGATAAAAGCCATGATGAGTATTTAATGCATAAGGCAGCGGATGTCCACAGGCAGTGGAGGTGTGGCGTTGCTAGGGATTGGTTGTATGTGGACAAGGCAACGGGGGAGATGCGTAAGAGCCCACCGGAAAACAAGTGTCCCACCATCAAGTAGGAAGAATGGGATCTTTTCAAAAAGATGAGAACTACTGAGAAGTTTCAGGTTAAATATCCTCGCCTTTTAACGATTTACATATCATTTTTTTAATTAATGAGTCCTTTATATAATCTTTTTATTATCTCATCTACTTGCGCTTTTATATAATTATTTGAAGGCCGTTAGTAGAAGAAATCGTGCTAACATTTCATGCAAGAAGGGGAAATTCTATGGTTCTCGAGGCGGTTACAGAAAGATAGAAGATGACCTCGTAAGTAGCATGCATTATTCCCCTGTGAAACTTTATTTTTTTAATCACACTTGGACTTGCATTGATACACATTTACGTGTATAAATGTTACCATGTTAATGTGTAGGTGGCAAAGGGAGTGAAAGAGGTGGATCGGCATGTAACTTATAAAGCAGGGCACACGCCTAAAGGATCCCGGTCGCGCGTGACAAATATGATGAGGAAGTTTTGGCCAACATAGTAATCATTATTTTATTAAGACGAGTTCATTACTAACTTTATTATTTTAGTCACAAATATAATTTGAAGTTTATTTAATATATTATAGGACAACGTAGTGAAAGAGGTAGAAGAAGGGAAATTCACTCCAAGTGGTCGTAATGACGTTCTTGCTAGAGCGATCGGCCGACCCGAACATCCGGGTCGTTTGAGGGGCGTCCCGTTACGGGTTGGAGTAACGAAATATTATGGGAAAACTGCCCGAGATAAAGAAGAAAAGGAAGACTAAGTCTCGAGAACGCGACATGGTAACATTTATTCTATTATTTTCATTTAAGTTCAATTCACATGTTATTGTTGGGATAAAAATTGCGACACATTACATTCTTGGCAAGCGACTTGATTAATGGCATCCGTACTACTAAAGCCGAATCTTTGGAGGTAAGCTTTCCGAAGAAGAAGTGAAGATGATGGAGGATGTCATTTCTAAAGGGGGTAATAATAAGGTACAACAGATTGGTCAAGAGGCCGCTACTACCTTGGCAATACATGAGAAGGAAGTATCGGTCAACGAGATTCGAAAGATCGGTACCTAATAATGCTTCAAGTTGTAACAATCAAGCCAATCAGTACCTAATACTTCCTTATTTTTCTTTTCTTTTTTTTGGGTAAGATCTGGGGGTGTGTTCCCTGCCAACTCTAATGCTATAACTTCTGACATCGTGCCATTGGTTAATTTTATTAGGTAAATAATGGGTCCGAAAAGGAGATGCAACTTGAGAAGACGGTGATGGAAAACAAAGATACATCCCCTTCAAGTCGGTTCCTGTTTTCATAAGGTATGCATGAAGTGTTTAATTAGTTAAATTTATATGAATGTTGAAGTTTGTGCAAAAATCGGCCTGAGACAGAAAGCGTTTTTGCAAAATCTTTTGAATTTTGAAGCGTTTTTGCAAAGATATAATAATGTATGTGTATATTCTTCAGGCCGTAAACAAGAGGCCGTTATTCTTGCTTGACCCTAATAGAATCAAAAAGCCACATGTGCGTGTTTATGGTGGGTCTCGTAGAAAACAAATCTGCAGCGGCGAAATCGTAGTTGTTCATGGCGAAAAACTTTTGCCGAATCATAGAATAGTAGAGATAACTACGTCTTTCCGGACCATGAAAACTTTCAACCGCTGTCCCGATTCGTGACGACATTACCATTCCGGGAGATGCGCTTGGAAGTTTCATCCAATGGCCTGAAACTCACATCTACTTGGCGAAGATATCTCCACCGCCTCGGCGACGGAAAGCGATTGGGGTTAGAAGAAATACCTTTATATATATGTTACATTTTTAATTGTTGAATGTTTTTATATGTTAAATTTATATGTTATTTTTTTTTGTAGGGAACAAAAAAGCCGGCTTTGGCGGATAAGCCTAAGTCCAGAGACATGCCAACGACCTCGTCGAGACAACAACTTGATGAGGTATTTAATTAACTTCTCCATTTTTTAAAAACCTCGCTCCCTTTATTTATATTTTGTCTGTTTATAAAAAGCATGGTAATTTTTGTGTAGGGACAAAAAGACCGATAAGCCTAAGTCCCCGGTCTTACTCGCTACTACTACCTCATCATTGAAAGAGCAGGTTGACGAGGTATTTAATTAAGTACGCTTTTATTTTTATTACTCCAACTGCTAGGATATGTTACCTTTGGATTTTTTTATTATTTTAATTATCTACTACATGTGTAGGCTGGTGGTAGTAGCACAAAATCAAAGACTCATTCTTTCCCGGACCTGAAAGTAGTTAGGAGTTTAAACTCCACACAATATAAAGGGAAGGATTACATGCAAAAAGTAAGAACGGTGACGATGAAGAAACTTCATGAGGAGGCTGCCCATCGCATAGCCAACGAGCAATTGATAGCTATTCCGCTCGAGGAGGATATTCTAGGGGCTGAGCGCCAAGCACATCTATCATGGGATCTGCTAGCCGTATGGGCTGGCCTAGACCAAATTGATATAGCACACATATTTGTTTGGATGAAGTAAGTTTCTTAATAAATAATTTCATAGTCTAATATTCTGACTACTAGATAGTGTTTTAAATACCGGAATTAATACCGTAATAATGTAGGATATTGAAATTGAGAGTGATCCCCGAGAAGAATATTCCATCTGATCAATACGGATTCCTGTGCCCCTATGTTTTATCTTTATTTATTGCGGATTTCTCGTTCGATCAACGGGTAGATTATATTGCTCAGCAATTGGCGACAACCAAGAAGCTGATTTTTGGCGCTTATAATGAAAAAGGGTAATAAACAAATTAATATTACGTTTCCCCCTACAATTGCATTTTCATAACTAATATATGTACTTGTTAATAATGATGATGTCTCTTGATGTAGGGCTCATTGGGTGCTAGCGACATCATGCCGACAAAGAATAAAGTTTTCTGGTTGGACTCTTTACATCATCAACCAAGCGAGACTTTTAAGCGCTTGATTAATATGTAAGTTTATAATACTGATTTATTTATAATAACATTAAGTTTCAATTTTTATTTATAGAAAAAAGCTCATTTTTGCCCCTAAAAAAATGAGTTTACGCCTACTTTTTTTTTTAAAAAAAAGGCCTTTGAGAAGAAAAGAGCAAACGAGCGGATCAACCCACGAAAGATTCGATGTTGGCCCCGATTTTATTACGATAACGAGGGTACGTGCTCAAATACACTAACATTAAGTGCAAAATCTGTGTTTAATACTAATACAATACCTAAAGTTCAAGATTCGATGTGAGCCTTCTCTCGTCTGCTTGTTTTTATGTAATAATAGGTCCTCTTGACCGGATAACATACAATGTGGATACTACGCTTGTCGGTTCATGTTGGAGATTATTAGGCGAAGATATATCATTATTCCTCCAAAGGTTAGTAATTTAATAATGTGTTTATTACTTTTTTTAAATTAGAGCTAATGTTGTCTTGCTTGCTGCTATATATACCATGATGTTGCTATGTTGTCTTGCTTGCTATATATACCATAATGTCTTCTCTTTGTTTTCCGCATGTATGCAATCAACCCGTCGAAGTTGAGCGACTCAAATATAGATATAGACGAGGTAAGAGACATGTGGGGCAACTACGTCTTAGAATATATTAGAAATGCATGATACTCAGAGTTTAGATCAACTTATTAGTAAATTTTTTGTTGAAGTTAGGGAATGATTAGTTCATGTAAATTCAACTCCTTGTAAGTATATATATATATGATGCAAATTTCTTGTTGTGGTTGAATTGAATCTATTGAGTTCGATGGACCCAAATTTGTGATTTATCTTTGGTCTTTGGTATATGGTGTCTTTGACACATATGCAGGTTTTTAAATGGCATGAAACCAATTTATTTTTTCAAAACATTAGGCGTTTGTAATCAAAACGGTTACTAAAAAAAAACCGTTGTGAATACCTTTCACAACGGTTAATAAAAATAACACCGTTGTGAATGACATTCACAAATACCCGCGCATAATATTCAACAACAGGTTTTAATCAAAGAACCGTTGTTAAAAGTCTTCACAATTTTGGAGGTAAAATTACAACAACGGGTATTAAACAAAGAACCGTTGTTACTAAAAATTTCAACAACGGGTATGTACCATAAACCCGTTGTCAAAAGACTTCACAATTTTGGAGGGAAAGTTACAACAACGGTTATACATACGACAACCGTTGTTATATTATTCCCTCCAAAATTTTGAAACACTTTCCACAACGGAGAACACCCAACAACAACGGCTTTTAACCGTGGTGAATACTTTATACAACGGTTTCATTAAATAAGCAAACCGTTGTAAATACCTTCTACAACGGCCGCTTTAACAACGTCCGCTTTTTGATTTTACAACGGTTTTTACCCGTTGTTATAGGCTGTATCTGTAGTAGTGCATGCTTGCAACAATTAATTACCAATTACCTTGCATGATCAAACCTATCCGTCTAAAACCCGTTTTGCTATATAAATAGATGGTCATGCTTACAAGAATTGATGAACTCAATGCATGTAATGAACTCAATAACCTTAATCAAAGTCGTCCACTCTCAAAAACCAGCAAGTGTCATTTCAGACGGTGGTATCCATCTTAAATTATTAAGACGGATATAATATGGCTATCTTACGATAAAAATGTCAACATTTTTTGATAAAAAGTTATCATCGATTTATTGTTAGAAAATGACAATTTTTATTAAATGGCAACTTTTTTCTCGTCATAAGAAATAAGTTAATACCGTCTGAAATTTGAATTTGCGCGTAAAATCAGACTAGTCTCCTAATGAGAGTGCTGCTTATTGCAAATTGAAATTAATGCAACAAAAGGCCGACTAATTAAAGATACAAAGTATCGTTTCATTATGAATAAATTACAACAATAATCAACTTAGTAAAATGTAGTGAGAGAGAGAGAGTGAACCCACAAAAAATCCACAAAAATTAACCCACTTTATAATCAGTCTTATCCTCTTTTCTGATGGCACCAAAGATTTCAACCCACCGACCACCTGAGCCACCACCCCATCTTCCACCTCTCTCCCGTGGCCCCATCCCTAGCACTCCAACCACCTCGAGTCAACACAAGCTTGCACACAACAGTTACTCCCTTACCCAATCAACCACCCCATCCCCGCCTCCACCAACTTCCTTCACCCCAAAAACCTCCCCTCACCTCACCGCCGCCACCTATCGCTCCGCCCTCACCAGTTCTATCCTTGACCCAGAAACCTCTGACCATCAAAAGAATGCCACCCCCTCATCTAACACCATCCCCCCACCTTTTTCCCCAATTTCGACTGAACCGAGAGTCATCCTCCCACCGGCGGTCCAAAATTCGATCAAGTTAACCTGGGAAAATACTCTCATCATTAAACTCACCGGTAAATCTATTGATTCCGCTCACCTTGCGCCTTCCCTCCGCTCCCTCTGGAAATGCCGCGACCCGGTTCAATTGATCGGGTTGGGAAGGGGCTTTTACTCCTGTAAAATCAAGCACGCCTCTGATTTTCTTAATATCAACAATAATGGACCGTGGTTCATTTTGGGACACTATCTACACATCCAAGCTTGGTGCCCGAATTTCCAACCATCTACTGCTACTATCAACTTCGTTCCGACATGGTTGATCTTACCTGAACTACCGATTGAATATCACTGACCCGACATTCTCCGGGCTATTGGTAACTCCCTCGGCCGGTTTATCAAGCTTGATTCCAATGGATTAACCAACAATAATGCTAGGTTTGCACGGATTTCTGTTCACCTCGATCAATCAAAGCCACCACCGTGCAGTGTTTGGATTGGCTCCTTTCGTCAGGAGGTCAGGTTAGCTGATAAACAAGTGTTTTGTTTTAAATGACAAAGTAGATGCAGCGGGTCGTGTATGGTCAATATCCCTACTCCGGCGGCACAAAGTTCTATGCATAGCCATGTTGCTTCCTTTGAGTCTGAAAAAAGTAATCAGTCACATGATACCTCTGTTTATCCAAAAGATTTGAATTGGTCCATTATCCCATTTAAGGATAAATGCATATTCCCCCTTTTTACTCCAAAATCCAAAATCCCCCCTTTTCTGGCTTCCACTTCCCCTAATACTGACCCCTTCCCTCTGACCACAAAAACTTCCCTCCCCTGCCCTCTCTCTTCTGTCAAATTTCAGATTCTTTTCGAACCCCTTTCCCATAACCTGTATCAACCACTTTTCCCATTACCCACCTTTAACATAAAATCTCTCATCCCCCTCATCAAAAAAGCTAACAAAAAGGAAAATTACTCCCCCCAAAATTAGACTACCACCCATGACTTCAACCAACCTCATCCTCCTTCGGTGCCTGTTCCCCTCCTCTTACCGCCCACCCCAACTCCTCTTCCACCCAGACCACAACGATCAGCTTTTTCCCTCTCCCCTGACCGTACTCCTCCTCCACCCAGAGGCTCCTCTAAAGGCCTCCTCCCAACCCCCACCACTCACCAACCCGGAGGTCCCAATCAACCAAACAACTTTCATTCTCGAACCTCGCCTCGTCTCTCTTCAGGCACACGCTCCAATTCTAAGAATCATCCTCGCCAACCCTTATTCCCCCCCTCACCATTGCCTCAACCTGAGCCTGCTAACCACCCGGCTACCTTCCCGATTCATAGCACCAGCTCACCTCCCCGACCTCGCGGACCTCAAAATCCTGCCACCTATCCTCCGGTGCTTTCTCCTGTGGTACGTCCAATTCTTGGGCCACCCGCCCTCTGCTCCAGTCGTCCCACCGTCTCTGGAGTTTCTAATGGACCCCACTCCCATCTTGCCTCGATTGAGGACGGTCTTGTTGTTGACCTCTGTGGAGAGGCAGTTTGTGGTGACCAGTCACTCCAACACTGTTCAAGCTTTCAGGACCTCGGTCACTCTGGAAAACCTGACCATCTGGCTCAGCTGGTCTGCTCTGGACTGGGACCAACGGGAAACTCTTCTCTCCCTACTAGGCTCGGAAGCCGCCGTACCCCACGGCCCACCGACCAAAAACCACGGCGTAGTGGAGGGCGAAAAAAGTCCAAGCCGTCTGAATGATTCAATGTTTCCCAGCTCTCTCCCTGACAATATGAATATTCTATTTCGGAATTGTCGTGGCATTGCCAGGCCGTCTTTTACTACCCACCTCTCGTACCTCATTAACGCCCACAAGCCTCACATTGTTATCCTTTCTGAAACCCGCACCAATTCTCCCAATTCGGTGACCATTGTGCGCAAGCTTCCCTTTGACTCGTGGGAAATTCTTGATCCTGTCGGCTTCACTGGTGGGATTATCATTCTTTGGAATGCTAGGGATGTTGCCATTTCTCTTGTGGACAAAGGCTCTCAGATGATTAACGTGGTGGCTCAGGTAACTCACGACAACTTTGTTTTTCTTTTATCTGCCGTTTACGCTAGCCCTAGATTTAAGCACCGTGTTAACCTGTGGACTGCCCTGAATGCCCTTTCCTGGAACCTCTCCCACCCTTGGGTTTGCATTGGCGACTTTAATGAGGTCACTGACCCGTGCGAAAAATTTGGTGGTAATGGTATTAAGTGGAATCGTGTTAATTTATATAAAACATCTATGGACTCCTGTAACCTCTTTGACCTAGGTTTTTCTAGCCCTAAGTTCACCTGGACTAACAAAAGACGGCTTAACCCTATCCTTGAGAGACTTGACCATGTGTGGGTTAATCAGACCTGGCTTGACCACTTCCCCAATTCCCACAATGTCCACCTCACCCGCCTTTCCTCCGACCATTGTCCCATCCTCCTGTGTCCTACCCTCCCTAATCGTGCTCAGGCTAGGGCTTTCAAATTTGAGTCTTTTTGGGTGTCTGACCCCAGCTTCCTTCCCCTTGTCGAGTCCTCCTGGTCTTCTTCTTCTGGTGATATCCCAAGCAAACTCCTGTCCCTTAGTCTTACCCTCTCCACTTGGGCTAGGAATACCTTTGGCAGCATTCAAAGAAATAAAAATACCCTCAGATCAATGCCCGAATTCGTGGGGTCCAGCGTGATCTTTGCCACGCCCCAAACTCTGACTACCTCAACCAACTTCACGACTCCCTCACCCAGGACCTCAATCGGGTTCTTGACACTGAAAACTCGTACTGGCAAGACAGAGCCCGTATTAACTGGCTCATTGATGGTGACAGAAACACTGCCTTCTTCCAAAAGTCGGTTACTCTTCGTCGTAGCTTTAACCGTATCATTTCCTTAGTTGATGAGGTCGGCCATACTATCTCTGGCCATGATAGCCTTGTGGCTCACATCACTGGTTTCTTCACCACCCTTTACACCACTGATAAAACTTTCACCACCTGGGTCATCCACACCTCTCCCTCACCCATCACTGTCCACACTGTTCCTTCTGAGGATGAAATACGCCTCGCCCTTTTCACTCTTGGATCCAAAAAGGCCCCTGGGCCTGATGGTTTTCATGCTGGTTTTTACAAGAACTGCTGGCATATTGTCAAAATTGATCTCATCCCCTTCATCCAACGTGTCTTCCTCACTAAACGTGTCCCCGAGTGCATCAATAAAACGGCCATTTCTCTTATTCCTAAGATTCCCTCACCCCAAACTATTAAGAACTTCCGATCCATTAGCCTCTGTAATACCTCCTACATAATCATCACCAAAATCATTGTTAACCGTCTCAAATCTCTCATGCACAAAATTATCTCCCCCAACCAAGGTAGTTCTATTCCCGGCCGAGGTACCGACACTAACTTCATCATCGCTTCTGAAATTCTCCACTCTATGCACATTTCTAAATGCAAACTTGGTTGGTTTGCCCTCAAGCTTGACCTTGAAAAGGCCTTTGACCACCTTGAATGGGACTTCATCCGCCTTTGTCTTTCAAATGCTAGGATTGATAAAGATACTATCTCTCTTATCATGCATTGTATCTCCTCCTCTTCTACCCAGGTGGCTCTTAACAGGACTCTCCTTTCGAGTTTCTCCCCCTCCAGAGGCATTAGGCAAGGGGACCCACTCTCCCCTTATCTCTTCATTTTGTGCATGGAAGCACTCTCAACCCTCATTCACCAGTCCTGTGACGACTCTGATTGGTCCCCTTTCCCCCTTAGTAAAGGTGGAGCCTCTTTCTCCCATCTTCTCTTTGCTGATGATATCCTCCTCTTTGGACGGGCATCTGAAAGGAACTTATGCGCCGTTCAGGACACTCTCCATACCTTCTGCTCTTCCTCAGGACAAAAAATTAACTTCTCCAAAAGCAAACTTCTTTTTTCTAAGCACACCTCAACCGATCATATTAACATGTTTGAAACTGCCCTCGGAATTAAAGCCACCTCTAATCTGGGCACCTACCTGGGATTCCCTCTCAAAGGGACCAAACCCAAAAAAGCTGATCTTAGACACATTATCGATGCGATCCAATCCAAACTCTCCAACTGGAAAACCAATTTCCTATCTAAAGCTAGGAGGCTTTGCCTCATCAATTCCACTATTAGCGCCATTCCCTCTCACTCCATGCAATGTGTTCGCCTCCCCTCCTCCATTCTTAGTGATATTGATAAGATTACAAGATCCTTCCTTTGGTCGGGATCCTCTTCCAAAAAGCTTTACCTCTCCAATTGGGATCTGGTGACCCTACCCCTGACCCATGGGGGCCTCGGTGTCAAGGCTGCCCGGCCTCTCAGCGATGCTTACTCTATTAAACTCAGTTGGAACCTTCTTCTGAACAAGAACTCTCTGGCTTCCGCCGCTATTCGAAGCAAGTACCCGACCCCTTCTCCCTATTCCTTCCGCAAAGGCTCCCACATCTGGAAAAATGTGGGCGTGGGCTTCCCCCTCCTTCAGGATCACATCATATGGTCCATTGGTGATGGTGCTTCTATTTGCCTTTGGACCGACCGCTGGTCCTCCCTTGGGCCCCTCCGTGCGGTTATCCATGGTCCCCTCACCTCCCTTTCTTCCAATGCTAAACTGGATTCTATCATCACTAATGGCGCTTGGACTCTTGACAGCCTTGATTTTGTCCTCCCTGATGACGTGTTAAACACCATTCTTGCCATTCCTCTCCCCACCGCCTGCAAACCCGATCTCCTTACCACCATCCTTGCTCCTAAAGATAAATTCTCGATTAGTTCTGCCTACTCCTCCCTCATCGACTTGAGTAACCACCCCCCTCCTTCACTCCTTCCCTTGAGTGGATTTGGGACCTCCCTACCCTTCCAAAAATTAGGGTTTTCCTTTGGCTTGTGTGGTGGGACAAGTTACCACACAAGTTGACTCTCTTCAAAAGAAATATCATCCCCTCTCCGTCTTGCCTTTTGTGCCCCAACCCTTCCCTTGAGGAATCTTCTATCCACCTCCTTCGCGATTGTAGTACCGCTACCTCCGTTTGGTCCCTCCTCAACGTTGACCATTCTTTCTTCTCCCTTGACCTCCAACCTTGGATCCACGAGAATTTTACCTCTCGTAACTCGTCTTGGGCTACCCTCTTCTCCTTTGTCTTGTGGCGCCTGTGGGTTCAACGTTGTGACTCCACCTTTAAGGCCACCCCTCCCAGACCGTCCCTCCTTTTCTGTGATGCCACGGCCAACCTTGCTAAGTCTTGGACCTCTGCCTCGTCCCCTAGTCTACCACCCTCCTTACCCGTGTTTACCTCTGCCTCTTACTACCCTTGTAGTTGGGCCCTTCCCCCGCCTTGTTGGTTTAAAATTAACGTTGATGCGGCTTTCTCCCCCCTCTCCTCCCTTGCTTGTATTGGGTGTGTGGTCAGGAACGATTTAGGGTCTTGGGTGCGGGGTTGGTCTAGTCGGTTACTTGCTCCTTCCCCTTTTGTTAGTGAAGTCTTAGCCATTAGGGAGGGTCTAAGAGCCGGCCTTGCGTCCATGGATAGTTTTATTATTGCCTCTGATTGCCTTAATGCGGTTACTACTATTTTGAGCAAGGTTTAGCCTTGTGGTCAATTTGCTAATGTTATTCTTGAGTGTAGGGACCTCTTGGAAAGCTCCCCCCGCTTGAAGATCGTCTTTGAGAAGAGATCGGCCAATGCTGTTGCGGATGCTCTCGCTAAAGCCGGTCTAGTCGATAGTAGTTCTAGTAATGGTTGTATTAATTGGGACGTTGCCCCTCCCTTCGTTCTTCGTTTTTGTACTAATGACTTTGTTGCGGCCATTGAGCCGCTCCCCCCCCCCCCCCCTCTGATGTTTTCTGAACTCTTTGTTCTTGTGTTTGTTTTAATTTAAGTTCTTCCTTCCTTCCAAAAAAAAAAAAAAGTATCGTTTCATTTATTTCATTTTCATACATTTGTTCAAAATCTGTGGGAGATTTTAGAATAATTTATGAAAATGAAATGAATAAGCGAAATATAAAACAAAATGTGTAATTTTACTATGTACAACGAATATACTCGATAATTCATAATGTACTCACTTAAAAATAAAATGGACATGTTTACCTTACGAATTACGATATCAAAAATTAAAATTAAAATATTGTCGCCTTTATGAAAAATTGTTGAATGCAAATTGGATTTGAAAGCATATCCTATATATATCGAGTTTTTCAGTTTTGTGAGAATTGAGTTTGCAGGTGTTACGGAGTATGATTTATGTATGGCACTCTGACTCGATATCTGGTTCAACTTGTTCAACTTATTTTTTATCTAACGTATTGTGGACAGCGGGCCGCCCACGGGGGCGCTTGGTGAAGGGGCTCGAAAACAAGCGTTTGCATTTTGTAAGGAGTCGCCACCAATTTTTATGGGAAATTGGAACCGTTCGAATACCTCGTGTCATGTCAAGACACAAAGTAGAGACATGAACACTAAGCAATCGTTACCCTTAGCATTCTATGCCTAGAATGACTCTCGTGGATGCCAATGAACACGGGTGCTCACGGAGATCTGGAGTAAGGGGTGAGGGTACGTATTAGGAAGCTCTTTTGATCGAACACCTAATCCCGCCCGCCTCGATAGCGGCCTCTACTAATGATTAGGGAAGTTGTCTATACTCGATATATCGTCGGCTAAATGCATGCAATGCAACATCCAAGTTTTAATCCTAACATGTGAGATTAGACTAAGTCGGTTGACACATAATTAGAAAACAATTGGGTCGAAGTAGGATTTAATGTTCAATTACATGTGAAAACGTACAAATGATGAAAGAAATACAATACCTATGAAAATTACAATAATTACAACGGAATAGGCGATTTATGTCGAAAATACCTTTAAAACGGATGATTTGAATAAAAAGAATAAAAGAACAAAACACGACAGATCAGACGGTGATAATACGGATATTAGTTGATTAATACGTAAACTAATTAAACTATGTCAAAGCAGAAAAGGGGTTCAGAGACAGAACTCAACCTGGAACAGGCGCAGCAGGTACTGCGCCCTTTGGAAGAGGCGCAGCAGTTGCTGCGTCTGTTCCAAGGGTGAGTTCTGGCTGTGAAGCCGGAACTGCAAACCGTTAACGTTAATTGATGAATTTAGGGATTGATTGGATTATATCTACTCGGATGGAAGTGATTAATGGATTATTTACATATGATTGAGGTCATAAAACAGTAAAACATGGATGAGACGTGTGGACAAGGCCCTCGGGAACTGCGTCCGCGGGATCCACACTAGGCATAATCGACTCGAGGTTCTTTCGAATCGAATTAAGACAAATTAGAGTCGCCACCAAGTTTTTTGGGAACTTGGAACCGTTCAAGTCAACTTTACACCTTTCATCGAAAAGCATAAAGCCCATCGACTACGAGTGATTAAAGATAAAGACTTGTACCCTATATCACTCGATTTGAATGACTCTCGTAATCCAATGGTATTTAGACGGATCCACAAACCATAGATCTTGAGTAAGGGGTGAGGGTACGTGTTGGGAAGCCCATAAGGACACCCAACCCCGCCCGTCGATAACGGCCTCTACTAAGTCAAGTGTCGGATTTCAAACAAGGTCATAGCTACGTACGATGTATGATATGCAAACGTTGTTTTAACCCTATCATGTGACAACAATTTCTATGTCGTTTTAGATGCAACTAAACTAACTTTGTCAAAGTTGTAATTTAGCATGTGGGTTGATTGATCTAACGACATGTAAAGCAAACAAACAAGGCTTAAGGGGGAATGGGGGAGCCGTTGGGATCTACCTATTACAAACCAGGCATTTCATGCCGACACAACGATAAATAAATTACAACTCGATCTAATTACAATTGCTACATACAACTCAAAACACGACACAAAACACACGGCCATTGGGCCTTGAAAACCGTGCACAAGGGGGAGGTGACTCGCGGCCTACATGACACACGGCCTTGGGTCACTCCTCGTGTTGCGTGCTCTCACTTAATCTCATCGAATTAGACATAGGGCTACGCACCAAAGCATGCATTAGCATAAACCGGGCCATGTTGCTTTAGACAACATGCGGTTTACTACGCTTCTACAAACATTGGGGAACAACCGTCTAACCAAACAAGACTAAGGTTTTTAGAAATCATTTGACTCGATAAAATAAAACAAACTTGAAAGGTTACAACTCGATAAACAAACGATGACTTACAAGCTACAAAATAAACAAAGAACGAATGACAAACAAGGAAAGAGAAACGAAATAGGAAAGACAAAACCCACGGCCAACTCACGACCCAAACCCACGGCAACCTCACGGCCAAGACAAGGCTAACCTAGTTCCTAAGTTAGATTCATTGGTTAGATCGAATGATTGCGAAAAGGGATAGGAAACAAGTTAGAAAACGAGTTAAAAACGATGTCGATTGATTGTCGCGCAAGGGTGCATTCTACACGGCCTAAAGGGTCTAATTAGGTCAAATTCGCTAATTAATTTAACTCATCGAGTGTCAATAAGAAGGTGCTAATCACGCACTCTTATACTAGCGAGAAATTAGGTGAAAGAGAGAGATGCATTCAATTAATTACAGAATCGTCGATTGATTTTATAACTTACGTCGAAGCCACCTATCGTGTCTAATTAGGTTATTAAATTAAATTAAAGTCATCTAAATACGTCATAGGTTAACAATCAGAGGTTAAACTAACATGCAACGGGTCCTAGGGTCTGTCGATTTGGCCGAAACAAAAAGGGGGTCGAAAACGAAGAACAAAGTTAGATAATTGTTTTATTTATGCCCTACTTTGAACACGAGGATATGTAAATGAGACGGGGGTGTACGACCGACAGAAGGAGCGGTTTATTTTCCCATCTCAAGTCAACGCGGGTGTTCATGGTGGTACTTTAACTCATACTCGGACTAACTAGTTTCGTAGTTAATTTAAAACAAACGATGATTAAAACGAAAAACAAACAAAAAAAGACAATAAAAAAAGGCATAAAAAAACGAAATAAAAAGAGAGAAGAGAAGGGGATTTGATGCACCCTCAACCTACATGTATCGTTGACACCGTCTTGGGTCGTAATCGATGGTAGATTTTATCTCGAGAGGCCGTCGTCGACGAAGTAACAAAGCAACACGCGTTTTGGAAAGTTTCTGGACAGCAGTTTTAAAACAGTGATATCTCCCTCGTTTCACGACGAAAATTCGATCCGAAAGATGTTTTGGAAACTAGAAAGAGAGGAGAACAAGGATCTTAAAGCGACCCCGGCTCGTTTTGGGTTATTGGGCACGAAAAACGAGCACAAACAGAACTGGACAGACAAGAGTAAACCGCGAAAACAGAGTGTTATTTCACTCTGTTTTTCGAGGGATCTCGTGTGCTCTCAAGGTCAATTCGGCTCGTAAATCTTTGTCTAATGTGTAGATGGATGTTATGTGGTTAATTAGGAACAAGAAACTCGAATTTTTATGGTGATTTGATGGAGGAACGAAAGGGTTTTCGAAGGAGACACACAAACAGTTTCAGTTTGTGTGTCAGTTTTGTTTAGGGTTTTTGAAGGATGTTTAGGGTTTGTTTCTGAGGTTTAAAGCTTGTATGTGATGCTTGGATGTATGGAGAACTTAGAGGAATGAATGTATGGTGAAGGGGGGGTATTTATAAGGGTTTAAAGTAGGTTAAAAGGGAGGAGAGGCAAATCGGGCTCAATGAACATAGCTGCTGTCCATCGGTTTTGGGAGGGGTTTTTAGGGTTCGTTTTGGGGGATTTCTTGGTGATCAAGCTAGGATAATATGGGTAGGATACCAGGGTATGGGTTAGGGTTAATGGGTACGGGTCTTGGTAGTGTTTGAAGCGGGTTTGGGCTCGGGAATTGGCTCGCAAAACAGGGGACTGTTTGCGGTTTTATGCGGGCTGCTTGGGGTTGGTTTTGAACGAGAATTTGGGCCATGGTATGGGGGTTCGAACATGGGTTGATGGGTATTGGTATAGGTGGGTTAGTGTACTCGAGATTCGTGCCAATTCGCAAAGGAAACGGGCTTAAAAACCGAGCTAAAATCGAGCTCAAAACACACGATGCAAAACGAGTTCTTCGCTTTTAAAAAACGATTTTTCAAACCAATTAACAAATTGAAATAAATGACTTTTCAAATCAAATATACTTATAAAATTATTTTTCAAATCAAATATTTATTTTATTTTCAATAAAATAACTTAAGAAAATAAATTCAAAATAAAGCTTTAATTTAAATATCATTTAAACTAAATAAAAATGAATTCACCCAAAAAACACATTAATTTTAAATATCATTTAAAATAACAAAATGAACCCACTAAAAACATTAATTTAAATATCATTTTAATTAACGAAATGAATTCACTAAAAACGTTAATTTAAATATCATTTAAATTAATAAAATACTTCATCGACGACGCCCATTCTACCTCGTAAACGAGCTCCAAATAATGACAATGACAACTAAAGAATACATGTGTCCTATCATCATCGGGTGTTTGTCGGGTTCTCTATAAATTCCAATATCGACGGATACGGGTATCTACAGAGCCCCCACTTTGACTGAGGCTTGGACAAGGCGAAAGTCAAAGTATACCCCAGTCCCTCTCGACCGAGGATTCTCTGGGTCGTTTATAGTCCATTAGACTTGCGTATATAAGCTCGCCAGCCATAAGAAGAGATCATACCTGAAACTTCGCTGGGGATTGACTCTTGCTTTTGTTGTGTGAAGTTGTCATTGTTGGTCATCGACCCATGAATTGCATAAAAGGTGGGTTGAGCCTTGTCCTTAGGTGCCTACGTATCCGTTTCGACGGAATCAAACCCGCGTCGTAGTTCGGCAATCTGCCGACACATGCCCAAAGTTTATCATCTGCCGGCGTATGTCCAAAATTCATCATCTACCGACATTGGCCCAAAATTTATCATCTGCACGGCACTTGTCTAAATGGGACGGGACTTTCCGAGGAGGTTGCCGTCGCTTTCATCATTTGCTTTCAGCTAAGGAATTCTTCCATTTCATACTCTTGTAATTGAATTGAATTCTGAGTGGATGTCATCCATTTCATCTTGATAATGGTCTCTGAAGCCAACGGCTTCAGAGCCCCCAGTTTGCCATGGCTCTAAAGTCGAAGACTTTAGAGCCCCCAGTTGAAGCATATCCTGCTACATTTGAAACATAGAAAATGTACTAGCAATAATCATCACATAAGCACATTGGGATCATCGATCTTGGAATTGGATCATTTTGAAGTACTGGGTCATCGACCCGAAAATTGAATTTGAAAATTTTGAATGATTGGGTCATCGACCGAAAATTGAATTTGAAAGACTGGGTCATCGACCCTTAATTTGAACATGTTGACAATTTTGAATTTGAAATGAATCACTTGGATGTTGGGTCGTCGACCCAAAAAGTTTTTGAAATTTTGAAGTTTTGAAATTTTGAATGTTGGAACTTTTGATTGATGGGTGAGCATGAAATGCGACTCAGACATACTATATGATTCGTGAACGTGGGCGTAGCCGCTACCCGCAAAAACAAAAAAGAAAACAAAACCGTAAGTGTGCACGGGTTTTAGTTCAAATATTGACTTGCTGGGGGTAAAAATGTAAATTAGCCGTTCCGGCGCCAAAAGATGGCAAATGGGAATCACAAGGTCGTCGAACTTAGGACGGAGATATCGTATGGCATGGGCGTGCTCCGAGGGCACATGGGAATCAAGATCACTTAGCATTGACAAGGTGAATTAAACTCACGTAGCAACAACGTTGGCTTCGCCCAGACACTAAACACAGACTGATTTTATGAGAACACTTAGACATCACACATGACTTTTGTTGGGAACATTCTGTCACTCTTCTCCTCGCCTCCTTTCTTTTCAAATGAGTTTCATCATTTTTTGCCACCGCCTTCTTTCTTTTCAGCGGGCTTTTACTATTTTTCTTCCACGCCTTCTTTCTTTTCAGCGGGTTTTTTTCATATTTTATGTTCCCAACACGAACCCACATCTATGTGACTCAAAGATCTCTGCCTAAACCGTTAGATAAAGCTCATTTCGAGACTTGATACTATTCATCCGAACCTATATCCTTATCCTAGCCTACATCGAGTGCTAAGACCGACTCAAACAAAGGTGGCTTCATTTGGACTTGGTTAAGACCCGTAATAAACCGACAAGATGACAACTTGGTTGATGAGTGGATTGAATCCCTTATTCTGAAGGACTGCCTACGTATTCGCGTGGAGCGAAATCAAATCCGACGTAGTTCGATCATGGTGCATAAACATGGCATTTTGATTGTGTGTACACACTCGAAGGTTTCACCTAAGGTATCATGTCGTATCCCATTCTAGCCTGTAAAATCTTGTTAAATCCCGTGTTCGGGGTTAGGTGTAAAAGGCTTGGATCTTTTGGGATGTGGAGCTTGGTAATAACAAGTTGGAATGGTTAACCATCATTCTGAAGGTTTGTTTTGTGGTGTTAAGGCCAAGGGCTATGGCTGCTGATGTGGTTGGAATGGGTGTCTCGGGCTTGATGAAACCCGAGTGCAAATGGGTTGAAAAACAATGTGGGTTCAAATCTCCATATCTGGTCCCTAAAGGTTGGGTGTAACAGCACAAGCGGAATGATTCTCAAAATTCCTGACTATCCCCTTGTAACTGTCTCAGGAAGGACTTAAAGGGTAAAGAGGTTAGTACTGACGCTTTTGGGCTTCGCCCATTGAACTTCAACTATGGGTACTTGACTTGACTTATGGCTTCCGTAACTTCGACATCCAACCAAAAGCATTCCGCAATAACTTCAACATCTTTTTTCTTTTTTCTTTTTCTTTCATCTTTTTTTCATTTTTCATTTTTTTTTCATTTTTTCATTTTTCATTTTTCCAATTTTTCTCTTTTTCTCATTTTTCATTCTTTTTCATCTTTTTTCTCTCTTTGAAAATGATATTCTATTCATTCTCTTAGTCACAAACGGATACACCTTGAAAACTGGGCTTCGCCAACTAATTTGGGTAGGAACTAACAATTCTTTGTTAGAACGGGTTGATATCTTCTCTCTTCGAGATGGGATGATTTTGTTGGGGAAAAGGCTTGCCTTCTATCATCGATAGGGGAAACAAGGAGCCAGTCCGGGTTTATCATAGAATCATCTAAAAGCTTGTCACAAACATTGGTTCAGATGAAGGTTTTCTACCCCAGACATGGAATAGGTAAAGGAATCAAACACGGGATCCTAGTGTACCTTCCATTTTGAAACGGGACATATTTCTACCCCAGGGATGCCTTTGAGTGTGTTGTGCATTTTATCATGTTTCGAAATGATTGAGGATTGGAAACAAGACATATTTGGAAACGAAACTGCAACTTTTTTATTGGAATGACACATGCTTAACAGACTCGAAGGAACGATGCCTAGGACACACCCTAGGTCATCGCGGAACAAACGACTCAACTTCAAGAAAAGAAAGTCCTAGACTCGACTCGACTAAGATAAGAAAACAGATCCCGACTCATAATTTTCAAATCTGGTCTTGAGCTTTCCCTTGTTCAGATGTCAACTTAGATGCTCGGCTCTTGTCCTTGATCCCTGTGATGGTTTGCCTCCATCCCGAGGTAGTCCTATGAGGATCTACGCCAGTGATGAAAGTTGGTGAATCGAATTGTCCTTTATTAACTTCGTTAACGAGAGGAGTACATTCTAGAGCAAGACTCCCGACTTGAATTTCATCCTTCGGGCTTGGCAAAAATTTAGAGCAATCCACAAATATTTTATGGATAAGATGGGAATAATCGACACTGTCTTCGACAGAAACAAAGTTGGCGTGATCGCCAAATGGATTGGTGATGTTATTAGGTTTAACAATTTGGGATCGGGAGCGTTCCGTTCTCAATCATGTCTTGAATTTCGTGCTTGATCGATAGCACCTTTCGAGATCATGGCCTTTCCCTTGATGAAAGGCACAAAGAGGCATTTGGTTTATACCATTTACCTTGTTGATCAGAGGGAGGGTCCGGAGTTGGACCAATAGGCTTCAGCTTTCCTTGGGCTATGAGCCTTTGGAGAGCATATGTATAAGTGCATCCGATATCGGTGAATGCCCTAGGTGTTTGGCGCTGCGACTTCTTCGATTGCCCTTCTAAGAGATTGATGGCTTCATCAATATGGGTCGTTGCTGGGGCCTTGGCCTTAGACGATGAGGCCCCTTGGTACCCTTTCGGCCTTTCAGCCTCTGCCCTTATGACATCATCTTCTACCTTTATCCCGATTCTTATCAATTCTTTGAAAGAGCCAAAATTCTGGTATTTCAGAGCATTGCGGTAAATAGGTCGTAGATTCTTCACGAACTTATCTACCATTTCAACTTCATCAGGCTTCTTGGCTAATTTCACGCTTTCAGCGCGCCATCTTGCAAGGAATTCAGTAAAGCCTTCTTTGTCTTTCTGTGTCATCACCTCCAATGTTCTTATGTTGGTTTGAATCTCAACATTATCAAAGATAGTGCTTACAAAACTCCACCGTGATGTCTTCGAAAGTGGGGAAGTTCTTGAGGTCAAGATTGTAGAACCACGCCTTCGGGTGTTCTCCTAGAGATTGGGCAAAAATTTCGGAGAGCATATCAGCAGGTACTCCCTTCAGTGCCAAGTACCCTTTATAGGCCTTAACATGGTGAACTGGATCTTCAGTGCCCTTGAACTTGGGGATGTCAGTGAGTACCATGTTCGTGGGCAATTTATCCTGAACTGGGGCGTAGGTCCTAGCATTCTCATAGTGGATGTTCTTCCCCTGGGAGAGCTTCAAACGGTCCTCGATGAACTTGAACCGTTTCTCCAAATCGCCGAGGTGGGGTAGATGAAGAGGAATCTTCAACTAGCTTAGACTCGATCACATCCATTCGGGTCATCATGAGGTTCACGGCCTCCGTGAGCTTGTTGATAGCATCTTCCATTGCTTGACGTCGGGTTTTTGGCGGCCTTTCTACAAGAAAACCCCGTACTGAGCCAATATTTAAAGTAAGAGCCCCTGCACACTTAAGGACACGACCCTAACTTGACTTGAACAAAGACTCGACTTGAGATTGACTAACCAAAGGTTCGACTCACGGTTTGATTTAGACGTTGGTTCATTTTAGACTCGACAAAACGACATGACTCAAACTGTCATAACTCGATTCTAAACTGGACTTGGTGTGACTAAACCCGTGATTGGGGCTAACATAGCCCATGGGTTCGAGTGAAACGTCCATAAGGCCTAGCTTGGACGTTTTTTGTGGACTATTCTAGACCAAAAGGTTGACCAACATGACTCAAAGCCCAAGAGGTGAGTTTGGGTGACCCAACAAGGTCGTGTTCTAGACCCTTAAAATGAAACATACCCGGCCAAACATGGCCATGACCCGGACACGACTTGACGCATTTCATGCTTGGTTGAGGTTCGAAAAACATTTTGGATTGATTTTGAAAAACGAAGGATTGATTTGAAAATGAGAATTGAAATGGGCAGCATGCCGGCTAAAAAAAGCTCAATTTGGGCCGAAATTCTAGTCCTATTTGGGCAGCATTCCGCGTTTTGAAAATCATGCTAGGTTTGAAAGTAAGTTGTTCAAAAGTTCGGTTTTGAAAAGGACTTTGGAATTTTCGAAAAAAAAGACTCGGGAAAACATATTGCACATTGTCATTCTCATGCTATAAGGATGTATGCTCCTAGACATCTCTAAGTCTCGGCAAGTCTTCTACAAGAAGGTCTATGCCCTCCATCCTTTTGCGGTCTTATAAAGCGAGGTGTCTTAAGGTAAAGTACCTAGAAGATCGTCCCCATTCCCAAGAACCGCGCGAGGCGAAGTGGAAGCGAGCAATGTGCAGCTTCCTGGCATAGTGGGACGTCGCCCCCCACGCATCACGAAGAAACGCTGGGATGGCCCGGGCAAGTCCTTAAGGGTTTATGCATGAATCGTAGCACTATGAGTAATGTTTTACTTTCCAACACTTTCTTTTCAAGTTTCACCTCGGAGGAAAAGACCCTAGAAACACAAAGTGTAACTAGTCCTCTTTTCCCCAGGTGAGTCGCCAAATCAGTGGACAAGGCCCTCGGGATCTGCGTCCGCGGGATCCACACTAGGCATAATCGACTCGAGGTTCTTTCGAATCGAATTAAGACAAATTAGAGTCGCCACCAAGTTTTTTGGGAACTTGGAACCGTTCAAGTCAACTTTACACCTTTCATCGAAAAGCATAAAGCCCATCGACTACGAGTGATTAAAGATAAAGACTTGTACCCTATATCACTCGATTTGAATGACTCTCGTAATCCAATGGTATTTAGACGGATCCACAAACCATAGATCTTGAGTAAGGGGTGAGGGTACGTGTTGGGAAGCCCATAAGGACACCCAACCCCGCCCGTCGATAACGGCCTCTACTAAGTCAAGTGTCGGATTTCAAACAAGGTCATAGCTACGTACGATGTATGATATGCAAACGTTGTTTTAACCCTATCATGTGACAACAATTTCTATGTCGTTTTAGATGCAACTAAACTAACTTTGTCAAAGTTGTAATTTAGCATGTGGGTTGATTGATCTAACGACATGTAAAGCAAACAAACAAGGCTTAAGGGGGAATGGGGGAGCCGTTGGGATCTACCTATTACAAACCAGGCATTTCATGCCGACACAACGATAAATAAATTACAACTCGATCTAATTACAATTGCTACATACAACTCAAAACACGACACAAAACACACGGCCATTGGGCCTTGAAAACCGTGCACAAGGGGGAGGTGACTCGCGGCCTACATGACACACGGCCTTGGTTCACTCCTCGTGTTGCGTGCTCTCACTTAATCTCATCGAATTAGACATAGGGCTACGCACCAAAGCATGCATTAGCATAAACCGGGCCATGTTGCTTTAGACAACATGCGGTTTACTACGCTTCTACAAACATTGGGGAACAACCGTCTAACCAAACAAGACTAAGGTTTTTAGAAATCATTTGACTCGATAAAATAAAACAAACTTGAAAGGTTACAACTCGATAAACAAACGATGACTTACAAGCTACAAAATAAACAAAGAACGAATGACAAACAAGGAAAGAGAAACGAAATAGGAAAGACAAAACCCACGGCCAACTCACGACCCAAACCCACGGCAACCTCACGGCCAAGACAAGGCTAACCTAGTTCCTAAGTTAGATTCATTGGTTAGATCGAATGATTGCGAAAAGGGATAGGAAACAAGTTAGAAAACGAGTTAAAAACGATGTCGATTGATTGTCGCGCAAGGGTGCATTCTACACGGCCTAAAGGGTCTAATTAGGTCAAATTCGCTAATTAATTTAACTCATCGAGTGTCAATAAGAAGGTGCTAATCACGCACTCTTATACTAGCGAGAAATTAGGTGAAAGAGAGAGATGCATTCAATTAATTACAGAATCGTCGATTGATTTTATAACTTACGTCGAAGCCACCTATCGTGTCTAATTAGGTTATTAAATTAAATTAAAGTCATCTAAATACGTCATAGGTTAACAATCAGAGGTTAAACTAACATGCAACGGGTCCTAGGGTCTGTCGATTTGGCCGAAACAAAAGGGGGTCGAAACGAAGAACAAAGTTAGATAATTGTTTTATTTATGCCCTACTTTGAACACGAGGATATGTAAATGAGACGGGGGTGTACGACCGACAGAAGGAGCGGTTTCTTTTCCCATCTCAAGTCAACGCGGGTGTTCATGGTGGTACTTTAACTCATACTCGGACTAACTAGTTTCGTAGTTAATTTAAAACAAACGATGATTAAAACGAAAAACAAACAAAAAAAGACAATAAAAAAAGGCATAAAAAAACGAAATAAAAAGAGAGAAGAGAAGGGGATTTGATGCACCCTCAACCTACATGTATCGTTGACACCGTCTTGGGTCGTAATCGATGGTAGATTTTATCTCGAGAGGCCGTCGTCGACGAAGTAACAAAGCAACACGCGTTTTGGAAAGTTTCTGGACAGCAGTTTTAAAACAGTGATATCTCCCTCGTTTCACGACGAAAATTCGATCCGAAAGATGTTTTGGAAACTAGAAAGAGAGGAGAACAAGGATCTTAAAGCGACCCTGGCTCGTTTTGGGTTATTAGGCACGAAAAACGAGCACAAACAGAACTGGACAGACAAGAGTAAACCGCGAAAATAGAGTGTTATTTCACTCTGTTTTTCGAGGGATCTCGTGTGCTCTCAAGGTCAATTCGGCTCGTAAATCTTTGTCTAATGTGTAGATGGATGTTATGTGGTTAATTAGGAACAAGAAACTCGAATTTTTATGGTGATTTGATGGAGGAACGAAAGGGTTTTCGAAGGAGACACACAAACAGTTTCAGTTTGTGTGTCAGTTTTGTTTAGGGTTTTTGAAGGATGTTTAGGGTTTGTTTCTGAGGTTTAAAGCTTGTATGTGATGCTTGGATTTATGGAGAACTTAGAGGAATGAATGTATGGTGAAGGGGGGGTATTTATAAGGGTTTAAAGTAGGTTAAAAGGGAGGAGAGGCAAATCGGGCTCAATGAACATAGCTGCTGTCCATCGGTTTTGGGAGGGGTTTTTAGGGTTCGTTTTGGGGGATTTCTTGGTGATCAAGCTAGGATAATATGGGTAGGATACCAGGGTATGGGTTAGGGTTAATGGGTACGGGTCTTGGTAGTGTTTGAAGCGGGTTTGGGCTCGGGAATTGGCTCGCAAAACAGGGGACTGTTTGCGGTTTTATGCGGGCTGCTTGGGGTTGGTTTTGAACGAGAATTTGGGCCATGGTATGGGGGTTCGAACATGGGTTGATGGGTATTGGTATAGGTGGGTTAGCGTACTCGAGATTCGTGCCAATTCGCAAAGGAAACGGGCTTAAAAACCGAGCTAAAATCGAGCTCAAAACACACGATGCAAAACGAGTTCTTCGCTTTTAAAAAACGATTTTTCAAACCAATTAACAAATTGAAATAAATGACTTTTCAAATCAAATATACTTATAAAATTATTTTTCAAATCAAATATTTATTTTATTTTCAATAAAATAACTTAAGAAAATAAATTCAAAATAAAGCTTTAATTTAAATATCATTTAAACTAAATAAAAATGAATTCACCCAAAAAACACATTAATTTTAAATATCATTTAAAATAACAAAATGAACCCACTAAAAACATTAATTTAAATATCATTTAAATTAACAGAATGAATTCACTAAAAACGTTAATTTAAATATCATTTAAATTAACAAAATACTTCATCGACGACGCCCATTCTACCTCGTAAAACGAGCTCCAAATAATGACAATGACAACTAAAGAATACATGTGTCCTATCATCATCGGGTGTTTGTCGGGTTCTCTATAAATTCCAATATCGACGGATACGGGTATCTACAAGACGAAAATAAACGAATTAATTATGTGAAGGGTCGATGTTAATGAATGACTAATTAAGCTAAACGAATTACTAACTAAACATGATGAATGATGACGAATTAATGAACAAACAGGTGAAAATATATCAACAATGAATCCCAGGAACTCAACATGAACGAATTGAATCTCTAAAACTCGAATTGAATTTAATGACGAAACCCGCAAATATTGATTATAAGGGATTTGAGTCGGATTTATGACGAATTAAACATGTTAATGATGACGGTTAATATACATATGAATTATTGAACTATCGTGATGAAGGCCTAACAGAAAACAAAACAAAAGAACCAAATTTGATACGAATTACAGAGGACGGAGGAAGAAGAAAAGAAGCAGGAACTGCGGCAGCCTCACGAAGAGGCGCAGCAGGTGCTGCGCTCCTTCGAAGAGGCGCAGCGGTTGCTGCGTCTTTTCTCGACGTCTGTCTACTGGAAATCCGCAAAAAAGGTTTTAAAGACGGTTTTAGAAATCGGTTTTAATGAGGTACTTTCGACATAAACCTTACAATTGATACGATAATAAAAATACAATAAATAGATAAGGATTATACACCCTCAGACTTACATGTTGACGAAACGAGAAGAACTAAGAAGATCGATTAGTGATGCTCGACGCGAATGCAAGGAAAGAGTGCCCTCGTAAGAGGAAAACGATTTAACAAATTGATTAATTAGGTTGATTGAGTGTAGTGGTCAAATTGGTCGGTCATGCAACGGAGAGGTGGTACCGGAAGATCCGAGCTTACGTGGTCGAATGTTCAAGCACGTAGGCGCCAATTAGTAAGAACGAAGTCTAGAATGCAAAGGGAGAAAAGAAGGGCGGACACTCGCGTGAGAAATATGAGGAACGAAAGCTCCTATTTATACTAATCACGTGAAGGAATAGGGTTTCGGAGACTCTTTGGAAGTGAATCTCGGAAAGATATAAAAAGATACGTAAATCATGCAAAGAAGGGCCGGGAAGAGGCGCAGCAGCCACATGCGTCTCTTGGAAGAGGCGCAAGACTGCTTGCGTCTATTCCCAGGAGGTTTCCTCCTGTTTAAGAAAGATTTCCGTGTTTAAGTTATGGTAGGACGGAATTAATTCGATTATCTTTAATATCTTATGTAAATATTACGGGAGATTATTTTGCCAAAAGATAAAATTTGAGAAATATGGAATAGAAATATCCTAACATTCCAACATTCGACTCGGGATTTAACAGTTATCAGAAAATGGAGACGGTTTTTGACCCGGACTCCGAATGTACTCTAATTACTGCCAAAACGACCGTATCGGGACGTAGATGACAACTAAGAGGTTGACATTAATATTTGAGCAATCACTTGACGATAATCTTACGAACTGCCACTAATCGTTCCGCGAATCAAACATGCGGCCCAATCATCACCGGGTGGTTTGCGAGGGGTGCAGAAACGAGGTGTCTACAGAGCCCCCACTTTGACTGAGGCTTGGACAAGGCAAAAGTCAAAGTATAGCCATCAGGTCAATCGAAGATTACAACCTGACGACTATGGCGACGCGAGGCGGCTCAAGGGGTCTGAGCCAAGGACCTATCGTCGGGAACATTTTAGAGTCTGTCGACTATCGGGGAGGGTCGTTTAAAGTCCATTAGACTACGTAAGGAGGCTCGCCAGCCATAAGAAGAGACCATACCTGAGACTTCTTTCTCGAGATGCTTTCGGAGGTGCATAGGAGCTAAGGTTTGAGCTTGGGAGCTAAGGGTAAGACCTAAAAGATATATAAGGATTGTGCTAGGGTGTGGGACCCTAAAGGAAAGCATTGACGGGAAGGAGGCCAAATAATAAGGTCAACTTAAAGGCAACTAAGTATAGGAACTTCTGGAGAATGACACCCTGTCGAACTCCGCGGGGAAACAAGAAACATTGAAAGCAGCAGGACGTCGGTAGAAACTGCTGGGGGGGGAATCCGCTTGTGTCGGTCTCAAACGAACTCAGGCAAGAAAACTTGAGGTTGAGGTTGAATTTGCTTGCGTTGGTCTCAAGCGAACTCTTGTTGGGGAATATATTGACGACTAGGAACATCTTGATCGTCGGGGAAGAAGTCTTGCGTGAGCAGTACTGCAAAATACTACTGCGCTGCGGATAGAATATTTTGAGCAATACTGCAAAATACTGCTGCGCGGGATAAAATGAATCTGGACAATACTGCAAAATACTGTCGCGCTGGATAAAATGCGGACCGAAACGGAAGAAAATCGTCGAAACGGACCAAAATGATAAAATGTCATCGAGGAAGAGGCGCACCAAAGATGGGCCCACGAATAACGAACTCATAACGAATTTTTGAAAATCCGCAAGGAGGGAAACAAAGGAAGAGGCGCAGCAAGAGCTGCGTCTCTTGGAAGAGGCGCAGCGCCTGCTGCGTCTATTCCCCAATTTGGCAATTTCTGCGTAAAAACGCGAAATCAGGAAGCTTATGTTCATTTTATTCGAAACATAAATCCTTCAATTCTCTCTCAAATCTTCACCATTTCCGTCAAGGTTGGATTCAAAAGCTTGCTTTAAATATGACTAATCGAGATATGTGCTTTAATCTTGCATTAATCTTCCATATTTGTCGAATTTTGAGCCGCGAACATTAGGGTTTTCGACCCTTTTGATCGAAAATTTGGGGCTTTTCCCCCAAATGGATTTGTTTTGCCAAATTGATGCTAGGAAGGGATAATAGGTAATGTTAGGAACATAACCATGTATTCACTTTGAATTTTCATAGAGTTTTGAGCCCTTGAGCGAATTTTGAGACGGTTTCACAGCTAGATCGAAAATTGCTTCGAAAATGGCCTTAGGATTGCCCATTTGCGATGAAATTTGATATTTGGGACCCTTGGGTAATGGGTAAACTTCTTGTTATCTCAGAATTTTGGTTTGTGACAACTTTTCGGACACTCTTCTAGGGCATAACCGCCGTTATAGCGAAATGCTGCCGAATTTTCGATTTGAACCCGGAACTAGGCTTTGACTAGGACTTGACTTGACCCAATTTGTCACATGAGTGGTCGGGTTGGCGGGAATATGGCCAAGGATGGCCAGAAAGAACAGTTTCTAGGGCCCTGAAGGCTCAAAAACTTCTTAACCAAGGCTCGTCGTCATATGACGCGGCCTAAATTTGCTTTAATGTTTGCAGGTGACGATGCTTCTACTTCTGGGAGGACTCCCATGGATGTAGACGCCAGTGTGGTTGAGGAGGCTTTGGAGCAGGCCTTCACTGCTGCGATGATGGCTGCTGCTGACGAGGTTCCCGAGGAGGAGACTGCTGACGAGGAGGAGATTCCGAGACGGGCCCACCTCGGACAAGGGGGTCGTCAGCTGAGAGGAGCTCCCGCGTGGGCTGAGACCTGGGAGAGTAGGCACCTTGTGTGGGCTGCAGAGGGTCACTTGTCCTACAGGACAGTGAAGAGCTTGGTAAATAGGAATTCCCTAACTCATTACCTATCCTTTTCCATTTTTGTTCAAATTTCTTTCAAATTCACTCAAAACTAAAGATAGATTTATTTCGAATCATAATAGGAGGCCGGGAACATCCGGTCGTTCTCGGGTTATACGACGGCGATGGAGCATTACGAGCGGCTGTCGGAGGAGGAGAGGGCCATGATCGAGCGTGGAGCGTTCGGTCCTCTGGTTCAGGTCTGGAGGGGTATCGTGAAGAGGAAGTTGCGGGCCAACCTTAGCCTGGTCCGCGCTTTCTTGGATCGATTTTGGGATACGACTTCCACGTTTCACCTGCCTTTTGGTGAGGTGGGAGTCACCTTGGAGGATTACGGCATGATATCTGGTCTGCCGTGTGGGACTGAGGAGATGGTGTGGCCGGAGGCTGGCATGAGGGCGGATTCGGCCGAGGCGAGGAGGTTGATTGGCTGGAACCTGTCGCCGAAGGCTGTTGCGGTGCCGGGTTTGGTACCCAGTACCTACGTTCGAGATTACTTTGCGGGGAAGACCCCGGCATCGGTGGTGATCGATGGGAGGGAGACGGCTCCCCCTCCTTGTACAGCTGAGCAGAGGGCTCCTCTGTGGCTTTGGTGGTTCTTGTCTTCGATTTACCTCGGAGACAAGGGTGAGAGGCTGTCGACGAAGCTTCTCCCCTTTCTTTCGACCTGAGCTCCCTAGGGCGTTGGGACTGGGTCACTGCTGGTTTTGCGGTCCTCATCCGCTTCATGAGGGCCATGGTTCGTCCGGAGTTGATGGAGAAGGGGACTTCTCCTGGTGCCGTCGGACCTGGACTGCTGTTGGAGGTATGAACCTTTCTTTTAATAGCAAATTCTTTAATCGAATTACGGAGGACCGTTATTGATCATTCTGTCTTACAGGCGTGGGTGTACTCCTACTTTCCGAGTCTCGCGCCGAAGAGGACAGAGCCGCTGGAGAAGGCCTATCCCATGGTGAGGGATTGGGTGATGTGCAGGACGAAGAGCAAGCGCTCTTCTCACAATGTCTACCGACGGGACGTGAACGCCCTTCAGTTGAGCAGCGTGAGTATCCCATTTGTATGCACTTATTCTTCTCATACTTTGTTTTACATTGATCATAGGAATGACCTTTGTCTTTATATTGTCGCAGTGGGTGCCTAGACCTTGGGCGGAGTATGCCGAGGCGCCTCCTTTTGTTGCTGAGGTCCTTCGACCTAGGAGCTCGAGTCGGCTGCTGTTGTGGACGTCGATAGGTCCTGTGTGGTATCTAGGCGAGCGTTTGGCTCGTCAGTGCTCTCGGGGCGCATTGACGGTTCCCGTTGACCCTCCGAGGACGATGTTCAGGGAGCCTACTGAGGCTGAGAGGGAGGCGGACCTGGCTGGTGCCGGTGGCGACGACCTTCTTCTGCCTGGCGAGGATTACTCGGCGTTCCTTTACGGGAGGCTGGCGTACTGGCCAGTAGTGGTGAGCATCCTTTATTCTTTGATCGGCTTCGGGAATTACGATGAAAGATCACCGATTAATGAGAGCTTATTTGCCTTTGCAGGAGGTTGAGGCGGCGGGCATCGAGCCCCCAGTGTACCCCGAGACCTTTGAGTATACTGACGCTACCGGGAGGACGACGATCTCCGAGCTGCGTGACTTTGACGTGGCTGTGACGGATGCTGGCCTAGATGACTGGCAGCATTTGATTCGGAGGGTGAGTTCTTATTTTGCATAGTTTTCGTGTAAGAACACATTTGATTGAACTTGTTCAGTTTATTGAGAATTCTTTTGAAACGCAGGTCGCGCCATCTCGGTTTGTGGCACTATGGAGGGTGGCCAACCGGCTACGAGCTACGGCCATCGAGGCACTCGTCGGCGGTCGAGGTCGTCAGGTATGAACCTCATTTGTTTTTCCTTGATCTTTGGTTTTCCAGTTTTGTTTGAATTGATTGACATGAGCCAATTTCTTGTTGTCCACAGGCCGATCGTGAGCTGGAGCGAGAGTTGACCCAGTCTCGGGAGGAGACGGCTCGTTTGTCGCGAGAGCTCGAGTTTCGGGACGCCGAGATTGCCGCTCTTATGGCGAGGGTTGCCGAGCTGGAGGGTGCCCAGCAGTAGTCTGCGTGGTTTTGTAGACTTGATTTTGAACATTTTTGGATTTGTTTGGGGCGCAAGCCCCCAGTTTACTTGGATTTGGATTTGTTTGGGGCGAAGCCCCCAGTTTGCTTGTACATTTGCTTTTTTGTTGTATATACGACGGCCTGAGTGCCTTTTGCTGCTGGGTTGTGTTATCTGTACCTGCAGGTTAGCTTTTGAACAGGTTTGGTAGACAACGGTTTACACCGTCATGCTGCCGAAATTTACATTTTACATACACATAAGGCCTTTAATTAGTGCAAAATGAGACTCGAAAGGACGTGAAAATGAAAAAAATTTTGTCGGAAATGACCGGACGGTAGGGAGGGTTACCCCCGAAAAAAAAGAAAAAGAGAAATCTATAAGTTAGAAAGTGGAAAAAATAGAAATTAAGAAAAAGAAATGACTAAGTAAATGTTGAAATAAAAAAAGAATTAAAATGAAAACTAAATAAAAAGTGTGAGAAAAAAAAATGGCGGAAAATGTCGATGTCGCCTCGAAATGCGCGCTCACGGATCAAGGAAACCTGAAGCATGGTAAATTTCTCGGATTTACAAATAAAATCCCGTAGGAATAGGAAATTATTCGTTTATAGAATTAGGAAAGATCCAAACACGGAAATCACAGAAGTGAGGCTGGGGAAGAGGCGCAGCATGAGCTGCGTCCCTTTGAAGAGGCGCAAAGGTGCCGCGCTTTGTTCCCAAACGGTCGGTTCGACGGATTTTTGGAAACAGCAATTAGTATAAATAGAAGCGTCGACGAAGCTTTAAATCATATAATTCTTCCGTCTCTTCTTCGTCGATTCACACATAAAAAACTCCCAATAAATTTTCAAGAGAAAATTATCATCATGAATACCCTAGAGATTCGCTTGAAGGAATGGACTAATGAGTTTTCGAACATTGAGAAACATGACATGGGTGCTTATAACCTTGGTTCTTTGTTGAGTTTGAAACTCATTAAGGTTGTAAAACCGTTCTTGGATGCTTGCCTTGATTATTGGGACCCAAATTATCACGTTTTTGCGTTCCCAGGAGGCGATATTTGTCCTTTTCCGGAGGAAATTGATGCTATTGGCGGGTGGGATCCCGAACATTTACCTGCCATCCCTTCTACTGCTCAAGGGTATAAGAGCAAGTTTAGAGATTTGCTTGGACTTACTAGACTTGAGGTAGATCGTCTCGTTACTCCGAAGGGCGTGAGGATGCTAGATTTTATAGACCGATTCATCAACAGGGCCGATCCCACTGTCTCTTATGTCGCTAGGAGGAGAGCATTTGGCTTCTGTTTGCTTCATGTTTATGTCTTTCAGGGACATGTTGATGAAGATTTGAGAGGTGATCCCCATCTATTGGGTCTTATTGAGCAAATGGAGCTGCGCAAGAGCCCAGCTTGTCTATGCTTAGGGGAGATTATCTTGGGCTTGGACA
Organism: Silene latifolia; assembly: GCF_048544455.1. NCBI lineage: Eukaryota > Viridiplantae > Streptophyta > Magnoliopsida > Caryophyllales > Caryophyllaceae > Silene > Silene latifolia. The sequence continues at coordinate 338,516,498 of NC_133537.1, read as the reverse complement.
ATAGGAAATCCAACCGCGATCTTCCATTTCTGGGGAGTCCCGTTATCCTACAGGTAAAAGACGCCCTTCTCTTTTTTCTTTTTTTTTTCTTTTTTTTTTTTTTTTTTTTTTTTTTTTTTTTTTTTTTTTTTTCCCTCTTTTTTTTTCGTTTTTTTTTTTTTTTTTCGTTTTCTCTTTTTTTGTTGGGTGTCTAATACCTGTTTTTTGGTAGGTTTGGCTTATGGAACGGCTCCGATTGCTCGAGCCCCCAGTTCATGCACTTTCCTATCATGCCCGTATGATTTCGATGAGGACACGGCTGTACATGGTGGACTTCACCCGGTCTGCGATTATTGGAAGAACAAGTCAAGAATGATGATGGCCCGCCGATCGGGTGGGTCGTTCCGTGGTGGCACCTCAAGTCCATCACTTTGGAGTGTCTTCTTTGGATCCTACTAGGTCCGTGCGCATTCCTGGATTGGAGTTCATGGTATGCATCTTTCCTGAGAGATTGATGAGGCAAGTCGGGTTGAAGCAGATGATCCCTAGGCTTGACACCGTTCCGCAGACTGCTATGGCGCTTACTACAGAGAGCCGAAGAGAGTGGGCTATGAAATGGGCCCAAAGAAACATGTGGTTCTTGAACTTCTCCTCCAATGCCTTGTGGGTGTCGGACTCTTATCTGAGGTGGAGGAAGGCTGCAACTTCGGAAGAGCGCGAAAAACTGAGGAAGCGCGAGCCCGTTGACTACAAGGTGCGCGAGGGAGAGAAAGAGAAGGAGAAGCATCTGACTGAAGGAGAAGAAGAAGCCGGGTTCCAAGTCATTCATCCTTCGAAGAAATCGAAGACTACTCCTGTCGCAGAGATGGTGGTTGGCAAGAATGGAAGAGTCAGGCCTCGAGAAAGACCGTTGGTGATTAGGTCTGAAGTGGTGCAAGAGCGCCCGGCTCGAGGTCGTGACAAGAAATATGACAAGAACGACAAGGGCAAGGGAAAGATGGAGGAATAGCCCAAGTCTTATTTATTATGATTTATTATTTATTATTGTTGTAATAAGAAAGGAGGGATTTTTAGAATCTTAGCCTAGTCTATTTTTATTATTTGACGTATTATTATTATTAGAAATTGAATGGAATAAAAAGGTTAAGTGGTTATGAAACCGTTGTGATTTTCTTTAATTATTCTTGTCGAATTTCAAATGCAATGCAAATGTCCTTCTATTTACATTTTAAATATAATGGTGGTGGTGGGTTGAATCCCGTGAAGGATTGCCTACGTATTCACTTTAAAAAAGCGAAATCAAACCCTTGCGCGTAGTTCGAGTAAATGTAAAAGAATAATTGTTCGAAGCAAGAGCTTGTAATGAACATAGAAAATAAGCATGAGCTTTTGCTTACTCTGGAGGTGCGAATTTAGTTTGTTTGATGATATGAGGATGACAAGTTTGCCAAGATGCAAGAGCATAGTGACATTCAAATGGGCCAGGGGCCGTTTATTTAGTGCCACAAAAGCGACACGTAGGTTTACGCGAGGCGCGTTTTTGTTCCTGTTCTAGGCATAGTATCGTTTCATTTGGTCGAGATTTGTGGGGTTTGAGAACTCATTCCCGTCTAGGTCTGTGATTCTAACCGCACCCCCTGGGAGGATGGATTTGACTAGATATGGTCCGGCCCAGTTAGGTTTGAATTTTCCCCTTGGGTCGACAGGTAAAAGAGCTCTGACCGATTTGAGAACTAAATCTCCTTCTTTGATGTTTCTTGGCCTAACCCTTTTGTTGAAAGCTCGTTTGATACGTGCTTGATATGTTTGGACATTGTGTAAGGCGCGAAGCCTACGTTCATCCAGGAGGATGAGTTCTTCGTATCTATCTTTCTTCCAGTCGGCCTCCGGGATTTGGCTTTCGAGTAGAATGCGCAAGGATGGTATTTCTAGCTCGACTGGTTGTACGGCTTCCATGCCGTAGGTCAAATAGAAAGGAGTAGCCCCAGTGGGCGTCCTGACGGATGTTCGATACCCCCACAAAGCGAAGGGTATTTTGCTTGGCCAATCTCTATAATTGTCAGTCATTTTCTTGAGGATTGTGACGACATTCTTGTTAGCCGCTTCTACCGCGCCGTTAGTCTGTGGTCTATAGGGCGATGAGTGATGATGCTTGATCTTGTACTTGGCTAGCAATTGCTCGGTTTCGGCTTGGAAGTGGGACCCATTATCGCTAATGATCTCATGTGGGCAACCATATCGGCAGATGATGTTATTTTGTATGAATTTGGCTACATTTTTGGCCGTAAGAGCGGTGTAGGAAGCCGCTTCTACCCACTTGGTGAAGTAGTCAATTGCTACTAGGATGAAACAGTGACCTCCTGTTCCGGCTGGGGTTATTTTCCCAATTATGTCAATTCCCCATGCGGAGAATGGCCAAGGAGATGTCATCGTATAGAGCAACGAAGGAGGGACATGTTGTACATTCCCGAAAATTTGGCAATTGTGGCAATGTCTCACATATTTGATGCAATCGGATTCCATTGTGGTCCAATAATACCCTAGACGTGTGATTTTCTTTGCCATCATAGGTCCACTCATATGAGGACCGCATTCTCCGTCGTGGACTTCTTCCATCACCTTTCGTGCCTGTGAATGATCCAGGCAACGTAGGACTACACCAAGAGGTGTTCTTTTGTATAATTCTCCTTGCATGAGGACGTATTGTGAAGACAATAGGCGTATAGCTCGTTGTCCCCTCTTGTCCATATCTGGTGGATAGGTACCATTAAGCTTGAAGTTCAGGATTGCTTGGAACCAGGGTTCCTGCGCGATTTCTTCTTCATCGGTAATTTGATGGACATAAGCCGGCTCCGACCGTCGTTCGATACACAAAGGCATTTCCATCATGTAATCTGGCATGTTTATCAAAGATGCAAGTTTCGCAAGAGCGTCTGCAAATTGATTTTCTTCTCGAGGTAGGTGTAAGTAGGTTACGTGATCAAAGAATTGAGCGACTTGGTCTATCCTAGCCTGATAGGGTGCTAGGCTTTCACTTCGGATTTTCCAGGATCCCGTAACTTGGTTGATGATTAGTGAGAATCTCCATGCACTCGGAGGTTTTTGATGCCTAAACTTACTGCTGCTTGTAGTCCAATTAGACAAGCCTCATACTCTGCGGCGTTGTTTGTCACCTCGAAGTCGAGTTTGACAGCAATCGGTGTATGCTCACCTTCAGGAGAAATGAGCAACACTCCTATCCCAAATCCTCTTAGGTTTGATGCTCCATCAAAGTATAGGTCCCAAGAGTCTACATCTGTTTGAAGTATATCCTCGTCGGGAAATGACCAAGTATCTATGGTTCGTGCGTCGTTGATGGGATTTTCTGCGAAGAATTCGGCGACGGCGCGACCCTTTATTACTTTCAGTGGCACGTATTTGAGGTCAAATTCCGAGAGCATCATGGTCCATCTTGCCAGGCGTCCGTTGAGGACGGGTTTCTCGAAGAGGTATTTGACTGGATCCATTTTGGAGAATATCTTGACGGAGTAGCTAAGCATGTAGTGACGTAGCTTCTTTGTTGCCCACACAAGAGCGAGGCATGTCTTTTCGAGTTGTGAGTATTTGCACTCGTATTCCAAGAACTTTTTACTTAGATAGTAAATAGCTCTTTCTTCACTTCCTACGGTTTGAGCTAGCATGGCACCCATGGCGGTTTCGGTTACCGTGAGATACAAACCAAGAGGTTGATCTTGTTGTGGTGGCATGAGCACTGGTGGTTTAGCCAATATCTCCTTGATTCGGTCGAATGCCTTTTGACAATCATCATCCCACATGGTGTGGTCTGTTTTCTTGAGTTTCTTGAAGATAGGCTCGCAAATCATCGTAAGTTTCGATATGAATCGACTTATGTATTGCACTTTTCCCAGGAATCCCCTGACTTCTTTTTCTGTTTGAGGTTGTGGCATTTCAATCAGAGCTTTGATTTTGGAAGGATCTATTTCTATACCTCGTTGGCTAACGACGTATCCTAGGAGTTTGCCAGACGTTACCCCAAATGTGCATTTCTGAGGATTGAGTCTCATGTTGTACTTCCGTAGCCTTGCGAAGAACTTGCGAAGGTTCGCAATATGTCCCTCTCTCTCCTTGGATTACATATACCTCAACTTCTTTGTGCATCATGTCATGTAGGAGTGTAGTTGCGGTGCGTTGGTATGTAGCTCCGGCGTTGATCAATCCGAACGGCATTACTGTATAGCAATAGGTTCCCCATTGGGTGACGAACGCGGTCTTATGCATGTCTTCCATGGCCATTTTGATTTGGTTATAACCCGCATATCCATCCATGAAGGATAGCAATGCATGGTCTGCAGTATTGTCCACTAATATGTCGATGTGAGGCAGAGGGAAGTCATCTTTTGGACTCGCTTTGTTCAAATCCCTAAAGTCAACACAAACTCGGATTCTCCCATCCTTTTTGGGTACGGGTACTATGTTAGCTACCCAAATGAATACTCGGAAACTTTGATGAACCCGGCTTTGAATTGTTTGTCAACTTCTTCCTTAATCTTTAGAGCCCACTATGTTCTCATTCGTCGAAGCTTCTGTTTCACAGGTTTGAAACCTGGCTTAATCGGAATTCTATGTTCGGCAATATCCCTGTCGATCCCTGGCATGTCTTTGTAGGACCAAGCGAAGACGTCTTTGAATTCATTCAGGAGGTCTATGAGGTCGGCCCGTTCGGTAGAGCTCAAGGTAGTCCCTATCCTAAGTTCTTTGGGTTCTAGTTCAGTTCCTATATTGATGGGTTCGGTGTCCTCACCATGGTCCCCCTTCCCCTTCCCGTAGTATTTCTTTGGCTACGTAGGGAGGTATTTCGGTCAAGTCTGGGTCTTGGTCATCCTCAGTATCATCATAAACAGAATTGCACTCAAGATAACGCAAAGAGTAAGCAGAACCTGATTTATTCATATTAAGATTTGAGTAAAGTTGAAACAAAGAAGCCAACTGATCCGTGGTCAGTGGCGGCAAAGGAACAGTAATTGGGGCATTTCCCGAACTACTGTGACTACTCGAGGCTAGGCTAGGAGAACCGAAGGGAGTGGGGATGACGACAGGAGTAGACTTTCTAATGACTTCTCTAGACTCTGACTCTGACTCCGACTCCGACTCTGATTCGAACTCGCCGTCTTCTGGTTCTTCTTTGAACATCTCTCCTTCTCCAGTGGTGAGCTTGAAGAGTCTTCCTTGATTGTCGGTCCATTTGATTGATTTTCTCCACCCTTTCTGCTGCTTTGTGTCGATTTCTGTGATCAATGCGGTGGGGTTGAAGCGATCGTCTTGAAGTATCGTAGTAATGATCTCATCCTGCGCGGCCTTAACAAATCGGTCCTCTCCAAACAGGAGGCTCACAGCTTGCTCGTCTAAGCAAGGTGCTGGACGGGTTTGGACGGTAGGAACCGTTTCTGGAGGGATGAAGTAGCAATCGTGAAAGATCTCGATTCCGGCTAACTTCCTCTCAAGGTAATGCCAAGGTTCGGGAAACCCGTGAAAGAGTTCTGAACTTCCTTCTTGAACGAAGTATCCATTTAAGGTGGGGAGATATGGCCTCATTTGGACTCCTACATACTTGCGATTTTGGACTTGGGCAAGCATTTCGAGGACTTCTTCTGTTGTGGGTTTGTACCCTAGTCCAAGTGGTATTCTCGATGAGTTGCCTTTCTTGTATGGCGCGAAGGTGTTCTTCCGAATCGGGTTCAAAGGCATTCCAGGGAAGTACCCCTGATTTTTGAGTATGTGGTTGACCACCAAGTTAGAGTAGGGATTATAGTATAAGGGTGCCAACTCACTTTCTATGACATTTACACTTTGGAAGCCCCCAAGTTCGTATATGGGATCCGCAAGGACTTGATTGTTTGATTGCTTCTCAATTATTGCCTTGATGGGTGACGAAGTGATCGTCACAACTTTGCCATTGAGTGGGATCTTGATCTTTTGGTGAAGGGTGGATGTTACCGCTTTGGAAGCATGAATCCAAGGCCTTCCCAGAAGTATGTTGAATGAAGCTTCGATGTCCACTATTTGGAAGTTGACTTTTCGCTCGATTGGTCCCGTTGCTATGGTTAGGTTAGCAAGTCCTACCACTTTTCGTCGTGTACCGTCATATGCACGTACACCTTGACTTGTAGGGGTCCAGTCCGACTCTTTCATGCCCAGTTTGTATGCCGTTTTGAGGGGTATGACGTTGACCGCGGAGCCATCATCTACCAAGGTCATTGGCACATTCTTCTTTAGACAAATGACGGTGATGTATAGAGCAAGGTTGTGACTGGCGCCGAAAGGTGGCAAGTCTTCGTCTGAGAAAGTAATAGGATTACTTAGCTTCGGTGATTCTTGGAAGACCAAGTTGACTACATCTTCGGGAGTAGAGTTATGCGCTACATTCAGTTTGGCCAAAGCTTGCAGTAAAGCTTGGCGATGCGGAAATGAGCTTGCCACTAGTTGCCAGACTGAAAGATCAGCCTTGGTTTTCTGTAATTGCTTGAGCAAATGATCAGTGGGGTCGTCTTCGTTGTCATTTGGTGTGATGACATTGGTTGGACCGTTTTGAGTGGTGTTTTGGTATGGACGACCCGAGCGGGTTAGGTGATCCACATCCTGGTCTTCGCCATTTTGGACTATTTCTTTGACTAAGGAGTTTTCGATGAGATACTCGTCCTCGTCGTCATCGGCCCAAACCCCATTAATTGCGGCTAGTTCCCTCATTCTCATGATGTCACTTTCTAGTTGTATGATTTGATCGACTAGCTTGTTGACCACGGCGACTACTTCTTGCATAGTGGCATTTTGAGAGAAGGTCAATGGTACGCGTTCTTTAGGTGTTGCCTCGAGATCGCTTAAGGTTGTTATCATGTTTTCTAGTTCCCACACTTGTCTATCTACACTCCTTGCCCATGCGATGAAGTCGGAAATGGTAGGGGAGATGGTAGAGTAGAGTCTTTCTTTCTCAATTGCCTGAATTTCATTTTCGGTGGGAGAAATGAGATGTGAGCAATCTAAGGTAGATTCGTCACTTGTAATCACTAGAACTCCAAGAGGATTCTGAGTGTTGTTGGGCTTACCTCCCGGTGGAATTGGAAGTCGACCATCTTCAATCATATCCTGAAGCACGTGTTTCAACTTGTAGCATTTTTCTGTGTCATGCCCCTTGCCCCTATGGTATTCACAGTAGGAATTTTCATCCCAGAATTTGGACTTCCTTTCAGGTTCGGGAGTAGGCCCAATGGGTTGGAGTTTACCTTGCTTGATTAGTCTTTTTAGAGCATTGGAGTATGTATCTCCAAGGTTTGTGAACTTCCTTGGTGGGCTAGTTTTCTTGGATGGCTCGAGAAGGTTAACTTCGTCGGTCTTGCTAGTAGAGCCGTATGAACGACTTGTGGACCCTTGATATCCTCGACCTACCGTTTTGGACAAGAGTCCTTTGCGGATGTCATCTTCAATTCGTGTCCCTAGTACGGTTAAGTCCTTGAAGGTCTTGATGTTTTGATATCTCAAATGGTTGGCATATATGGGCTTGAGATTGTCCACAAACTTTTCTACAAGAGTAGCCTCATCCGGGCGTTCAACTAGTTGGGTACTAGTCTTCCTCCACCTACTTAGAAAGTCGGTGAATCCTTCCTTGTCATTTTGGGTAAGAACCTCTAGAGTGCGCATGTTGACTTGGATCTCGGCATTATCCGCGTATTGTTTTGAGAACTCGATGGCGGCGTCCTCCCAAGTAGCGACCTTTTTGTGATCTAAAGTGTAGAACCATTGCTTTGGGATGGTGTCAAGAGATGAAGGAAAGATCCTTAAGAACATCTCGGGTTTGATGCCTTTGATAGACATGTAGTCCTTGAAGGCGCGGATGTGGTTCAAAGGGTTCTCATGTCCTTTAAACTTAGGGATATCCGTCATGCTAAAGTTAGTTGGCAACTTGGAATTGACGGCTTCATACTTACGATTGTTCTCCCTGTAAATGTCATCCCCCTTAAGGTACATCAATTGCTCCTCTAGGTATTGGAGTCTTTTCTCAGCTGCGGTTGTTCCTAGGACAGGATTCTCATCTTTAGACTCGTCATCGGAAAATTGTAGTACTTCACCTTTAATGGGAGGCAACTTTCCCTCTACATCAAAGATACGGCCTTCGATAAGCTCAAGGCGGCCATAGGTTTGTTCTTGAGTGATTTGCATTTGGGCTATCGCGGCCAGGATTCGATCATTACTTTCTTGAATTTGCTGGAGGTTCGTATCATCACTTGACCCAGGCATCTTGGAAACTGGATAAGAGATCGGCGACGAATCAAAACACGATCGACCATTCTATCACACTTGCTAAAAGAGGAAAAGTTTTGACTCGTGAAGTGGGTGTGTGCCACTTGTGTTGAGTGAGTTTTGAAGAAAGACAAGGTCTTTGAAAAATGTGTGTCCTAGCCAACTGTAGTGTAGTTGTAGGAGTGGACTCGAAGTGAGGTTTTGAAATGGGCTTGTGGCCCGAATTTTGACTTGACAAACGGACAGAGTTTTGACCGGATTTTGTGCTAATTAAAGGCCCTATTTCGAAATTTTTGATTAAGAAAAGGTTTTTTTTGATTTTTGAAAAGTCGTCATGGTTTTGTTTAGAAGATGGTGATCACGTAGGGTTTACACATTTATACAAGCATTATAACGGGATGCTGAGTGCATTTAGAAGGGTTTTGGTTTAAAGGGTGGGTTGCCATACCGAACCATCAAACCCGAAGTCTGTGGAGAGGCTCGTGCCAAACAAGAGTAAGGCCGATTCCTAGTCCATTTCCTCAAGTAGTGAAGGCCCTTGATACAAACAAGAGTAAGCATCATGGTATGGATGACGTCAATCGCTATCCATCCTTAGGCCCAAATAAGAATTAGGACCGTTTAGACGGGACGATTGGTCGAATGGGTTTGGTTGGGCCTAGGAAGGCCGAATAAACGATCTAGGAAGACCGAGTTATGAAAACCGACAATTGTCTTGTACAAACTTATTCCCTAACCTTGTTCAAGTTTCACCCTTAGCTACACGTAAGTGTATGATCCCCAGCGGAGTCGCCAAACTGTTGGACGCGGGCCGCCCACGGGGGCGCTTGGTGAAGGGGCTCGAAAACAAGCGTTTGCATTTTGTAAGGAGTCGCCACCAATTTTTATGGGAAATTGGAACCGTTCGAATACCTCGTGTCATGTCAAGACACAAAGTAGAGACATGAACACTAAGCAATCGTTACCCTTAGCATTCTATGCCTAGAATGACTCTCGTGGATGCCAATGAACACGGGTGCTCACGGAGATCTGGAGTAAGGGGTGAGGGTACGTATTAGGAAGCTCTTTTGATCGAACACCTAATCCCGCCCGCCTCGATAGCGGCCTCTACTAATGATTAGGGAAGTTGTCTATACTCGATATATCGTCGGCTAAATGCATGCAATGCAACATCCAAGTTTTAATCCTAACATGTGAGATTAGACTAAGTCGGTTGACACATAATTAGCAAACAATTGGGTCGAAGTAGGATTTAATGTTCAATTACATGTGAAAACATACAAATGATGAAAGAAATACAATACCTATGAAAATTACAATAATTACAACGGAATAGGCGATTTATGTCGAAAATACCTTTAAAACGGATGATTTGAATAAAAAGAATAAAAGAACAAAACACGACAGATCAGAAGGTGATAATACGGATATTAGTTGATTAATACGTAAACTAATTAAACTATGTCAAAGCAGAAAAGGGGTTCAGAGACAGAACTCAACCTGGAACAGGCGCAGCAGGTACTGCGCCCTTTGGAAGAGGCGCAGCAGTTGCTGCGTCTGTTCCAAGGGTGAGTTCTGGCTGTGAAGCCGGAACTGCAAACCGTTAACGTTAATTGATGAATTTAGGGATTGATTGGATTATATCTACTCGGATGGAAGTGATTAATGGATTATTTACATATGATTGAGGTCATAAAACAGTAAAACATGGATGAGACGGAAATAAACGAATTAATTATGTGAAGGGTCGATGTTAATGAATGACTAATTAAGCTAAACGAATTACTAACTAAACATGATGAATGATGACGAATTAATGAACAAACAGGTGAAAATATATCAACAATGAATCCCAGGAACTCAACATGAACGAATTGAATCTCTAAAACTCGAATTGAATTTAATGACGAAACCCGCAAATATTGATTATAAGGGATTTGAGTCGGATTTATGACGAATTAAACATGTTAATGATGACGGTTAATATACATATGAATTATTGAACTATCGTGATGAAGGCCTAACAGAAAACAAAACAAAAGAACCAAATTTGATACGAATTACAGAGGACGGAGGAAGAAGAAAAGAAGCAGGAACTGCGGCAGCCTCACGAAGAGGCGCAGCAGGTGCTGCGCTCCTTCGAAGAGGCGCAGCGGTTGCTGCGTCTTTTCTCGACGTCTGTCTACTGGAAATCCGCAAAAAAGGTTTTAAAGACGGTTTTAGAAATCGGTTTTAATGAGGTACTTTCGACATAAACCTTACAATTGATACGATAATAAAAATACAATAAATAGATAAGGATTATACACCCTCAGACTTACATGTTGACGAAACGAGAAGAACTAAGAAGATCGATTAGTGATGCTCGACGCGAATGCAAGGAAAGAGTGCCCTCGTAAGAGGAAAACGATTTAACAAATTGATTAATTAGGTTGATTGAGTGTAGTGGTCAAATTGGTCGGTCATGCAACGGAGAGGCTGGTACCCGGAAAGATCCGAGCTTACGTGGTCGAATGTTCAAGCACGTAGGCGCCAATTAGTAAGAACGAAGTCTAGAATGCAAAGGGAGAAAAGAAGGGCGGACACTCGCGTGAGAAATATGAGGAACGAAAGCTCCTATTTATACTAATCACGTGAAGGAATAGGGTTTCGGAGACTCTTTGGAAGTGAATCTCGGAAAGATATAAAAAAGATACGTAAATCATGCAAAGAAGGGCCTGGGAAGAGGCGCAGCGACCATGACGCGTCTCTTGGAAGAGGCGCAGCACCTGCTGCGTCTATTCCCAGGAGGTTTCCTCCTGTTTAAGAAAGATTTCCGTGTTTAAGTTATGGTAGGACGGAATTAATTCGATTATCTTTAATATCTTATGTAAATATTACGGGAGATTATTTTGCCAAAAGATAAAATTTGAGAAATATGGAATAGAAATATCCGGAACATTCCAGAACATTCTGACTCGGGATTTAACAGTTATCAGAAAATGGAGACGGTTTTTGACCCGGACTCCGAATGTACTCTAATTACTGCCAAAACGACCGTATCGGGACGTAGATGACAACTAAGAGGTTGACATTAAT